>NW_016690241.1:980297-1097351 GCF_001604755.1 Lepidothrix coronata
TCTGTACCTCCACTTCCACCTCCGTGGAGGAACTAAACTGTCACAGTGAGGACAAGTAAAGGACTTTATTGATTTTCCAGGGCATTCTGAAGGTAGGTAACTGAAAGCATCAGAGCAGGCAGATTAACAGGAACATACTTAGAGAATAAGAACAAAATTTGAAAATTATAATTAATTAATCAGAAACAGTTGATCATTTTGAAAATATTTTCATAAACTTTAGGATTTTTGTTTTGTAACACCCATGTTTCCTCCGGGACAGTCAGCAACAGATTAACACAAATGCAGAGCTTCATCTAGTACTTATATATTCCTGCTAAAATCCATCTGTAAGTCAGACAGGAAGACCTCTAAGTCAGAACAAGTATTCACTGCTTGTGCTGGAAGATGTACAATCTACTGAAATTTAATTTTTCATCCAATCTAAGGACTGAAATAGCTGCAGGTAACTCAGTTTATAAGTCACCTGTGCAATTCACATACTCAAACACACTGGTTTTTTTACACACACAAGTAATGGAAAAAAAAGAAAAAAAAACTTTTACAATACCTATATTTAGATAGAAACACTTCAGAATGAATGATAATAATAGAACTGGGACAAAACTTGTGAACAAATTATTGGGTAAATCCTACTAATCCAATTTTCATTTGAAAATATGCAGCAATGCTTCCACACTGTGCTTCAGGTGTTAAATACACCTGAAGAGGTGGAAATCTGCTGTAGGAAGGACAAAGGTGACTCCAGGTTTTGGGCATAGTCAAATGCAGAGCAGTGCGCTGCAGTCAGGACTCTGGTATAGCCATCCAGACAATAACTCCCACCTCAAAGAAGAAGGCTTGGCACACTACTCCCTCTTAGTAGGAGGTTTCAGCACCTTTTAGAACTTACTAATAGCAAGTTTGTCAGACCCTGGTTGTCATTGCTCCCATCCAGGAGAGATATTTGCTCCTTCTCTGCCCCCAAGGACCTCAGAGTCCTGCCTGGACCCCTGTACTGATCATATCACTCCTGCCTCTGTGCACCTCCACTCTGGTGGAAGGCAGCAGAGGTCACACATCTGCACTAGGGTCCAGATCCCAGTAAGGGCTGCCTAGGCAGAGGAAACACATAAACAGAACTGTGGGGACCACCCCCATCCTTCCGTATCTCAAAAAATAAAAGGTTCACTAGTTGTCAATCAGGGCTAATTAGAATTATAAAAAAAAGATACAAGACATGAAAAAAAGTTAGCACCAAAGAGGGGTGTCCAAGGAAAGAGAAATAAAAAAATTACTAAAGAAGAAGCCAAAATAGTAAGAGGACGCAGGTTTGAAAAGACTGTGCCTAACACCAACAGTATTTCTTAGGATTTGTATGAATCAAAGCAAGCTATTCTCACCTCATTCTTTATTTATTATCTCATGAAGGAATTAAAAGTCAGACGAAAAGCATCATGCAAAATAGAATGAAAAAAATACATTTTCAAAGTTTCTGCAAAATGTCAATATCCTGTCCTTCAATCTGGCTTCTTAGATCATCAATGCAACCCAGAGTTCAAACTTACCAATATATTTATGTGTAATTTTCCTAGCAAAGATCCTAAAGACTGCTGGAGTAATGCATTAAGCTGAGGGAAAAAAAAATCCCATTAGGGTCATATTTGTGTATATGTCTCACTGTTCTTGAAGAGATGTTGCCAGAGAACACAAACAGGGCATCATGAGTCAACAATCTTTTATATTCACATAATATCCTTTGGGATTGTGTACTTTCTAGCACAAAGCCATATGTTATATGATCACGGAGAATAAGCATTTAATTGTTAGTTTTATATATGGCCATGATTTTGTTTTGATGGATCAACTGAGCATTGTTTGCATAGCAAGCACCATGGAGTCTACTTTTCAAGCCAAGTGGCTAAACAAAGCAGTACTGTTTCCCATATGTTACGTGACCTTCATTATCACCCTTCACAATTGGAACTGGAAGTGACAATCTTTCTTTTGCATGCAGCGCATTTTGGCATTTCATATTTAAATCTTCACAAAGAACATCATAGCAAAAAAATTCAGCCTTTGAGGAGAGAGTCTCGAGAAACAGAGAGCAAAGCTCCTACAGAAGCAGTGAGAGCAGAGCCCCACTATCCCAGTAAGGAGCAACACAAGAATATCCAGATAGCAACACTGACCTATTGTGCTTTGCCTATACTTTGGGGTAAATCCTACATTACATATCAGCTCCAACTGTGCTGTGCAGAATATTGCCTTTGAGTTTTGACACAGCGTACCCAGCCAGCCTGACTACTCAGCGTTGGACTGATTTTCACTACCAAAGTAAAAACAAATCTTTGAATCATCTTGCTATCTGGAGTTCAGACACAAAAGGAATTTAAAGCAGCTAAAACTGTCTAGGAGAGAAATTTCAAACAATGGACAGTAAAACCTGAGGGTAACTCATGCCTCAGCAGGCTGAGTTCAACACACATGATAGGAACAGAACCCACAAGTACTGGCCTCTGGTTGCCCTGGTTACCTTGAGGCCAGTGAGTTCAACAGACCCAAGAATTTTAACTCTTTGCACCTCTGCATTTGTACTAATATGACAATTTGCATCACACGAGTACCTCTTTGCTATGAATGTCCCTTACTTCGAAATCATTGAGAACCACAATCCTCACACTTACACATACTCATCCAATAGATAATATTGGAAATAGAAAATCTATGTGGTAGGAAACTTAAAACACTATCAAGAATATTGTTTCATATTTCTGATTGCATTTGAAACTCATGTCAGTAGAGACCTAATGCTTTTATTTTCCTAACAAAGTAATATTGAAAGTTTTACTTCTTAATTTGGATTTCCAAAGGTTCTCCAGAGACCAAATGGAAGAGATATAAGGCCGTAGGCTAGAGGGAGTTGAAATATGGTTTTTTTTCCTATTTAAAAAACATGGTAAGGGCTATGAATAAATCACTTCTGAATTTCATTGTCAATTGCTAACAAATTTGACTTCTTTGTCCAAGAAGCACATACTAGTCACAAAAACAATTTAACCCAAAGAATTAATATTCAAACCTAACTTACTTCTTGTTTCTGGGATATAAACAAATTCCTCTCAGCCACACACTGAGCTACCCCGAAGAAGAAATGGCACTGGAATTTCTTTATTGAATTTGCAGAAACATGATATGTTTTTCTGCATACTGTATGTCTGTCAGAACTGCCACAACTCTACTCCTTAGGTGGCAGTAATTTTGCGTGTAGCTTTTCAGCTTAGCTGACAAAACCCTTAGGTAGCATTTAGGCCAGAGCAACTAAGTCAAGCTGGAGTCTGACATGCTTTCAAAAGGCTAATGTTTAGTCCTCTTATCTTAGCATCACGAGTGTTTTCCAGCCTCCCTGTGACTGATTAATCATGGCAATGCAGCATATTTCATGCCTACCTAGCTCATTATAGAACCACAGTATGACTGAGGTTGTAGATGACCTCAGGAAAGCATCTCATTCACCCCCCCATGCGCACACAAGGTTCCCTAAAGCACATTGCCCGGTACCTTGACCCGCAAGCTTTGGAATGGTTCCTGACTCCTCTCAAGGCAGAGTTCCACGCATGCCATATGCCCAGAAGATTCTGAGTTGGAAGGGACCCACAAGGACCATCGAGTCTAACTCTTAAGCAAATATCCCATTTTAGGATAGAACCTGCAACCTTGGCATTATTAGCACCATGCTCTAACCAACTGAGTTAATCTCATCTGTAAAGCAGGACAATTTTCAGACCCTAATGCCTGAATTTTGTTTTCCAGCCCAAAGGAACAGCCTTTGGTTTGCATACAAGAGATTCCTGAGTTAGATCCGGGAGAATGTCCACAGGGCTAGTTCTCCTACCATATTGCCTGGAAACTATGTCTAAGTAGAACTGGGGGACTTGGGATATCTAGCAGACATCCCACAAATCTGTCATAGCCTTATCCCAACTAACACTGCAGGCAGAGACCCTGTGCTTGCACAGAGCATCAGGGCAATGTGTCAGTGCTAGGACTGACTTTTCCCAAACACATGGGCTCTCCAGTGAATGAAGCATCACAATGGGCTGATCAACCTCTGCAAATCCCCTGTGGTCTGCGATCTCCAGGTAGAAATGAGGGAGCAGATTACATAACATAAGTGACAGGCCTTGAATGGCAAGCAACTGATTTTAAAACTGCATTTTCTGCTTTGTTCAGCAAAACAAAGTTAATACAATTTGAAGCTGTGGTTCTGCTACTGAATTTAGGCCTCTTGAACGCAAAGTGATCTGCCAGGTCTAGCAGCTGTCCAGGGGGTTGCACTGAGAAAATATGTTTCTCATAGCCTGGAGATCCCATGTAGTTGCTGTGCATTAGGATGCATCCTCAGCTCACTACTTTCACTGGGATTTTACCAGTTAGTCTAGTCGTAACCTCATCTTCTGATTGAAACCTTTATTAAAATGATAAATGGTTTAACAGACAATGATTTATGAGACAAAAATGTGAAAAATGTAATCTCTTGTTCTTCTGCAAATACACATTGGAAGTGAGATGAGATGAGCAGTGTAGTTTATTCCCAGACTGGAAATTCAGGATTTGAGACCATCTAAGAGAACACTAGTGGAAAGGAAAGCAATTAACTTTTTAAAACAGCATATGGACCAGCAGATTCTTTACTCTGAAAGGGCAGAGTAGCAAGACTTTTTTCTAGGCTAGATTTGCAGATATATCCTGTCAGAGCAAATGGGCACTATAAGTCCAAGTCTTGAAAACCTGTACATTTCTGGTGTTTGGTGATACTGAACAGCTAACTAGCTGTAGTGGAAATTTTTCCATGGAGAGAATTTTCCATGAGAAAAAGCAGAGGACTGGCTGCTTGTTTGTCAATTCAACCCAACTATACTTTGAACTTCTGGTTTCTCTGTACATATTCTGGTGAATAACCTGTTTGAGGTCTTCACCTCTCTGTTTTTTGCTCAGGCTCTCCAAGTACATGCCAGGAACCTGAAGGCCTTTGGTTTATAGGTGTTAGAGGCTACTCCAAGGTGAGTAAGCAGCTCACCAGTTCTCCAAGTTTTTCTCCTTTACTGTATGGGCCAGCCCAGCAGTCAAGCAGTGAACTTCATGGCAAGCTCCCTGCTCATCCAGTAATTTTGATTCTCAGGCTTCCAGACTCTGCTGTTCCCTGCACTGCTTGGGAAAACCAGCAGTTATTCACTGTCTCCTAGAGCTCACCTAGGACTTTGGGGGTCTCCTTACCAGGTATCTGTCTTGTTGACTAACCACCTTCCCATGATCCATTCTATATTGAACAGCAAGAATGTGGAGACAGGCTGCTTACAAATAAGACAGGGGCAGCAAGGAGAGCAGAGCACTTAATTTTTTCTTTCATTAAGTAGAATTTCCTGGAAATCTCCCCGTGATGGGAAATGAACCCCAAAGTCTGCCCTTTGGCATTTTGTCCACATTTAGAACAAAGCCCTTTTAACAATACAGCAACATTTCCCAAGAAGAGATTCTCATTTTGTCAGCACCACGGATGGGGCTATTTGTTAGTTCCATCCTTCAGATGGAAACCAGAGACACATTCCCCCTCTCTCTGAAGTGTGCACACAAAGAAAGGGCGAGGGAAGCAAGAACTAAATGTGACTGGACCTTTGAATTTCTGCAGAGCTCTACTTAAGGAAAAAATCCCAAGGATGAGTTCTGGAGTCTGAGGCATTTCATATGAGGCTTTTTTTACTCTAAAATTAAGGCTAGAAGAGTCCTTTTTTAGTGAATGGCAAATTGCAAAAGCAGATGCAGAGGAGGGGTCAAGAGACCAAGGAAAGCTCACAGTGTCTTTTTCTGACATTACTTTTGAATCCAGACTTCTACATTAAGAAGTTTTTCCAACTGAATATTAGTGAAGGGGGTAGGATTTGTCAGGAAGTGGCTGTACCAACTAATTTCATTTTATTTATCCTTTTTAGAGAAATATCTCTTTTCTATCACATTGAAGGCCAATTTTTTTGGGAAGACTCTTCATTGGGTTACCTGATGTGAGGGTCCCATGAACTTGGAGTCAGTATTATCAGCAAAAAATCCTTTCTATTTTGGCTATAGCTTTTGTTATCACATATGGCCTTGGTAACACCATAAGTCAAAATACATAAAATTAGTCAGTTAACCAGGCTCATTTTCTGGACATCACTTCTTCTGCTCCATTTAGAGAAAATACAAGGAGTATATGTTCCTAGGGAATCTCAGAGAAGGTTGGGAATTGAACACAAATTGGCAACCTACTGGAAAAGAGTTTGGAAAAAGCACTACAAGAGGAAACCTCACCCTTCTCCCAGGCTTCCCTTTGGGAGAAAGCTATTTCCCTTCCTAATTATATTTTATAGGTGTATTCTTAAGTAATGCATTAACTACACAATAAATATGAAATTCGCAGGGATAGTGCTGGGTGTTAGTTCCAGTTGTCATATGTTACTTTCAAATGTTTTTCCAGTCTGTTTGCCAAAGAACTATGAAGGATGATGATGGTGCGTGTGTATATTATGACATATATAATGGGTGTGCAACTTCATTATTCTTAGTGCATGTCTACACTTTGAAGAAAAATGCCTTAAATCTCCAGTTTCCTCCACCTCAACTATGTTGCTTTCGCATCATCCTTACAGTCTTTATTTTAATCACTGGATATTAGATTATTCTGCCTTTTGTCAGCATGCAAATCATTTTAGTAGGTGCTTAAAAGTGAGATGATGAAGATGACTATTTCTATTCAGGTATCAACTGGGAATCTGGAAAGTGTAAAAGCATAAATGTTTCTAAAGAAGAATAATAAAAGCACATTGGTATGTCTCTTCATTGGAACCTGAAATGATTTTTTTACCACTATCTTATTACACAACTTTGTTTTCTTTCAGTATATCTTGCTATCATGAAATAAAAAATTAAGAAATATAATTTAGTGAATGAAAAAGCCTTTTGATGAGTGAACAAAAAAGGTAATTTTTTGCATTTACTGAATCCCATAGTTACACATCATGCTTCACTTGAATATATGCACTGTTATGACTTCATGGGTGGGAGCAAAGAGGAAGAATGGGTAAAATGAAACATACCACTCTGTCAGATCACCAAACAAAATGGTTTCAGCTAGAGAAGGGAAAAAACCTCTTTCCAATTGTATTTTTCACACCCCAGGATCACACATGGTGGAAGGTATTTCATTCATTTTTTTCAGCTTCTATTTCCTTTCCTCAAGATGTCTTTTTATCTATGATTGTGGAGGGTGTGTTTTATATTCATTAGGTCAAGTTCGCACCTGGTGTAACCCTAGCCAAGCGTGTGGCATCGGGCCAGGAACAATTTCAAACTCTGGTCTCCTTCTTGCTGGGATCATTACCACCTGAAACCGGCATCCTTCCCCAGGGCATGGCTTTCAGATCAGTTAGTCAGCGTGCACAGACGTGAGGCAATGCTTTTTGCCCAGGGATTGGCAGCTGCCTGTGATTCCTGTCTATAAATTGGTAAAACGAGACACCTCTGGGCATTGGTGGAAAGTAAACTATACACAGACATCTCTCTTCCAAAATGGGAGCTTAAATGGCAAATCTGGGACAGGTGCTGTCCTGAGAAAGCAAAAAGTGCCTCATACAGGCATTTTGGCAGAACCACAGCTACATTAGTATGGGCTGTTACTTTTCACAGCTCACATTAAAAGCCGGCTCTAGGGTAGGTTTGCCCTTACATACTCCACAAACGGCAAATACTCAAACAATATTCCAGTGAACCCTTAATTTGAGCCTGTATTTAAGCTATAGCTGCCTCTTCTTATTTACTGTTTCATTTTTGTTTTACTGTGGCTTGAAATAATGGAATGTGTCATGAAGATCTGGCAGTGCATAAGCTTACTCCCTGTGCAGCCCAACTTCCCACATTGAAGTCCCCAAGCAAAAAGATGCTGGGTGATGCTTGTAGATGATTAGAAGTCCTCTTTCATGTAGAGACTAAAAATTTTTGAATTAACAGAGCTTTAAGTCTAATAAAGCTCAGAATTTTGAAAAACTGTCCTATTTTAAAATCAAAAAAAGTCATAGCAAAATCAGGTTAACTTTTATCCTTTGCTTTTTTGCTATTAATTGCCACATGAAAAGCCTGAAACAATGGGGAAATTGTTTACTTCACATAGTTTTCATTTTTCCTCTGGCTTTAAAAAAATTTTATAATTCTTTTCATCTGTTAATTGAACTGCTCAAAGAAATATTATGCAATAATATCCAAGCTCCCTGTACTTTACATAGCTAATGGGAGAAACAGCAGTCAGGAGTCTCCCGTAGGTCCAGTAGGTTCTTGAAGTGGTGCAATGTAGCCTTTACACGAAAGCTGCATAAAACATTAGAAAATGCTTTCTTGAGAGTGGTAGCCTTTTTTTTTTCCCCTGTCCCTTTCCAAAAGATGCAAATTCCCTGAGGCCGCATCAACACAGCCAAGCAGCAGCATTTAGTGCTACCTCAATACAAGGACTCTGCTGGGAAGTAAAATCAGAGATTTAACTGATCTTAATTCTATCAGTGCAAATGAGGAACAGCTCTTTGAAAATTAATGCAGAGATTAGGTGTAAAACAATCACAAAGTCATTGTGGCCAACAGAGCTGGTCCAAGTGCCAATTGCCTTTCTCATGGTAGGTACACTGGAACAGGTTACCCAGAGAGGTGGTGGATGCCCCATCCCTGGTAACATCCAAGGTCAGGCTGGATGGGACTCTGAGCGATCTGATCTATTTTAAGATGTTCCTGCTCATTGTAGGAGGGTTGGCCTAGGTTACTTTTAAAGATCCCTTCCAACTCAAGCTATTCTATAATTCTGTGAACCTCCTTGAACAGTCAGACCCACACAGTGTTTCAAAGCCCACGCCTTCTAATAAGACTAAGATGTGTACATGACTGTTTTTTACAGCAGAGGAATAATGCACCTATGCAGAGTCCTTGTCCTTGTGAAGGAAAAAGAAATCCGCACTGTGACACAGTAAAGTAACAATAACACAAAGTAACAATGACACTTACATGTTATTGACCTCAACAACATCAGTAAAAGCTGAAGTGTCCTGACTTCCATGAAAGCAGTAATTTCAGCTAATTGTCTCACTGAATGTTTTCTCCCCCTGACCACATCTAGAGTAAGTGCAATAAAATGAACACCTTCTTTGGCAGCGAATATATAACCTAGGAACCAAATCAACAGGGAATTCACTTCCACTGCTCTCTCAAATTCTGTAAATTATCCAATTTACAGAAAATACTAATAATGGAGGTACTGGAGGCATTTGGGAGCACAGGATCAAAATTGGAAAAATGAGCTGAAATGCAGGATCCAGCAAACACTGAGACAGAGTCCACTCCTAGCAGTACCATGTTCACAAAACGAAGCAGAATTACTCTTGCTTTACTGAAGCGCAGAATTCTGAAGAGCAGAATTTGTCTTAAGTAATCATGGGAATGCGGGTGGGTAGAAGTTCAATGTAGACAATTAGGAAAAAAGTAATATCTCCCAGAAAAATATCTTACTGTCCTTAAAAAAGATTGCACTTTTAAACCTGCAAGGATTTCAGGAAAGCACTATTTTAGTCTTTAATTTCAGTTTGTCCATATTTTTGAACTGCTGGTCCTGCACTGAAGAAAGGCATCCTAAATTACGTTCTAAGAGAAATTCCATACTACTTCATTTTTATTTATTAAGCATACTCCAAAATATTTTGAAATATTTTTAAGCATTTTGATTGATATTTTCTTTTTCTGCAATAAAATACCATGAGAAAAATAGATCTATCCATTGTTCAAAAGGGAAAATATGAGTAACAACACAATTTTGAAAAGATAATTGGCTATGATTAAATGAAGAAATAATGGAAGAAAGAAAAGAACAAGTGCCGCTCACTACCTCCAGATATTCCAGGAGTATGTAACTTTGCATTTAAATGCAACCATCCTTTATAATTGAAAGCAATACAGTCTTGAAGAATACATCCAAAGAGCACTTCTTTCATGGTGTAAAGCAGAGTTCATATGTGGGCTTGATCCTCCCCTCTTCTTGACAGTATAACCCAAACTCGCCCATAGCTCTCATTCTACAAAGAAAACTGAGTAGTATCTCATATTTTGCAAGCCACTTAATCCCAAAGAGTTTTTAACATCCACTTCAAAACAGTGATGGCCACCCTACTGTGCTTTCTGACCTTCAGAGCACCAGAAGGTGCTGTGTAAACTGCTGTGCAAATCCATTTTAAGAATTCTGTGGCATTTGGTAGAAGATGTTCAGCTGGGAAAGTCCCTAGCATAACAGCACACAAAAAGTCACATCAGTCCTCCTCCCAGCATATAGGACATTCAGGGACAGATGACACAGCAAATATTTAATGAAACTAGACTATTCTTCTCCCAATTGTTTTCCTCACGTATTGCTACATATTCCTTCAAAGCAAGACTTTTAATTTTCTAAAGGTATTTGGGAGTTATTTTTTTTTCAAAAGCAGTCTGAAAGCATACTCAAAATTCCTCACAATGACCTATTAAATATTTACACTTACAGCTGTCTGTGTCAATTTTTTATTGCTGAGACATGCTATCCACCTTAGCTAACCAGGAACGTTTCCTATCTGCTTTTGGGACTGTCTAATTTCTAATAGTCATGTATTTATGACAGAAACTGAACATATAAACAGTCAGATTTGCCTGTTAAAAAACAAAGGTATAGATAGTGCTTCTGTGGATACACTCTTCTGTTGAAGACAAATCTTTTATGACTGCACCTCTTTAGCAATTAAGTACAGCCTCCTGTGTCTTTCTGTCAAAGAGACCTCAGAAGAAAAACTTAGTGATGATAAAAATTCTAAATATAATATTACAAGATGGTAACACTATCCTCCTAGTTGCCATTAGAAAACCTGCTTTCAAGCATTTAATTTTGCCAAACTTGAAGTGTGTCAGCTGAAGTTTTCCATCCTCAAAACCACAAGCATTCAAGCATTTATGAGGAATCCAGGGGGGAATTTTCCTTTTTTTTTTTTTTTTTTTTTTTGTGAATTTCCATTTGAAAAGCTTTAGTGCCTGTTTGGAAGGGCAAATTCCCTCTTTCCCCTGAGGGAAAAAGGGGTCAACAAATTCTTGGGCTGTGGAAGAGCTGCACATCTGCGAGGGCTGAACAGACGAAGGACTCTATTCATCATGGATTGATAATGCTGTGGTCATGGCCAAAATGCTCCAAAGGGCTTTTCTGTCCAGGAAAAATCCTTGATGAAAGTAAACAGAAAGCACCATACAGCTGAGTCTCACTTAATGGAAAGAGAGATAATCCATTAGATTTGGAAGAAGAGCTCCTCCTGCAGAGATCAAACTAGCCCAGGAATAAGAGGGGTTTGGGGTATACATACTGGCTGATGCGGGACTGAGAGCAATTAGTCCTAGAAGGTAGGATCTCTAGAAAATGGAAGTCTTTCCCTTTTATTTCAGTCCCATGGCGATTGTGACAACCTCCATGCTTGCAGCACGCAAGTTTTTCTACGTGTGTCCTTTGCCTTAAGCCTGAGAATGTTACTCTTCTGTTTAAAAAATGTGGTTCCTTAAAAAAAAAAGTAATAGTTACAGTTCACACCTCCTCAGCAGATGTTTCAAACTCTCTGAAGAGTCAGTCACTAGTAAGTTGCAGCCCATGGCTTAGAAACACTTTACCTGAAAATACAGCTATGGACCATGCTGTTCTTCTGTATTTGAATACTGATTCTTGATGTGGAGTCCAAAGCACACAGATGAGAAAGTAAGATAACTGAAGGTTGAAAAAGACCATCCTGAGAATCCCTGTGGTGGAAATAAATATTTAAATCTTGCAGAAAATTTGTGAATGTAGTGTACCAGTATGAAGCTGCAGCACAGAAGGTAATGTCTTGGTTAATCTGATTTTGAACTGAACAAGTATTAAAAAGTATTGAAGTGGGTTATTCCACATTTGCTTTGATCATACCAAATCTGATTCTGATATTCAGAGTCCTGCAGGGTATGATCTGGCTGCACTACACTCCTTTAGTTATTTATGAGACCATTGTGTTCTGGAGAATATCTGGATATGATACATACTGACAGTATATGATTTTGCTCAACAAAAAACTGCTAAAGCCTTTACCAAAGAGCATTATGGAAACTAAACAACTTACAGAAATAATTTTATCTATTTATATTAAATATTTTATGCATAAATTAGAGGTGTCTATTAAATATAATATTCTTTCCAGTATTGAAAGTGATCTGGCCATACTGATTGATGTTAAAGTGGGAGTGGTAATTTCAGTTTTTCCCTTTTTTTTAAAGAAAACTGATTAATAAATTCTCTTCTGGCAAATTTAACTGAAAAGGCAGCACAATTTTGTAAGCAAAAGAAAAAATCTGTGTTGTTTCACCAGTCACATACATGCTCTCTGCTTTTACCTAGAGTCAACGAACATTGAGAATGTCTAGTTTTTAAAAAAAAAAAAAGTTGTCTAAAAAAATATTTTCTAATATCGAGACAAATAAACTAGGAGAAATACAAGAAATGAACATTTTTCCCATTATTTTATTCTCATATTACTTTAACATTTCTGAAAATATTTAACAATTATTTAAAAGACAGAAATAGTTTCTTCTAAAGAGAAGATATTTGTCACATATTCCCTAATAAATTTACAGAATGCAGTGTAAATAGTAAGCCAGTAAAACTCTGCTTTCAAACAACAGCTATGCTGACTCCAGTAACCCCAAAGAAGTATAACAGGACTCCCATGGCATTTCAGAAAGATATACAATCCTTCTTTCTTTTAAATTAATTTAAAAATTTTGTCAGAGACAGATCTAGCTTTAAAAATGTAACACTTGTTATTTTGCTTGCATTTTCAGTCTAAAGTAGTCTCAGACTAGCAAAGCACTACAGAATACAACTAACTATAAACATTTAGTAAGTCCTTTGAAAGCCACTTCTGAGGTCTACTCAGAATGAGTAGACTCCTTCTTTTCTTGATCTTCTGTACTTATTATTGCAATAAAGGTAACAGATTGTACAACAGAAAAACTTTGGGAACAGCTTGAGGAACTTGCAGAAAATGAAGACAGAAGAAAATTGTAGTTTAGAGGGAACTTGCTTATGGCCAATTAGCAGTCTTCTTTCTCTCAGCAAGTTGTTATTCTCAGAGTACCACGGCCAAAGCCCCACAGGTTGGCAAGTATCAGGGTAGAAACAACTGGAGTCTACCATCCAAGGTGGCTGTGGTGAGCTGCAGTTCAAAAGAAAAGAACATATGGCTTTAATAAAGATTTTTCCAGTGAGAACAGTTTGCTTTAGAGTAACAAACCAAATGAAGATCATTAAGATATTTCTTTTATGTTAAGATGTCCAGGATTCATTTCCAAAAAAAGGAGCAACTTAACCTATAGACTCTTCTCAACGAAGCTAATCTGAAAATTCCATTTTACTTAGATTTTTCTTTTCCAACTATTTTCAAATTTGTGTCAACATCCGCTAACACATCAACAGTCTGTAAAACTGAAGCATATGTTTTAACCACATAGAAAGTCAAACAGACTTCAATGTGTATGACTCAAGAAGAGAGTATGGAAGAAATAAGAAAGAGCTGGAATAAATGAAAATGGAAAATACTGTGAATTAAATCAGGCATACCAACAAATGCAGTTTTCTAATTTTTATTGGTGTTAAATGTAGAATAAGAATTTCCTTTGCAATAAAGTATGTTGAAAAACTTCTATGAAGACGCAAGTCTCGAATACATGCACAAAGAGCCTTCAACTGCATTTAGCTTTCTTTTACCAGTCTCAGATCTTAATTATAAAATAAGAGAAAATACTATTTTCTGCAATTACTTCTACCAACAAGCACTTGAAAACCTGCTGTATCTCAGAAAGGGATGATCTACAAACTGTACCACTTATTTTCCATGAAAATTTCAAGATGCTTAGTCCTTGCATATTAGAATTTACAGTTATTCATACCAGCGATAAAAGTCTGAATAGCAGGAACCAAACGTGCATCTCATTCTCCAACCAGTTCATTTGGTTAACTTTGCACATTCTCATTTTTCTTGATTTGTTCTTTCTTTGATGCTTTTAATAATTTGTTTTATTACTTTGGATGAAGAGCCTCTGTGGTCAATAAGTTATCTTCTTGGGTTTGCATTCCCTCCTTCAACATCTCCAATGTTCAATTCTTCTAATCTCTCATAACTCTTATCTCCCAAGACCATGACTGTTGTTCTCTTATTTTCTTCTTTCTCACTCTCATTTATGTAACATGAAAGTATAGACTACCAAAAACTGTCAGATTTAATTCCTCCAGCTCTATTTTTTACAGCTATCCAAGACTATTACATATCTCCAAAGACTTCTAGTATCTCCTTATCTACCTCTGTAACTTATTATTGTGTTGTTGTTTAACCCCAGATGGCAACTGAGCATTGTGCAGCTGCTTAGGTCCTCCATCCACTCGCAGTGGGATGGGGGAGAGAATCAGAAAAGAACAAGTGAGAAAATTCATGGGTTGAGATAACGATAGTTTAATGGGAAGGAAAAGGAAGGAAAGAAATAATGATAAAATAATTATAAGATACAAGTGATTCACAATGCTCACCACTCACTGACCAATACCTAGCTAGTTCTCAAGCAGATGCACCAGGTCAGTTTTCCCCCAGTTTATATACTGAGCATGACATCTTATGGTATGGAATATCCCTTTGGCCAGTTTGAGTCACCTGCTCTGGCTGTGACCCCTCCCAACCTTCTCACTGGCGGGGCATGAGCAGCTGAAAAATTCTTGACTTGTTAGAAACACTACTTAGCAACAACTAAAACATCAGTGTGCTATCAACACTATTCTCATACTAAATCTAAAGCACATCAGCTACTAGGAAGAAAAATAACTCTATCACAGCTAAACCCAGGACATATTGTAAAGATGACATATCTATAAAATATCTAAATAATGTATCCTTTCTAAATTTCTGTAGCCATTTATCTTGTGGAAGAAAAACAAAAAAAGAAAATGCTTTTATTATTATTTCATGTTATCAAAAGAGAAATGATCTTACCTGAGAAATCAGACATGAATTCTATTCTATACTGAAGATTCATTATTACAGGAGATAATACAGAAACCTTGTTTAGCTTTCAATTTAAAACAAAATAATTTTAAACAAACTAAAGTTTTACAAGACCCAAGGAGGTCATCTTGTCCATCTTCACGCTCTAGGTGCAACCACTGGAAACATTAGAAGAGTTTAGCTATGGCTTTGTCTGACTAAATATTGAAAATTTTCAAGAAAATTTTACAACTCGTTCCAGTACTGCACTGCCCTTCCTTAATGTCCAACCTGAACCTCAAAAACTGCAATGTGTGGTCAATCCTCCGATCATATTCTCTGACAGTACTGAAACACGGCTTGGCTGCCACCTGCTAAATGTATTTGCTACACTGCTATTACATTCTTCCAGAGTCCTTCTGTTTTCACTAATCAGAAAAAATTATCTTTCTACTCCATTTAACCACCTCCACAATTTTGGCAGCACCATATCAATTATTAGACAGTTAAAACAACACTCATAATACAAAAAATTGCCTAATTATTAAAGAAATATTTCATAAAAAAAAGAGTTTTCAATGGGCTTAATGAGTCATTAGCATTCTGAGTTCTTTAAATATTGGTGTGGATTTTTTTTCTTCTCAGACTCAGGTTCCCTTGAGTTACATCTAGACATTATATGGGTTAATGTAAACTAGCTCTGCTCTAGTCCAATGGATTGAAAGTCTGTTAGCACATTGAGTGCATCCCTGGAGTTCATTTTCCGGTTTGGTTTCACCAGAGACAAGCCCAAAATGCATTCTCACAAACCATACAGCAGTGAGAAGTGAAGTGGGATAAATAGGGACAACTTGTTGAATCACTTCAAAAGCACATTTCTGATCCAACTAAATTGCTAATACACAGTCACAGGAAGCCCAGTTTAGCCTTCAGATTTTAGAATAGATTTCTATGCTGAAAAAGCATTTTCACTTGTCTAAGTGGCATACTTCATAGAATTATAGAATCTGCTGAGCTGCAAGGGACCCACAAGGATCACTGAAGTCCAAGTCCTGGCGCTGCACAGGACCATCCCCAAGAATCACACCATGTGACTGAGAGCATTGTGCAAACACTTCTTGAACTCTTGTCAGGCTTGGTGCTGTGACCAGTTCCCTGGGGAGCCTGTTCCAGTGGACAAACACCCTCTGGGTGAAGAATCTTTTTCTAATATCCAACCTAAACCTCCCCTGACACAACTTCAGGCCATTCCCTTGGATCCTGTCACTGGTAACCACAGAGAAGAGATCAGTGCCTGCCCCTTCTCTTCCCCTGGTGAGGAAGTTGTAGAGTGCTATGAGATTTCCCCTAAGTCTTCCCTTCTCCTCTTTCAGAAGTGACTGAAGATAAATGTGGAATACCCATAACAACAGTTTACAGTCTGTTAAATTTCGGACAATATAGAAATTTTAATTAGTAGTACAATAGTAATAGGATAACAGTATAAAGTTGATTGCAACCTTTATTAATATAGATAAAAAGAGGTACTAAAAATCTAACCTGTAGGACCCCTGAAATTCCTGATTTATTACACTTAAGAGCTATTAAAATTGATTAATGAAGGATGTTCTGAGCTATATTTAGAATTTATAGAAATCCCAGTAAGATTTTAAAGAAAAATGTTTAACTTATGCCAATATTACATTTCCCAATAATGCAAGTATGTTACTTCATTCAAACCCCTCAGCTCGCAAACACGATACTCCAAAACTGTTTTATACTATATTTGAAATCTCAATAGGAGTTAAATCAATATACTACTTAAAATTAAAAAAAAACCCACGAAAACAAAAACCCAAAAAACAAAAACAAAACAAACAAACAAACAAACAAACAAACAAATAAAAAAAAAGAAAAAAACACAAGCAAAAAACCCCAAACTAATTGTGTCTTACTATTACATATTCAAATTTTGGCATAGGTTCTGTGAATAATTTGAAACCTATGTAAAGGTTTCGTATAGGACACTAGAACATTATAAAATATTAGAGGGCATATGAAAGAGTAGACTATTTTTTTATGTCTATGTATACATGAGGGAAGAAAAGACTTTCAAGTAGGGCAGAGAAGATTGAAGTTTTGTGCATTTTAGAGCTTTTTACAGAAAATTCAAGGTTTAGAAAGCACCTCAGACACGTGGCGCCAGAACAGGGAGGAGAACAAGTTCTTGAACACAGTTCTCCTTTACATGGGCTGCACAAGATACAAAAGTTTACCACAATATAAAAGTTTAACACAGTAAAGTTAAAACAGTGCCATGCAGTGTTGGAAGGCTGTCAGTTAACAAACAGAATGAATTTCAAGACATTGTCCACTACATTCCCTTTTATACTAACACAGTATATATTTTTTTTTAATTATCTTTGGTGAGTGGGAAATACATTTCTGTAGTCATGCCACACAAAAAAAACCCCAAAAACATGCTATAAATTAGAGACCTCAAAATTTTAAGCCACAAACATGAACAGTTGGATTTGTATAGAAATGCATATAACCAATATTTTGTTTTAATATTTCACACAACACATGTGTATCTATGAATACAGGGCAGGCTTCAAGACGTACTCTACTTCAGAAAATAACAAGAATCAAAGTAATTTCAGCTAATTTCACATTAGAGGTACATAATATGATTTTGCTTTCTTTTAGTTAGTATAAATATGCATAATATTCAAGTAGAGATACAAATTTTGAAAAAGTCTTCTAGCTGCACAGCAAAAAGTATCATCTTGACAAAAGTCCAGTATCTCAGCAGAACAGATGAGAATATAAATTTTAGGAGTTTAGTATTTTCAGCTTTCATTATTCAAACTATTCCATGAAAATAAGAGGCCACAAGTAGAACAAATGCTCTTGAATCTTGCATTGGTTTCACAACTAGCAACAATCAAGAGCAACAGTAAAAGGAGACATTGTGGAAATGGCTTTTATTATATTTTAACTGTTCAGAAAGTGGTGCCTAAGGCAATGCTTTTATTTGGAGGAGAAGAATAGATAAACTGGAGCAAAGAGCTGGAGCTATGGTCTGTCTTGGTATCTTCAGAAGTGCTATAAACAAATACCTACAAAAGAGTGAGATAGTCTTTCCTAGGGAGTCTAACCTAGTGCTAGGTTAACGGTTATACTCCATGAACTTAAGGGTCTTTTCCAAACAAAATGGCTCTATGGTTCCATGACTTCCTGAGACAAATACATTTTCTACATATTTGCTGATGTAGTCAAGGGTTGACTCCGGTGACCACCCTCAGCATGAAACAGTCATTCCCAGCATCTAAAATCTGATCTATTCATACATCCTGATATGGAAGAGTAATGGACCTTCCTGCCCTCACTGATCTATCATAACACAGACAGTGTTGCCATCCTGGCCTTGTTATTAGGGTATAAATTCACTGCTGTATTCTTCCTATACAGGACTGGAATTTCAGTCTCTACAGGACTCATTACTTGTTGAGGTTTATTAATTTGCCTCTCTTCTATGCTGTCATTAACATAAAGCATATCTCCACTGCTAGCAAGATGTGGTCTGTGTTCCCTGTACACTTTGCAATCATGCACTGGAGTGCCTCACTGATTACCCTTCTTCCATCAAATTTGTGATAAGCCTAACAGATCATCCAGGCTGCTTTTGCCCAGTGCTGACCACTCTGTTTTCCCATTTTATTTCTTATTATTTGTGCAAACGTATCACTAGTTCTTTTTTTGGAAGCCTTTTTCTACCTGACTATTTTTAGCCTCTGACATACCTGTGATGCTACAGAAATTCTGCATCTTGATCTTTCACAGAAGTGTCATCCCAAACTCGACCTTCAGTTTTAAAACCTTAGTTCCATTATGACTCAGATTAAATTAATCTTTTCTGGATATATGTTCCTGGAACATCCTGGTGAGTTTCCCTAATGTATCATATTTTTAAATGCATTACCCACTTCAGCACCTGCATCTCTTTGTTGTCAGACTTTAGTAAATATTATTTATGTGCTCAATAAAAGCAAAATTCTCATCTGTATTTAACATGACATTTTTATAGGCAAGTAAAACTAGTAACTCCCAGCAAGTCTTTTGATGCGTTAAAATTACTTGACCAAAATATAATATATCAAACAATCTCAAATCCATCTTAATGCTTCTATACTAATATTCAGAAATCTTTTTCACTTATATATGATATTGATGAAGAAAACCTGAAGGAATAAGCCACCTCAAATAAATGCAAACTCCGATAATGGATCTGATTTGTTTGACTTAGTCTTCTCAAACATAGGTAGAAATCTGTGTAAGTATATAATAATCTTCAAGCAGCAAGACGAAAAAAAAAAACAACAAACAAATTAAAGACCCTAATCTAAAAGAATATAATCTACTTCATATTCTTCTGCCACTAGAGCTAATGAAGAAACAAATACATGAGAGAAGGTAGTTATATCTTTATGCCAGTCCTGGAAGACACATCAACCCCATAGCAATGCAAATGCTTTGAGTATAAATGTAATGCAGGATAGGGTTTTAGGGAAAGCTCTGTATATTTTCCAGCTTTAAGATACAAGCCAATGCTTGTTAAGTCCAACAAATTTTGTTTTAAGTTTCCTCTAACTTCAAGGGGCTTTAAATAATATCTTAAAACTGGAACAACACACTAATTTAGTTACTCTTTGCAACTCACAGCAATCCAAAGAATCTCTTTTCACTACTTGCTGCTATACTATTAATGACAACATAAACAGGCCCCCAAATGCTGTTTTTCTTTTAACAGTCCATATTAAATATTTCCATTCCAGAAAGCATGCCAGTTTGGCAGTAGACTCTCATGTGTGAAGAACACTAGGACAAAGTGTTATTTGACAGGAGAACTACTGGGAAAGTGTCTCAAACAAAATTTATACCATGAACCTAAATAAATTATTTTCTCCTCTCTTTAGTGTGAGCTTTGCTCACTACATATGTTGTCTTTCTCCAAACTTTTGAATTTTTAATGACATCATTATATTAGCTTGGGCTTTACAACATCATACCTGTTTTTATGTCAAAAACTATTATTACTTTTGTTGTTGATTTCACTACAAGCAGAAAGATGAAGAGTAAAAGAATAGTCGCTTTAAAACCTCCAGACACCTTTGCAGTAAAAAGTGAACTTAGGAAAGGACTCAATAAACACAGTTGCATTCTTTTACCAATCTTACCTTAATTAGAGGCATCATGCTAATCACCTGACACTATTTCAATTTTATTTCTGTCACAAATAAAATACATTCTATTCCTATGCCTCATTACAACTGTTAATTCTTCTTTCAATTTTTTTCTTTCAATTACATCATCAATAAGAAATTAAGAACATACCATGAACATTTCCTCTTCTATTATAACCTTGCTTTACTGCCCTATTGGTAAAATCATGCCATACATTAACAATGCATGTTTATATGGGCATTGTTCATGAGTTCATATTCATACATACACAGACTTTATGTTTACTTCATTCAAACTTTAAAAGTTGTTTTATGTACTGATTGTGTTTCAGATAAAGAATACCTCAGAGCCTTTCTTACTGAACCCACAAAGGTTCAGGAAGCTGCATTTAAACAAGAGTGCTATGTTAGTATTACCATGTCCTTATAAATACACATCAATTAACATATACAAACACACAACACAATTTAAAATACAGCTGGCTTGCCTCGGGATATTACAGTGAAGAAATCTAAAATGTCTACTTTGCTGGTTCATGTACATAAAAATAGTATAAGGAATAAACTTATCCATTGTTAGAGTAACTCAACCTAAACCTATACAACTGGTTCTAAATTTACAGTATCTGAACAGCCTATAAGATGTTTATCCCCACATTTGGGATTCCCTTGGAGAGTTCATACTCAGAGTCAGCATTTCTTCGCTTTCTGACAAAAAGGCTGAAGAATTTCCATATTCCTGCATGAAGCCCTGTTCCCACTGGAGTTGAGAGGAAAGTCACCAGCAACTACAAAGAGCTGGAAATAACCTCTAGGGGTTTGTGGTTTATACCACCAACAATGATTACCACTTCTGCTTTAGGTATTCATATTGACTGCTACATCTGTTTTGTAGTCACAAAAAGAGACTCACAGAACTTAAAAATCCTGAGGAGATTGAGATGTGGAATAGGAATGCTACAAAAATATTTTGAATTGTAAGAACAATGAAAGTCTTAGGAACAGATTCTCTTTGCTGACCAGATTTAAACTGGATAATTCTACCGGCTTACATGTTTTAACTTCACTTTTCCATTGTTTTGACTGATATATTCGTCAGTTACATCTCAGTTGCAAATAGTCCTTCTACCACAAAATTTGACCATGCAACTAATTCTTTAGATGGTGTAGTGGGTTGACCCTGGCCGGATGCCAGGGACCCACTAAAGCCACTCTCTCGCTCTCCCTCTGCAGCTGGACAGAGGAGAGAAAAGAAACAGTTAAGGATTCATGAGTTGAGAGAAAACCTGGGAGAGATCACTTACTGATCACCTTCACAGGCAAAATGGACTCAAAGTGGGGATAGTACTTAAATTTATTACTAACAGGATAAGAGCAAAGGAGTGAGAAATAAAATAATCTTAAAAGCACCTTCCCATCACCCCTCCTTCCTTCCATGTTTTCCTCCTCCCTCCCAGTGGTGCAGGGGGATAGGGAATGGAAGTTATGGGCAGTTGTTGCTTCTGCTGCTGCTGCTCAGGGAAAGGAGTCCTTCCCCTGCTCTCCCTCCCACGTGAGACAGTCCTTGATGAACCTCTACGGCATGAGTCCATCCCTCGGATGGAAGCAGTTTTCTTCACAAACTGCTGTCCTGTGGATCACTCCTCCATGGGGTGCAGTCCTTCATGAATGAGCTGTACCAACATGGATCCCCCACAGCAGCTACAAGTCCCACCCGGGAAAAACCTGCTCCAGCGTGGGCTACCCTCTCCATGGGCTGCAGGTCTCCGGCAGGACCCTGCTCCATCTTGGGCTTCCCACGGGGTCACAGACTCCTTCATACATCCACCTGCTCCAGCATGGGCTCCTCCATGGGCTGCAGGTGGGTCTCTGCACCCTGATGGTCCTCCATGGGCTGCAGGGGCACAGCTGCTCCACCATGATCTGCACCACGGGCTGCAGGGGCCTCAGCTCCGGCGCCTGGAGCACCTCCTGCCCCTCCTTCTGGACTGACCTTGGTGTCTACATTGTTCACATGTTCTCACTCCACTCTTCCCTGGTTGGAATTCTTTCTGTGCAACAACCTTCTGTTCTTAAATATGTTATCACAGAGGCATTACTATCACTCCTGATTGGCTTGGTCTTGGCCAGTGGCAGGAAGCCCATCCTGGAGCTGGCTGGCATTGACTCCATCGGACATGGGAAGCTTCTAGCAGCTTCTAACAGAAGCCGTCCGTGTAGCTGTCCCCTCATTACCAAAACCTAGCCACAGAAACCCACTACAGCTCTCCATAAAACACCACAAGGAAAGGTACACACCTCAGAATGGAATCCATAAGAGCAGCATGCTGAGTAGGGAGATATTTGCCAACACATCCAACAAAGAAATGATGAAATCAGAGGTATGCCTTCCATCCTTTCCCAGGATTTGGCTCCTTACCATGAACTAGGCAGTGGGAAGCTACCTCCACTCAGGATTCAAAGTCTAGAACACTTTCCTTAAAATGGTTGTTTATGGCCTGCATTGCTGTAACTATTGGCTGACTACTGCAATTCACAAGGGATTTTTTTTTTTAGTTTCTGAATATTTTATTCAATATTCACTTCAGAGATACAGAGATATAGAGATATAGATATATAAAGGTACTCCAAACAGCAAACACTTTTAGACAAGGATCTCCACAATTTTGGGTACTATCAAAGAACTGATACCATGTAAGAGAAACTCATGCTAGGAAGGGAAACTCCAGTATGTGTTATGGCATGTGGCTGCAGTTATGGGCAGGAGTTGGCAGAGTCATTCATCTCCAGATGAACTAAATAATAACCTGCACTGACATTTCCCCACAAAGTGAGTATAGGACATGGAATGAAAAGAATATTCTAGATGAAGAAATGTTGATCTGTTTCACGTATCATCAAGATCCATTCTGCAATTAAAAGTTTTTCTGTCCCTGCTCTTCCAATTAGAAGTTGTTCCAGGTCCCCGCTCATTTGATTATTAGGCAGGAAAATAGAAAAGAGGTTTTCAGTTTTTCCATGATTGCAGTTTCTAAGGAATACTTTTTGAAAGTTTCATGGATGAAATAAGGATTCTACTAAGAATTTCACATTCTACAATATTTCACTATTTCATGATTTCAGGCAATTCTCCCTTCCGTATAGTTCCGTAGCTCAAGTTCTGTACAGCAGACACAAATTTGCACAGATCAGAGGACAGGTGCTTATCTGGTTGCTCATTTTTTCAGCCACATATCCAGACATATCTCTCACCTATTCCACTTTAAATGTGGGGCACTGTAATAAAGCAGTTGTCATAATTACAGCATATTGAAGGCCATCTTGGAGCAGTCAGGTTACTGTCAGTTTGCCTAGAGAGATTGTGGAGTCTCCATTCTTGAAGATATTCAAAAGCTGACTGGACATGGGCCTGACCAACCTGCTGAGCAGGTCCTGCTTGAGCAAGGGTGTTGGACTGGATGACCTCCACCAATCTCTTCCAACCTCAACCATTCTGTAATTCTGTGATACTAGATTGGTGAAGCAGGGATCTGAAGATACTCCATGATGAACAACAACAAAGAGTGCAATGCAGTACAGTATGTTATTTGCCTCAATCATTATTATATAAGAAAGAAGGTGCCAAGATTAGTCAAACTTTGGTAGAATTAAGTGAAATCCATTTAAATTTTCAAAAATTAAAATATATAATTGATGGTATTTTTAATACATTTTTAATGCAGAAAACACTTTTACTATATTCTTACAATAGCAATTTTTGAAAGTCTGCAAAATACTCTTGGAACTCACATGGCTGGACAAATGATCAGGAATGTTTTCCAGATCATTTGCTTTAATGATGGGTTTGAAACAACTTAAATGTAATCTCAGACATTCTTCAAAAGCCTGCCACAATCTCTGAGGCTACTAATGTTTGCATGACATCATTTTCATTACAATCCTGTGTCTTCACTCAGTAACTAAAAAACTGAGGGAAACATGAAAAAGAGTTTTACTAGGGTCCTACTCAGGTGTATAATTTCAAATTCCACTTCAAAATCTGGACATTAGCTCACAGCAAAATACACTAAAAAAACAAAATTCTTTCATGCAAACCTAGCCACACAAGCATAGTTAGGCAGTCCCTTTCAAAGTAGTAGTTTTATACCCCTAATTATCCTTGAACCACCAGAGAAATGGATTTTCCTTCCCAAAACTGAAGTTCGTATCAGAATTTAACAGGCCCACGTTTCTTCTTTTATTAGTCCACACTCACATTTACTTAGAGTATAATGCTTTTTTTCCCCCAAAAGCCAGATATTCTCATGCAATTTCCATATTTTAAATAGTCAGTTCATCATGTATCAGAAAAGACAGACAACTATCCAAAGAGTAAACCTTCTGTATGAAGGTACTTCTATTACTTCTTGCATTCAACATTCTCAAAGCAAAAAGCAAGAGTAAAAGGAAATTTTCAACACGTTTCATCTTGAGTAGTGTCATTTCTATCCCCATATGGTATTTACAAAATTTCTCCAAGTGGCATAAAGTCTGTACAAAAGCTTCAAGAAAGAGCAACATTTTTTTTTCCAAGTAGTGTTAAGTGCTGACCACATATGCAAAAAGCAGCATTATGAAGTCATTTGTGCCTGGCAGATCTAGACCCAATAGAAAATAACTGCAAATGGATGTATTTCTTCAGGGTACCTAAATATACAGTTCAAATCGTCACAATAATTTAAAAGATCTTAAAATATAAAAAGACCTCTTATTCATAGAAAATCTCTCAGATTGGTTGTTTAAAAGAAAGGGGTATAAAAGCAGACAGATCATAAAAAAATTTAGCAATTACCACAGTGGCTGGAGAAAACCTAAATTCTGCTGCATTTTAGTTTAATTCTGGGTTAACAATTTAAATAAAGAAAATAAACAATTATTAGTTACTGATCTTCTTATATGTTTATACCAAAAAAATTGCTGAGACATAGTAAGTCTGTTTAAATATATATTGTTTTTCTAAAAATACAATAAATGTAATTTTTAAAATACATTAAATTAATGGAAATGTTAAAAAAAATCAGTTCTGCTCTACTCTACAAAATGCAGTATGATCTTTTTATGTGAGTTAAATTTTCTAAAGCCTCTCTATATTTACTAATGACTTTTAGGCAGACTAATACCCATATATTTTGAAATTTATTAAAGTTAATGTACATAGATTAAATAAAAATAATTTCAGATGTCTGTGGATCTGGCCTAAAATGGTTGAAAACAAGGAAATTTATATTTACATCTTCCATAATATTTGTATGTAACAAAGTTTAACCTGAAATTAAAATATAACCTTATACATGAACTGCAGAATTGTACCTTCCTGATCAAGGTAATGGAAATGTGATTTCATAAAAAATCATTGCACTAGTACTATATTATCATTTTCCCAAAGAATGAAAGAGGTTCCACTGTTGTCAAAAATACGTCTGGAAACAACTGCTGAAAGTAATTCTTAAGATGAACCTTGAAGAGAAGGAGAAGCCAAATGTGTTTTCCATATATAACGAAGTACAGTTGTTGGCAGTCAAAAAACATAAAACATAATGAGACGTCACCACAAGAAAAAAGTACCTTCCCACTACTTAGTGACACAACAGCCTGTATGTGAAAGAGTCCAGGTGACTCATTAGTAGCAATGTGAGTGTGTCTTTGTAGTCTCCCCAGGCTATGCTCTGAGAGTCATGGGCTATTGTCACTTGGAATCTAACACACTAAAAAGCATGGATGAGCCCTAAGTCCCAGTGCTTTCCTGCCTTAAAAAGGGAATGCTCTCTTATCAAAAAATGAAAGATGATTTTTTACAGTGCAGACAGCTAAAAGGCATCTACAAGACTCCATGGCAGGATCAGCTGTATGGCATGAATTTTCCATTCAGGATCACCTCAGTATGTATAATCATCTTGAGGAGAAGGACATCACTAATTGCACTTTTGTCATTCAACAGACTATTTTAAATTTTTTCAAATAGTCTTATATTTTGAGATTATAATCGTTGACACTAGTAATCACAAGAAGTGTGCTGAGATGCAAATTTTCAATGGCAAACTATGGCACAACTGTGAACACATAAATGTAGATCATTCTTTTTAAGTGGAATTTCTCAAAGAACACATATGCCATTTATCTGAAGTCAACAAAGGCTGCCTCTGGCTTTTCTGGTAGAGAATAGCAAGTACCCATTAGCTGTAAAACTCTAGACTGTTAGATGAAAGCTCAGACTAATGATTCACAATTAATTTGAAAATTAAGCCCACCAGGATGGGCTGATTCATGGTGTTCACAGGCATTTTCTACACGTCATAGGCACATCTTTCTCTTGTACTGCCTCGGTGAAAAAACTTTCTAAGATGATGAATTTTCTGGGACCATACATAGGTCTTTTCCTGAACAGTGTCAAAAAGCACTTCCATTCTCAAGCACAACCCTCATGAAACCCTCCCACCACTAGCTCATGAGTGTCTTCAGGGCTGAGCTAAACTAGTCGGATTAGGAAATAGGTCTAAATACCTGTTTTAATACCACTGTGCGTACCCATGCTCATTTTGGTTTTCATCAGGAAAATTAAATCTTCATGGCCAAGTGCAAAAACCAGTTTCTTAGTGCCCTACCCAATTTGAAAATAGGAATAAGAAGACTTTCCCACCACCTAGAGATAACGTGAAAGTAGGTAGAATGAAAGAACTGGTATACCACTCAAGATCTCACAAGCAAGAAAGAGGGAGAATTTGCATGTGTTATATAGGTAAGATATTTTTAGAAGTATTGTTTTCTTGACCTTATAAATATATTCCAAGTAACACAATATGAAAAAAGATAGGTAGTCCTGTTTTGATAAAATTTAATTTTAAAAAGAAATTTTTAAGATACTGAAATCTTGTGCAGATTCACCTTTAAATATTTGAAATGATACTTAAATATAAATGTCCTTTCAATAGTTTCCTATTCCTGTGCAAAATATTCGATGAGGGTGTACATATTTTTTTCTTTTTAACCTTCCACTTTAACAAAGTGTAGGTCATCACATCTGGAATACTCTTCACTTCTCCACCCACAAAAGCTAGCAGGAATAGAAGAACAACATGAACTGATTTTGCTTTTCACTTTACATTTAACTTTGTTAAATTAAAAAGTTTAATCTTTCTGGTAAGCTGAAATAAACTTATCAAAGGTGTAATTTCAAGATTCCTTGCCATTGCGATTCGACTATGTGACAGCAGGCTCCAAGTGTGGAACTACTCCTTTCATGAGATGAAGATTACGGATAAACAAATTATTTAATGTTTCTTACTGCCATTTGGGAAATAAGGACTGTATCTGAGGTTCCTACAAGCGATAAACTTTGCTGTTCGTCAGTTCCTCATTAACCTGATATCTTTTGGACAGCAAATATAATATAAATATATCACAGAGGAAAGCTGAAATGAAAATATCTTTGTGCAAAAATGCAAAATAATTTATTTTTTAAATCATGTTTTAATTTATTTTCTATCATATCATTGGCAAGTATGTAGATTGCTATATATACTTTTGACTATCACCATACAAAATATGAAAGGACCTAAATATGCACCCTGATAAATATTCCCTCTAGCTAGCAACACAGTGAACACACAATTTCAATAATATTCTAATTTTCAGAGCACTGAATATTGACCAATATCTGTTAACTTTTCAAAATTGTAAATATGGAGAAATATTCTCCAGGAAAAAATGCAACACCAAATTGCAATTTGGAGCAAAATCAATTACTAAAATAATATACACTCACAAAATACTCAGAACACTGAAGACTAACCAGAGTTAGTTTCCTGGAACTTCTTAGCTCACAAAAGAAAAACAGTAGAGAAATTAGATTAATAGCTTTCTTATAATGTGTTTTTCCTAAGTGTATGATTTGTACAGCCAAATGAGAAGTTTAAATGTAGCATGTCAAGTAACTAGTTCATTCAGTGTGCTGTACCTCAAATATGCATATAAAAACATTTGCATTAAGTAATTGGGGGGGGGGAGGAGGATTGGTTAGACTGAATACATTATGTTTAAACCCAAGCTTTAAAACGACTGTAAGTCTTATAAGGAAAAGTCTTCCATTTATATCATCACAGAAACAAAAACAAAGAACTTTCAAGGCATGAAATTTAGGGCATGTCTGTACTGTGAAATGGACGATGGTGTGGTTATCCTTGAGTCAACAGGGAATCAAGGCAATATGTGCAAATGGTTTAGCACAGTGCTATGCAGTCTTACTTGTGTGAGCTCATTGCCTGTGGCTACAGGCAATGTAGCCACATTAGTTTGGTGCAATCTTGTGAGTTAGTAAGGATGGCAAGAGTCATTAGCTCATCTACAGTGCTGGAATAAAACAGTTTAACTGTCCCAGACCACAAACTGGCTTGTCAGAACTCCACTGATGAGTTTAAGTCTGGTGTGACTACAACAAGGCTGGATCCCTCATGCACACCTACATAAATATCACAGAACCACAGAATCACAGCATGGGTAAGGTTTGAAGGGACCACTGTGGGTCACCTGGTCCAACCTCCCTGCTCAAGCAGGGTCATCCTAGAGCATATGGCACAGGACTGTGTACAGACAGTTCTGGAATATTTCCAGAGAGGGAGACTCCACAACCTCTCTGGGCAATCTCTTCCAGTGTTTGGTCACCCACACAGTAAAGAAGTTCTTTCTCATATTCACATGGAACTTCCTGTGCATAAGTTTCTGGCCACTGCCTCTTGTCCTATTGATTGCAACCACTGAGAAGAGCCTGATTCCAGTCTCTTGACACCCTCCCTTCAGATACCTATAGATATTGGTGATGTCCCCTCTCAGTCATCTCTTCTCAAGACTGAACAGGCCCAGCTCCCTCAGCCTGTCCTTGTAAGAGAGATGCTCCAGTCCCTTAATTATCTTTGAAGCCCTCCATTGGAACTGCTCCAGGAGCTCCATGTCTCTTGTTCTGAGGACCTCAGAACTGGGCACAGCACTCCAGATGTGGCCTCACCAGGGCTAAGTAGAGGGGCAGGATCACTTCCCTTAACCTGTTGTCAATGCTTTTCCTAATGCACCCCAGGATACCATTGGCATTCTTGGCCACAAGAAAACACTACTGGCTCATGGACAGCTTGTTGTCCACCAGGACCCCCAGGGCTTTCTCCACAGAGCTGCTTTCCAGCAGGTCAGCCCCAAGCCTTTACTGATGCATGGGGTTATTTCTCCCCAGATGAAGGATCCTGTATTTGCTTTTGTTGAAGTTCGGATGGTTTCTCTGTGCCCATCTCTCCAACCTGATGAGGTCCCTCTGAAGGGCTGCACAGCTCTCTGGGGTATCGGCCACTCCTCCCAGCTTTGTGCCACATCAAACTTGCTGAGGAGGCATCTGCCTCTTCATCCAAGTCATTGATGGATGGGTTAAACAATACTGGGCCCAGTACCGAACTTGAAGGACACCACTAGTGACAGACCTTCAGCAAGACCTGTGGCACTGATTATGACCCTCTGGCATCTTCTGTTCAGCCAGATCTCAATCTGCCGCACTGTCCACTCATCCAGTCCCCACTTCCTGAGTCTGCCTGTGAGGATGTTGTGAGATATGGTGTCAAAAGCCTTGCCAAAGTCGAGGTAGACAATATCCACTGCTCTCTCTTTGTCCGTCCAGGCATTTGTTTCATCACAGAAGACCATGATGTTGGTCAAGCATGATTTACCTTTTGTGAATCCATGCTGACTACTCCTGATCATATTCTTGTTGTCTATATGGAGAGAGACAGCCTCCAGAAAAAGGCATTTCATCACCTTTCCAAGAATTGAGGTGAGGTTGCCTGGACAGTAGTTCACTGGGTCATCCTTCTTGCCCTTTTTGAAGACGGTGACATTTGCTTTCTTCCAGTCGTCAGGCACCTATCCTGATTGTCGCATCTCAAACATGGTCATGAGCAGCCTTGCTTATGGTGTCTGCGGCTCTCTCAGCACTCACGAGTGCTGTCTGCGGCTCTCTCAGCACTCACGAGTGCATCCAGTTAGGGCCCGTGGACTTAGCTGCACATTAAGTTTGCCTATGTGTTCTCTAACCCAATCCTCCTTGATGAAGGAAAAGTCTTCCTTCCAACATTCCTTTACCCTGGACTCCTGGGTCGAGAGGGGTGGGGCTGGGGTGCCTCTGCTCTAGTATTGAGGATAAAGGGAAGCCATGTCCACTGCACTACATATTTTCAGGTTCCCTTACATTATTAATTATGCACCAAGTAAATTTGCTTTAACCCTCAGAGTTATACAATATTCCTTGGAACAGATTTATAAAGTTTGTCTGGAAGATTCATTCCAATCCATTAAACAAGTCTGTCACCAAAGTTCAAGACTGCACTGGTAAGCAGAGCAGGTCCTGAAGTCACGACTTATCTCTACCATGCATGGGAAGTAATTTTCTTGGAAACATGCTGCCTTGCTTTCCTCTGTATTTACTAAAGGAAAACAGCTTGGAAAAGTAGAATCAAAACAAAGTGTATTAGAGGCTCAAATAATGACAAAAGATAGATCCAGCAGGGAACATTAAACTGGTTCTGAAGCAGAAAAGTTGGCATCTTCCTACAGGGGGTCCTGTTAGCAGAAGATCTAGCAATATAGGAAAAACATCAAAAGGTCGATTATGTGACTTCTAGGAGAAGATAGAGAAGTCAACAGCGAAAGAAAAATTACAAAATTAAAATGTCCACTCAAGCAACACAAACCAAAACCCAGTAACTAATATAGAACATGAACATGCTCAATAAAACTAAAGCACTACATCAGAAGAACTTTACCTCTGTGGAATAGTTAAGAAGAGAGGTAGTACATTCTCTAAGAGTTTCAAACAGTAAATAATGAAAAATTAGGAACGTGTCCCAAGGTATTGCAGAGGCTATAAAAAGCCTGAGATCTTGTTACTGCTGAGGTTTGTGAGTCAGTTTTTAATTTTATCCTTATACATCTAAGTCCATCAAGTTAATTAGCAGATACAGAGATGTGCATGAAAACCTAGGGAAATCAGTTGCACCCACCTGTATGAAATACTTACACAGAAAATAATTACAAAAATCTTTCTTCAGATTTTCAAGATGTTAACATTTTCTTGAAGAAGTTCTGAAAAAAAACCCTTTCTGCAACAAGCTGTGTTAGTTTCTGTATTTGGGTTCCTAATGTTATATAACATCGTGACTGTGGCTCTAGGTACTACTCCAGTAGACTTTGCTACTATTTGTTATTTCATGACAGCCTCCAGACACGACACTGCTCCAAATGAAACAGAGGGCTGTTTCCACTAATGCCAATCAGAGAAAGGTTTATAGTTTCAATCCTGTACTTTGAGCACACAAACACAAAACAACTCTCGCTTGTATTTTGAAATCACTGTCAAACTAAGTACAACTACAATGACAAACCTTTAAACAAAGTTCCTTATTTAGAAAGAGATCCTATCCCCAAATATCAAGATTTTTCACCATACTGTATAATGTCCTATTTAGGCTAATCAAACCTCAAGTTCTGGGCCTAAAAAGCAGACTCCACAGCCAAATAAAATAGCACTGTGGATCTGTCTATAAACACTTGATGAAAAATTGTCAAACCCAGCGTTTTCAATCCTGTGAGTATATTGTATATCGTAAAGGATTGAAATCCCTTGTATAATTAATTAAGCTATTTTCCAGTTTTTCTATAATTTTAACAGGTATTGGAAAGTGGTTCTGGTATAAATTAATAATATGCTATATCTTTTAAAAATAGAATACTTACTAAAACAATTTCCTTCCCAGAACACCGGGATTTAAAAATATATTTTTTAAAGTTATAAGTCTGGAAAACTGGATCTACTCAGAAAAGTATGTGTGACACTACAACTACAGTCCATCTTTATGTTCAGTGATCCAGAAAATCCTCTTCATATTACATGTAAACAATAACAAGATAATCGACTGCTGCATAACACAAATCTTCTCCCATAATGTTATCAGTGCAAACTCTATTTGTTTAATTGTTGTTTATTATTATTCTTGTTGATGATGTTAATAACAATATAAATAATATTAATAATGTAATAATAATATAATTAATTCTTATTCTTGGTGAAGTGTATTACATTTCTAATGTCACTGTCTTGCAAGTACAAGGCATATCCTTTTTTATTAACTTCTTTTTTTTTTTTAGTATTTTTTCATTACTCTTTCTTGTTTTGAGAACTTTTTACCTTATACAAATAAATGTCAGTTCTATCCTTTAGTGTAACTTTAAAGCTTTGCACTAAAATGGTGTGAACAAACAGTTATTCTTTTTCTCTTTCTTTCCTTCTGGATTCTGTTCTACTTCTATTTCTCTTTTATTATGCTTGGTGAGTTTAATTGTATACAATTATTTTACATAATGTTTTAGTACTCTGATGTGATAAATTGATAATACTTCTTTTGAAGATTAAGTTTTACTCAAATCACTGTCAAATATATTCCAATATATTCCAAAGAACAAGCTTGTGATCTAGATATATTTTTCTCTGTAGTTTTTCCTGAGTAAGACTTCTCCTTTAAGTCATACACAGATAAGAAACAGGGGTAAATCTTATTACATTTTTACCCAGTAGATGTATTTCCTTCAGGAACAAAAGAATTTGCAAATGGAAACAAATAATCTTTTCTTCATTTTTTAAAGTGCCAGTACAAAGTCAAGAACATTAAACTGTCAAGGTCTGAAAGGCATGCACAGTGCTAATGCCTCACCTTTTAAAGCTACTTTTTGAATAAACATAAGCAATCATAATAATAATATGTTCCATATAAATGTAAGGTAGGATGGTGCAATTAGCCTTCTAAGAATCTAGTATTTCAATTCATATGGGAGAATATAAAGTTTAACTATTTTGGCATGTAAATATCTAAACATCAATGCTATAAGCTAACATGAGTAAAAATTGTATCCATAAAGCACATCTTTTCCCTTGGTTGTTTTTACAGTTGAAAAAGTCAGAACTTAAAGGTGTTGTGAGACTGATGGATCACTTTGAAAGAGCATATCCTTGAGGTGCCATCATTCCTATGAAATTTAGTCCATAAAGAATAATATATTGCCCTACACAGCTAATAAAGAAACTTTTTTAAGAGACTCAAACTGATGTCAGTTAGAATTGAGAAGAAAGCGTTCTAAAGGCCTTTAAAGAAAATTCTACTCCATCCTCTTCCCCAAAAGCATGAGTTTCACAGCACTTTGCATGAAGATATGTATTACCAAAAAAGATTAAATAAAGAACCTTTGTAGAGATTTCTGCACATTCTACAAAACGTTATCTCTTCTACATTTATAAGTACAGATCTCAAAGACAAGTTCTACTGGAGATATCAGAAATTGAAATAGAAATATCCCTGCCCTAATGACAGAATAAGTTTGTTTGGTATGTATACAGATCCAGGGGCGATCTGGCTAACTGTGCTGCTTCAGCTGAGCAGATGAACTGAAAAGGTCTAACTTCAGGAACTGTCAGCAAGCATTTCAATTATGATTCTGATAATTTTCTTTCTCTGCTCTTGGTGAGGTTACTACCTTGGCTAAATAATGCTTCTTTTCTAGCATGAAATTTCATGTCTGTAATTCCCACGGTTTCTTTCCTAACCAGCTTTATTTTTCCACAGTATTTTCTGACTTCTGCCTTCCTTTTCTTTTCCCCTACTGCAGTGCTTCCTTGTCAGTTGAGATATTTCTCTTCTGTTCTCCTTCCCTTTCTTCAGAGGCCCAATCTCACATATTAACTTATTTCCTTTATTCTCTCCATTAACACATCAATGTCATCTGACTCTTCCTTCTTCCAATGTAAACATTCCTTAGTTTCTGTGTCCTTAAAAGGCCTGCTGTTGTCCACATTTGTTTCCCCAGTTACAGATCATCTCTCATTTACTTAATAAAAAAGCATATGCTGTTTGCAGTCAGGTTTGGTGGGTTTTTTTTCCAGTTTTCTTGCCAAATGTACCTTTCGTCTTTGATTTTCACTGAAATGATGCCTGAAATTCTCTCTAATGATCTCTTCCTAGACATATGTGACAATAAATATGTCATCCTGACTTGCTTCCATGCATCAAGCTGCCTTCAATAAAGCTGACAGTGCTTTTCCTGGATTTTAGCTCTGTCTTGGCTTCCTTGATTCTTCTCTGTTCTGATTACCTTTTATCAGTCCTTCAGAAGAGAATTCTTATTTCCCAGTCAGTTTCCAACAAAATTTCACAAAAGTCTGCCCTTACTTTTCTCTTATCCTGCTTCCTCACATCTTAACTTCAGATAATGTCAAGCTAGTATTTCTCTAAGCATGACTCACAGTTAAACCTCTCTTCCAGACCGATCTCCATACCAGTCTAATGATTCACCATTATTTCAAGTTCAACAAGATTAGAACAAGGATCCTTATTTCTCTTTCACTGCGATTTTTTCTCAAACCTTCTCCATCATTGTAGACAGTAACTTGTTACTGGGACAGAAAAATTGAAGATTACCTACAACTTAAATTTCCATCTACATCATCACCTCTAGGTTACGTGTTAGTCCTAAAAATTCTTCCTGCTTCAGATCTCAAGAGTATGGTCTTCCAGATTCATTTAAACAGCTAAAATATTTATCTAAGTCTGCATAAAGATTGCAACAATGTCCTTTTACCTGAGCTTGTTAATTGCTTTTATCCTTCCTTTCTTTCACTATAGTCACCCCTGATTCAAAATAAAACTGTGACTATGCCACCACCTTCCCTTCTTTTTTTCACTGCAGCAGACCTAAAGTAATCATTTTCACTACCAAATTTCCAAAGTTTGTTTCTGCATGCAGCTTTGAACATCTAAGCATTGTGTGCTTACACAGGAGCACAACTCATCTGCATTAAACAGAACTGCAATAAATAATTCCTTAGCCAGCTCTTCCATCTAAAAGAACCAAACAGTTGCTGTGGGATGCTGCAGTGTTTATTAGTACTTCAAGGATATATTTTTACTTGCATGGATAAAAATCCATCTAATTGTTTCAAAACTAAATTAACAGCTACAATGGGAAAATCAAAAAGATTATGTTTGTGTGACAAAGCAAATTACTTCTGAAAAGTTTATAAACAAATTTGTAATAATCTTTGAGGTTTACTGTTAGGGTAGTATAAAGTAAAAGAACGTAAGGTACACTATTAGTCTTCCAGAGTATTATAACTTGAAGGTTATTAATAGAAAATGTCCTTGCTTGATAAAGTTCTTTCACAAAATGATCAAAGATTCAGTACAGACTTACAGATGGAGAAAATCTTATATGTTTATTCTCAGCAACATAAGGAAGCCTCACAGGCAAGTGGAAAAAAATAACTGTGATTTAAAAATTCAGACAGACAGCTATTATTCTTTAGTATCACAATTCTTAAAATTTAAAAGATTTACTGTTTTCAAAATATTTCATATATAGCTATATATAACATATAATCTATATAACCTCCCAGTTAAAAAAAAGGACCATATTACATCAACTAGAATAATATGACTTGCATGTGCCCAAAAAATAGCTTAAAATGGGCATTCAATAAAAATTGCTAATGTCAAGCACAGATTAAGCTTCTTTGGAATGTGGGATGTTTAGCTTTGGGCATGCTGAATGTTGGACTGATGTGAAATTCCAATACTCACAGTTAGCCACAGATTGACTGTAGAATTCCTCTATAGCACAAGATAATCTATAATTAAGTCAGGGTATGTAATCTCTGAATGCTGTAACAAGAAACTTGCTGAATCAAGCAGACACACAATGGATGCTCATGTAGTCATTTCTTTAAAATATATTCTTCCCTTGTTGCAAACTCTCTGGCTCATCTGTTGGAGGTTTAGAAAATTCCCTAGTGCTTATCCCAAAGAAATACATCCTTAAAAAATGTCTAGAATTCAGTCAAAATAGGTAATTCTGTTCATTTTTCTTCCACGTGGTTTCCTGTGTTTTCCTTGCACTGTTTCCTTACCTACATTTAATTCACTCTCATCAACCTACTTCCTTCCCACTTCCACTCCACTGCTGACTTGGCATCCATGCAGTTTCCAAAGGGCACAGTTTCCTTGTAGATCAAATGCTATGCAGAAGACTAGATGGTGACTATATTTCTGGCAATGTCACTGCCCTGTCAATACTTTTGACAACCACCCAGTTCTTGACATATAACAATTTCTTAAGAAAATTGGCAACTTGTGAGTTTTCCCTTATCATAACTTTTACATAGAAAGTCATAAAAAAAACCCAAACCAGCAAAGAGGGAAGTAACAGTTTGGTTTTGCTACAAATACTTTTATGACTGATCTTATTCTGTTAGTTGATATAAGGCAAAGAACAAAATTACAGTGTGTTGATAACATCAGGCTACCACTCATTATTCATCCTCAGCATTCACAGTCCATTAGTATGAGGCAGAGACATATGAGCTATTCTGCAGATATTTCCCTTTTTGAAAAACCTGTTAGCATGAGATCTTTTAAAACCTACTACTGAACTGGTAAGAGATTTCACCAGCAGTTCTTAAAACACAATATTGCACCTTTCTATCAAAGGCATGATTAATATTAAGCTGATTTTCAATAGGGACAGTTACCATCAGGATCTGTATTGTTAACTAAGCCAATATATATACTTTCTTTTCAACTGTATTTGGGAGCATTTGCAATGACTTACAAAAGTAAGCCAAAATGGCATATTGTCATTACTGAATTTCCAAAGCAAATGCAAAGCAATCTTCAGGCCAAGGTTATGTATTGTCAAGCACAGCCACCTACCAATAAGAGATTCCCTAAAATTACAGTGGAGCAGCTTGGATAAGGACAAATGGAAATCAAAAACTGCTGTCAACAGTTCCGCAAGATTTAATTATCCTCACATGGTATCAGATCATATACGGGATCTAGCTGTGTAAAAATATTTTTTCAGCTGTACTGACAGGAAGAGATTGCTGCCTGAATTGACTCCCACTGAGAAATATTCAAACACATGTGAAAGCACAAATAGATAATTAATTTGCTTTCATTTACTGCAATCCCATGAAAGACTTCTTTGCCATTACCTATAAGAAAAAAAGATTTTTATTTTGCCCAATGAATTAATTAACTTTTTAAAAATATCTGCATTTCTTAAATAGGATGAAGGAATAAATGTCTTCAACAACACGTAACAATGTTTATAGCATCACAATTATAAGCAGGTTGTAATGGCAGGCACAAATAGTTTAATGTACATAAGTATGAAAGCTAAACAATTTTCCCAATGCGCTTAAATCTACGGGAATGATTTCACCATAGATCAGGCTAACACTTTCAGGATCTGAGATGGAACTGGGCCATTAATAAGGTATATAACAGGTTTTTTTCCTCCATACTACTAGTGCCCCTCCTACAAAGAACATTAGTTTACAAGACTGCATTCCCAACTCCTCTTTCACCATCTTCAGAGACACATATTTTTGCTGACTAGAGACATTTAAACGCCAAGTAAGAATTCCGAACATGGCTGACCCTCTGTAGTTTGGCAATATTAGTTAGACCTGAAGCATTCTTCAGAATAGGATGGTAAATTATAGGTTTTCTGGTGATCTCTACTAGCATTTGTACATACGGAAAGTCTTACTTATTTGTGTGCTGAAAAACAATTATGTGAATTCAAAATCAAAAAGGGACAGTTTACTCTTTTCATCAGCACTAATATACAGAGGAGCAACCATATCATCCAATAAATCAATTGTGAGATCAAACTGTTATGAGGCAACAGTTGGTTTCAGATTCACATTATGAATTTTGGAAACAAAACCAAGAGCCATTTTTTCTGAATTCTTCACCAAGCAAAATTGCAGTAAATTCAAACAGGTTGTCAAATTTGCGCTTGCAAATTCCATGATCGATGTTGATCTTGAAACAAACTTTTAGTTCTGAAGCCTAAACTATTACGTATTTCTAAACAGCAAATACCAAAAAAAAATAAAAAAGCAGGCTAATTACAGCTAAAAAAAAAGATGTCATCAGTCTGTTTCTATTCTCATACTATCAGAGAAGTAGGGGAATAAAAACAAATGGAGTTGCTACTGATTTCAATAACTGAAGAGACTGGCTTATATGCTTGCATAACTAACTATGAAATTACCAATAGCTTACTTCTAACTAATCTTAAAGCTATTTTGTGTGTCAGAATTAATCAATACTAATCCAGTGTAGTTTATTGTTTCTTTGTGATCCTTTTTTTTCCCCCAAAATTAAGCAGTGTAAAGATTCATGTCAGGTTTATTGCACATATACAACATAATGCAGTAGAGAACTGCAACAGTGTTCTTCTCATAAACCAATGGAAAATACTTTTTGAAAATATGAGATCCTTCATATGATTTTAGCATCTATTTCATGTTGCTGAAGAATTTGTGTTTTTCAAGACAGACACACACAAGTGCAAATTGTCTTTTTGCTCACTTTTTACTTTAAAAATAAGAAAACACTTTTTTCTTGAGAGCTGAGAAGAAAAACATGTGTTAATAATTTGCCCAAAAAGCAGAAAACATCAGAAATTAATAACCGACATGCTAAAATGAAAACATTCGCAAAATTCTAGTATGATTCAACCCTAATAGCTGTTTATAGCAACATGCTTTTTCTGGTTTTTCTTCATTTTTTCCACTTAAAACAATTGGTTTTGCTATTACAGGATTTGCATTTTATAAAAAGAAAGACATAAGACTGCATTTAATGAAGAATAAGCATATACTACCCAGACTGGAAAGAAAAAAAATTGGCTACTTTGCTGATTTGTCATGGCTAAATTTCAGTTTGCCATCTCTGATATAAATAGGTTAATATAAACCACTAAGAACTGATAAATGCACTGGCAGATGGAGAATACACGGAAGGCATTGAAACCATTAGTGACAGCACCACTGATTTTTAAACAAAGGGAGCTGTACTATTGGACCCTACCCTATTGGAGGTAGGGTCATTCATAAGTAATAGTCAACAAAAAAGAAACTCTGCTGTAATAACGAGGTAATCAAAGTGATTCACTTCCATACTAGGCAAACATAATTCAGATTAACATTTCCCTACAGCATTTTGGCACACAAATTCCTTTCAGCTTGGTTTGGAAAAATTCTATAGCTTGGCAAGAGAGCAGCACAAGAGTGCAACTGTATACAGTATTGTGTAGTAAAACTATATTCTTTTCAGAAGAATGCAACTATACTAATTAATGTAAAGATATTACAAGATGTGTAATCAGATATTCTGATCTTTCACTACTTTACCACAATCCAGTAGCCACACCTGCCTCTATAGTTACAAACTGAGTTGTAAACTCTGATTTTCTTCACTGAAAAATAGAAAGCCAGTTAACCAAAGTATGCCTAAAAATGAGACTGTGACCAGTGAGACTGTTTCATATGGAGTTATTATGTATGCAGAATCTTCTTTTTCTACAATGCCCCCTTCCCATAGGAGTGGCTGTCACAAGGTTAGCCATGCTTAGCAGAATTAAACAAAGAACATATCTATAAACAGAGAGCACTACTTCCATTCAAGCCACAGTGTCTTCCTGAAACTGTCCCTCCCAGGAAACTCTTGGACCACCCATGATACATGCTATTTAGGAGCTATTTGTTATTGGTGGACTCTCCCTGACTGTCAACGTATTATGACCACCCATTGTGGGTTTGCTTGAGGAATTTGACTCAGGCCATTCAACAACAGTAAGAGCCTCCATAAGTTGAGCTAAAGGACTAAAAGCTCAAACACTGAATAAAATATCTAACAAGTTAATAAATGATAACTAAATAACTGACTTAAGAACAGGTTCCAATTCTATCTTCAAAAAGGATCTCTAAGCTCTCAGAAGCCTAAATCACTTGAGTGTTTTTATATCCTACTATTTAGTCCATAAGCCAATATCTGTAGCAGATACCTCAGACTCTTCTGCATGAAATCCTGGAAAAGTACAAAACCAGATTCATTAATATGGGCCGATGTTTTTGCAATCTACTTTTATTTCCAGTCTCCAATATCACTATTAATAAAGAGCCACTGTTGTCTTGCGAGCAACTCTGTCATGAACATTGCTGTATGATCTAGCTACACTCCAAAATTCTATTTCCTACAGAGTGTTGTCCCTCCCACCTACTGTATAAATCTCAGTCACTTTAACATTCTGTTTTAACTGTAGCAGTATTTATTTTTACTTTTAAATCTTTCCAATTTTTAAATCTAAAAACATAGTGGAAATGAAAATGGAAGGATGCACATTGCATTTGGTTTGAATATCGTCCATTAATGCCCTGTAACAAATTTAGCTCTTAGGAAGCCTTGCATTCTACATCTTGAGTATAACTCTGATGGACCATCTCATTTGTTCTCCTATTTAACTGTAAGGCCATACTTGGTGTCTATCAGGCACAAAACAGCAAACATTTAATAAATCAAATAATGTCAGAAATAAAGGTATTCGTAGCTAAGTTGAAAGGCACTTTGCCATTTAATATATAATATTTTACTAAATTAAAGTAAGTAAGTGATTTTCAATACTGCTTTTTAGACTCTACTCATTGGCACCACTTCTTTGGAACCACTGCACATTTAAACTCCAAAAATAACTCAATGCAACAGGAGATGTTTACAGAAGTGGGAGCTTAGAAACTATGGCAGTTTTTCACTTCAGCTGTAAGCACTGTGACAGGCTGGCCAGCTGCAGTGATGTCAATCAAATGGATTCCAGACCTGATATAATACAGTTTATTTACAAAACCCTTTACTGAAAAAAATAAAAATTTCTTGCTTCGTTACAGTTTCCCATGTAATGTAATAGGTTAATGAAAAGCCTCTCCCTGTTTTAGTACAAGTCTTAACTATGTAATTAAATAAATACATTAACATTTGTTTTCTTTAAATTGCTCCTGAAGAACAGCCTCTTTTCCTTCAGACTCCATCATGGTCTCCTTTGTTTGCATTCCCTTCTTGAAGAGGCCAGAAATGCTAGCTAATTTTATTACCTCTCCTTGCATGCAAACAGGAGATAATATGACTCATTTCACTGTATAAAACTCCATCACATTGGTCAATTTTAATTTATTGGTTATATGTTAGGCAGATTTTCCTGGAAGTTTAACAGAGATTTGCCTTTTAAAATAATGTAGCTGGAAGAAGTATTTCTGCCATTCTAACAAACCCCACAGTTCCATAACACACAACCTCATCATTCAATCTGAATGACCTAGGTAACAACTGGTTTTAGTAATTCGACCTTGCTTCATTTTTGTAAAGGTTTTGTTTTCTTCTGGATAGTACTCATCCTCTGTGGCTGAGCAATTTATAATGTGTATATGTGCCTGGATGATATTGCTTGGGACTCAAAATACAATTTTTTCATGAATTAATTCACCATATATCTATATACCTACAGAAACAAAGTTCATTTTATTGCTAGGTAATCCACCTTTTCCTCAGGAAACTATTTTTCAGATCATAGCAAATTCAAATGCCAAACCATAGTCTTAAATGACATATTGCATATTTAAATATTTTCAAGAGAAAAGGATATTCTGTTTAAAAATAATTAAGGCATATAACTCACACTTAAAGAAAGTGGAATCATATTTATTTCATACAGACCTTTGTATCTTGAAATATTGCACTTAACTTTCATGAAGGACCTTATTATTTATAAGATGTTTTAAAGCTCTGTTTCCATATCTAAAGTAAAAGTAACAGGAGCTGTTCGAGTCATGGGATAGCAGTGCTTGCATAACACTTGGTAAGTCAATGGGAAAACTAGCTAAACCTGCCAGACTAGCAGCTTCCCAATGGAGAGTGTATCATATTCTGCAGTGCAAACAAAACATTTTGAAGTTGAGTCATTCATAGACAGAATTTGTTCCAACTTTCAAATATAGAGTAAGTCTGAAATTTGGAAAGCAAAAGTATTTGAAGTGAAAAACACTTCTCTTGATAAGTATGCCAACATTTCAGGTACTAGCTGGAACCTATACGAAACTTTCAGATCACGACTAGATTACAAGCAAACTAAAAGGTAGTCCATGTTCATATGTCACACTAAAACAATAGAGAAGGGATTTTGGAAATCCTAATGAATTTTTTAATGAATCACACCTTGGGTGTTCCTCATTAGGTACTTTTTAACCTTAAGATGAGAACTAATACATATTTCTCTAAAATGGCCCAAAGAAAAAGTGATTTTTCCAAAACAACATTTTTTTTGTAACTATTGTTACTTGTCATGGTAGGCATTTATAGTAAGCTATTGTTATAATTAATGTATTCCTACAGACTTTTGGACTGCTTCTTAAGCAAAATCAAAGAAAGATATTTCTCAATTTTGTATCAGACTTCATATTAAAACAGTCCTGAAAATAAAATGGAAGGAATTCAACTTCTAGTTAGAATCACAGAAGAAAATGTTATGGTCTCCAGATACAATAAAATGCTGCCAGACATAGTATGTCTTTTAGTTTACAGTACATCTTCTTGGAAGTCCTCAAGATTCATCTGCTGGCTCTATGTGTATTATTCTTAAGAAATTCTAATAGAAATATGTACCCTTGAAAGAGCAGCATTTATGTCATACTCTGTATAAACAGTAATCTTACTTCATGCCTTTTCTTAGAATGATAGCTCTATGATTTCCGTTTCCCTTTTTATTATTACACTATTTATTATATTTGGCACTACCCATTGATCTGAAAAAATCTTTAATATAGGAAGGTTAGCTGATAACCGGAATCAGATGTTGTTTTTCACCACTGCAGGTTTCTCACCCCCAGTGTTGTGTCCAAATTCCAAAGTGGGTAATTATTCTCCTTTACAAAGGCTCCTATACTACATTCATTATAACTCAAACCTAAAATTTTAATTGTAAAAAACATAATCTCATTTTGCAATGGCACATATTACATTTCAGCATAAACTATTTTAAACCAGTGAAGACCAACTGGTGACTTTTCAGGACTACAGCTGAGACAGAGCTAGTAAAGGCTAATGGACTCAAACTGCCTACGTGTGATCAGCGTCTGCACCAGAATCCCTTGCCTACAATAAAATGTTTCATATTATATCCAATTTTTCACTGCCTGCAGTATGCCAGACCTTACAGAACCAAGGGGGAAAATGGTGGGGAAAGGCTGGATTTCAAAATTTTGAACTAAAGTAGATACACAGGAACAATTCTCCTTGCAGAGTCCATCACTCATCCTGGGTAATAGGCTATCAGCATATCAACAATTTTTCTTTCAACATTTTTACTAGTGAAGGATGTTTTTGTATTGATAGTGATCCTACTAATTTGCACCTTATCCATGAAGTTTCTGATGCTAAAATATCTCCAGGAAATCTCAATAGTCTGAAAGGCCCCTCTTTAATTTTTTTTCAAATGCTTAAAAGGAGAGAAAACCCAAAACGCAAACCAACAAAAAACTCAAAGGTAAGTGAAAACAGAACTGCATGATGGAAGATAGATAACAAGAAGGTTCCTTAAATCCTTTGATGATCCACACAGTTTATGCCTGAGAAAGCCATACTTGACAGACTTGTGCTGCAACTCAGGAACCCTCCTATCACATAATTACAATGCAAGGTCTATATTCCTAAGAAATACTGTTGAATTTATGGCCACGAGTTCTGAGTACATACTGTGAGAACATGGATGATTCTGTCTTGACTTTAAGCAAGGAAAAAAAAATCTATTTCTGCTGTATATATAAATTTATAATTTGGGATTTAAAACTATGAGCACTTTATCCGATTTTGGATACCCTAATGCAAAGCCTTTGCCTGAAATTTATCTCAGCATAGTAATAAGAAACAAGATTCATATTTCACTAATCAGTTTTTAAGACCTGTGTTAGTAAAAGAAGCACAAGAAAATAATTATATTTTCCACTTCATTTCCATTTCAAGAATTCATATTTTATTAAATTGCTAAATTTGAAAGTAAAAAAAATAACATATTTTAAATGTATTAATAAAAGGTCTAATCAAGGTCAAAATTTCTTTAGAAATAAAAACACCAACCTTTTTTTAAAAAGTTTTTCTAGCTTTAACAATTCAATGTAGAATTTCACAGATTTCACACTCTAACAGAAAAGTGCTTCTTTCATTATTTTAAATGCATTATTTATATGTCTAGTTATGATGGATATGGTACACATAGATGGTAAATACATACACCCATTCAGACAAATATGGCTAGATACTTCTTTAGGATTTAGCTATCCTCATCGTTTCTCAAAGACTCTGCATCACAGCAATTGTACTTCCCTTGAGCAAGTAATTTTCTAAATGAAAGTTTGTGTTTCAACTTGTTAATAAGCAAAAGGCTTCACTTTGTCCCAAAAATTCTAAATAAAAAGTATAGCCCTTTCTTCTTCAAACGTTTTTGAGGCAAAAATAATTCCTTTACTTCAGTAAGACACAATGATGGCAAAAAGGCACAAAAAAAGAGTTAACAATGGTTCAGCTGGTATACCTTGTCCTGTTTGCTCTACCTGTTTAGCTAGAAGAACATTTTAGGAGCACTGGTTAATATCATGTGCTGTTCTGCTTGCTGAACCAAAGTCCTTATTACAGAAACAATAGGAGTAGTATATACAATGTAACAAGTTAGGTAAACTAGACATTCGAATGACATATACAAGGCCCAGAGCCAGGATTTTGCAAGCTTGAAGGATTCAGGTCACCTAACCTAAAGAGGTCAAATCGAGGAAGACATCCATGGCAGCCACCAGAGGGATGAAGGCTCAAGGAGAAGACCCCCGCAGTAGAAGACTGCGGATGTCTGGAAAGACTCTGCCCAGAGACCAGCCTACTTATTAAAATATATGTTAAATGATGTAACCATGTATCTAAAGTGCTTGCTTTTGCACTTTCAGGTCGAGCAAGTTTGTCCGGCACGAGCTGGGTTGCTCCCAACGTTGAATAAACAAATACCTTAATGCTTAAAGATGCAAAAGTCTCTGAGCAGTTAATCATGCCGAGGTTTTTCGGCATCACAAGAAACAGTCTTCAGGAAAGGAAAGTCTATGGAGTCATGCCAACAAAAAATTGGCTTGTAAAATAATTTTTATCGTAAGTAATTCATCATAATTAATAAATAAACTTTAACACATTATTGGGATTCAGAAAAGACCACTAAATGATAAGATTTTACATGTCTACATTAGTTGTGAAAAAATTGAATAATCTGAAGATTGTGAGACAGTGTTAATTCTCATGAGCATTGGCTCTGAAACAGATTCAGAAGACAAAAGGAAACAAATAAAAATCCTGTTTCTACTTGTAATCTTTGTGACATGTGTCCTTGAAAGTGGGTTTAGAGCTGAAAAAGTCCTTGCATTTCAGGCAAGTGGCAGTCTCATCATTATTCAATTCACAGTGAGCACAAGGAATAGAATAGAATAGAATAGAAAATAGAATAGAATAGAGAATAGAATAGAATAGAATAGAATAGAATAGAATAGAGAATAGAATAGAATAGAAAATAGNTAGAATAGAATAGAATAGAATAGAATAGAATAGAATAGAATAGAATAGAATAGAATAGAATAGAATAGAATAGAATAGAATAGAATAGAATAGAAGTTACGTTATGCCTCACAAGGTATGACCTAGCATGAGGGGTCATCCAGGAGAGCAACAATCTGCAGTGCAGGTCCCAGGCCCACCAAGAAAATGAGTTCAGAAACAGACACATCTACAACACTGCTCAGGAAGGGACTGAGGGTCCCAGCTGAGCTGAGACACATCCCCTGGGCCCTTCACAGGAGATAATGTTGGTGGAGGTCCCAGGGAATGCCAGTCCCAGCCACTGAGACCTACAAGCACTCCCTGGCACCTGCACAGCTCATATGCTCTGCTTTAGAAAATGATGGTTGACTGCTTTAGAAAGAGAGTATTGGGCCAGATGAACCTTCGCTCTGATGAGTACTACTGTTCTCAGACTCTTTTGTTTTAGCATTTTTCCCACAGAAAACAGCTCAGGCATTTCTAAAATTTATTACAAGGAGAAAAAAAATCCACAGGGAAATGAACAGGTATTGCTCAGCTCAAAAACATTTGCAACCATTTAGTTCAGGAGCACACTCTGCTTCAGATTGAGGGCTTAATCACTGAGCCTTGCTAGTGTCAGAGATGCAGGGGTTTGACATCCTGTTTTCACAGGAAAACTGGAAACCCAGCTAAACTGGAAGACTTCCAAAAAACATACTTCATATACACTTTTTGCAAATTTGTTCAGTTAGTCAAATCATTGCAAGAAGATTCACAGCTCTCACACCCATCAGAAGGTACACGACTTCTTTCCACAAAGGGATAGAGCCAATGCCTAGGCTGTGACATGATTAGCCATTCAGTGCCCTCTACTAATGCAGGGCTGGGAAGAAATATCAGAGATCTCTTCAGCATGTACTGCTAGGGAAAGGAGGAGATAGCAGGATGTGGGAGCAAGTTGAGCCAGCAGCACCTGCATTCAGTTAATTAGGATCAAAAAGAAGCGTTTTGGCCTTGACTGGTGTTTTTGATAAAGAAAGCACAGTGTTCTCAAAGTGAAAACCACTTTGAACAGTCTGCATGATAGTGTGTGTTGCTCTCTCGTGTCTGAACACAGCCACGTGATGTAAAGTGAATGTGTGGGATCAAGGCGCGGGTTTAGGATGATCCTGGCAATTTTGGTTAACTAAAAGACACATACCAGGTGCTGTTTATGAAGGAACCCTAATAAAAGGGGAACGCCAGAAAGATTGAGGGACAAATCCCGAAATCTAACTCTGTGTGGTGTGCAGCCTCATTTCTTTCAGCGCCCATAATCTCCATAGCAGAAACAGAATTCAGATTTGAATTTGATATTGAATTAGAATTAGAATTAAATAGAACAGAATTCAGCTGGAAGAGATCTATAAGGATCACCTAGTACAACTGCCTGACCATTTTAGGGCTGACCAAAAATTAAAGCATGATATTAAAGCGCAAGACATTGACCGCCTCTCCAGGAAGCCTGTTTTACTGTTTCACCACCCTCTCTGTAAAGAAATGTTTCATCACATCACGTCCAAAGCCCCCTGATGGATGCATCTTTGACCCATTTCCACATACCCTGTCACTGGATACCAGGGAAAAGACTCCTCATGTCCCCTCCTCAAGAAGCTGTAGAGAGCAATGAGGTCGCCTCTTAGCCTCTTTTCTCCAATCTAGACAAGCTCAAAGTCCTTAGCTGCTCCTCATGGGATTTGGGGGCCTCCTATTATGGAGTGACTGTAACAGCCAACAAGGAAAAACTGCCTGTTGTCATCTACCCAGACTTATGTAAGACCTTACACATGGTCCCACATGGCATCCTTATCTCCAAATTGGAGATACACGGATTTGAAGGGTGAATTATTCATTGGATAAGGAATCATCTGAATGGGCACAGCCAGAGAATTGTGGTCAATGGCTGAATGTCTATGTGGTGGCCAGTGATGAATGGTGTCTCTCAGGTCTCCATCTTGGGACTGGTGCTCTCTAATAACTTTATCAATTAAAAGACAGTGGGATTGAGTGCACCCTCAGCAAGTTTACAGATGACACAAAGCTGAGTGGTGCTGATGACTGAACAGAAGGAAGGGATGCCATCCACGGAGACCTGGGAAAACTTGGTAAGTGGGCCCACGAGAACCCCATGAGTTCAATGAGTCCAACAGCAAGGTACTGGACTTGGGTCAAGGAAATCCCAGCTGTAAGTATGAACCAGAAGAAGAACTCATTGAAAGTAGCCCTGTGGAGAAGGACTTGAGGTTTCCTGTAGATGAAAAGCTGGACATGAGACAACAGTGTGTGCTCATAGCCCAGAAGGCCAACTACATCCCAGGCTGCATCAAAAGAAGTGTGGCCATCAGGTCAAGGGATACGATTCTCCAGTTTTACTCTGCTCTTGTGAGACCCCACCTAGAGTACTGCACCCAGCTCTGGGCTTCTCAGCACAAGAAAGATGTGGACCTGTTGGAGCACATCCACAAAATGATCAGAGGAGTGGGCACCTCTCCTAAGACAAGCAGAGAGTTGAGATTCTTCAACCTGGAGAAGAGAAGGCTCCCGGAAGACCTTACTGTGTTCTTTCTGCACCTGAAAGGGGTTTATAAACAAGGAGAGTGTCTTTTACACAGGAAGATAGTGACAGGACATGGGGGAAATGGTTTTAAACTAAGAGAAGAGAGATTTAGATTAGATGTTTGGAAGAAATTCTTTACTTGGAGGGTAGTTAAACACTGAAACAAGTTGCCCAAGGAGGTTGTGGTTGCCCCATCCCTGGAAAGGTTCAAGACCACGTTGGATAAAGCCCCTGAGCAACCTGGTCTAGTGGGTGGTATCCCTTCCCAGGGCAGGGTCATTGAAAATAGATGGTATTTAATGTCCCTCCCACCCCAAGACATTCTATGCTTCAGGTTAAAGAATGATGCACATACTGAGGTGACATTTTAAAAGATAGTCTTCATCATTGTCATTTGTCTTGCTCTAGATCTAACTTCCCTCTTTAATGAACAATGTAGGTCACCCACTTCCTGATCAGAGAAGAAAAACGTAGCAGCAGAGTCAGAGTCATTCTCTCCAGACATTAGCAGAGAAGGTGAAATGAAAGTAGCAAATGCTGGAATAAGTCCCAAATGTGGGTTTGTAGTGTGGCATGGTATGGCACTGTATGGTATGGCATGGCATGGCATGGCATGGCATATCAGTGGGGAATCATCTATTTCTTTCTAGAAATGTTCTTGCATTAGTAAGCAACTAGCTGGATAGAATACAGCTACTATTCTGTAAAAAAACGTCACAGTGTGTCTCAGGTACTGTGATATTCCAGACAAAGTAGATACAATGTGAATGACTTATGAAAAAGCATAGATGAACCAATCCCTTCAGATGACAATGCCAACATTCTAATGCATGCATTACCATAGTTTTTAAACACATAAAATACCACTCTTCAGAAGCACAGTGGCTGGGTGATGGCAGATGTTGAATGTTTCTATGAGATAAGGAAAAGGGGCACAGGGTCCCTTTATCAACAGGTACTCTTGCCTGCCTACTCCAGCACACATCATAGGCCTGAAATGAAGAAGGCAAAGCAGAAGTCCCTCTCAGCTGCCAGATCAGCTCACAGGGAAAACTTGTTAGGGAGGGCAGCATCAAGCACTTCTGAGGCTGCTGTACTTTATGCAGTGGACTGGAAGAAAAGAGGTACAAAAGGCAGCTTTAAAGAATTCTACTTTCCACTTTCCCCTACTACGCTCTACAGAGTTCAGATACAGCCAGGAGCTCAGCCAAAATGTTTGGCGTGGCTATATCATACTCCATCAGACAGCTGGAATCACTTTATGTTGCTATTTTAATTTAAGACAGAAGTTGAGTCTGTTTTTCTTTTCATATTTAATCTGTTAGCTAAGACTTAGCTTTCCCTTTTCCAAAAGCTCATTCAGAACGCACTCTATTTCACACTTCATTTTCCTTGTATTTCATCTAAATATGTTTTTAATGTCTGAATTCTGATTTGTTATACATCCACTACACGTTTGTATCATGATTGCCAATTGATTTGGCTTTAAATTTCCCAAAGACCATGTAAGAAGAGAGAATCTTCTTGGAATACAAATGCTGGATTCTTAATTGAAGTGGGGGAAGAATCTTTGTACCTGTTTCACATGAAAAGCTCAGGAATTTTAGAACTGAATCTTCCTCCAGAATGGTTTTTAGTATCAGCAAATGTTCAACTGCATTCTGTGAATACTGTTTGTTGAGTGAGTTAAATACATGATAGCAACACTTTTCAAGATGGTACAAAAAAGAAATAAGATATCTTGAAAGCTTCCTAGAGAGCTATGTAAGATAATTAAATTCTAATTCTTATAGAATAACTTCTGTATAAAAAACGTAGCTGAACAAACTCCTAAACATTAGTCCTTTAGTTCTTCCTATTTGGCAAAGCTTCCTCATTTCAACTTTCCTGGACAGAGGAGGACACTGTATTTTGTGAAAGTACACTTCACAAAATATTTTTCTACATGCCCCTTCATGGAGCATGAAAAGTAGACACTCACTTGCTTATTCCTTTCAATATTGCATTATTGGCTCCTGAAGACAGTTTGTAGTGTGTGAAGGGAGCAAGAGAGGTTGATTTCTTCTGGAAACTTCCCCTTACATTCTTTGAAAAGCAGTTTTTTTCTTAGGCATTGGGCACACATTCTCAGAACTGTTAGGTCAAGAGTAACCTCTGGTTCTCAGCAACTCTGAAAACCAGTCCATGGGCATCTCCTTTTCCTATCTTTTTCAGAAAAAAAGGCTTAACTAGAAGTGTAGAAACTGTAAGTCTTAACCTTGCAGCTATCATCTCTTACTTCTCTCCTCAGGGCTTTCATTCCCTCCCTCTAGGCACTCTCTTCATGTCTCCAACATCATCACTTCCCCATACATATGTTCTTTCCCTCCAGTTCTTAGACTTGTCTCCAGCACTCCCTCTTCACTCTTGCTTTCTATCTGACAGGTTCCAAGAACCTGTCTGTTCTCCAAATTATCCCTATCCCTACAGTCAGTGTCTTTCCTTCCCACTCCCAGCCAATTCTCTCTCTTTCCAATCCACAGGGAATCCTGCCTAGATACTGGTAAACAGAATTCACATTGAACAGCTCAGTAACCAATTGTTTTGTACCACCTCTTTCAACCTAGTAGTGCCATTCAGTAAAATATCTACTTGTAAGAAATGCCATAAAGATTTTATGACAAATGTGCTATGAGTTGAGAAGCTTGCCTCTGCAAGCATATTCCTCTAAAATCATGTGGTGTACAGCTGTTGTTTGCTGGCAACACAGTTAGAATGGCTGGAGTATCCAATGAGTAAACTGAATTGTATCATCCTCTCTAGCTTATAGAGGCTTTTTATTTTTCTTTTAAAATCTGCCATCCTTCTTCAGAGTTGTCATACATACTTGAAAGAATTTCTTTGGTATAAACAATTTTTTCCACAACAACATCAAACTCCTATTTTACTATATCATTACACAGCATTATTGAGGTTTGTTAGAAACTGCAAAAGGAGTTATCTTTCTGCTATAAACAGAGACCTACATGTGCAGTAATGGACTCTAAGTCTGAATTCTCAGGGGTTGGAATTAACTCAGTAGGACTATCTGCTGTGTCTCCACAGGCTCAACTGCCCTCGTAGCTGGAGTGTGGTACAACCCAGAGCTCTATGTTCTTTGCCATCAAAGCAGTTTTTAAAATGACAAGGGCCAAGATTTGCAAGTGTAATCAGAGAGTTAAAGGCAGTAGCCAAACACGACACTGTAGGAAACCAAGCCCACATTGAGAATCTCCCAAAGGTGCCTAAAGCTGAAGTTCCTCTTTTCCCCCAAGCCACTTAGACTAGCACTTCTGTGCTTTGGCTCCATTTCTAAATCCATTTAACTGCTGAAAGTTTGGAAGTTGAACGGTTATGCAATTCTCTACATCTGAAGACTATCCCAAAATTTTTAACAAGTTGTAGGCTTGTAAACTACACGGCTACATCAGTCAATTATGGCAAATAATTTTTTTAAAAAACACCATCTTACATAAAAAACCCTAAAGGTTTTACTCACTGTCACGATGATTTGTTTGCTCAACAATACTCTAGCTGCTGTTACCTTTTGAAATGATCTTTTCACCCCAGCTTCCCCCTCTCACAAGTCTTAGAGTCTTATAAGAAAAAGAAAGGGCACATGCAGCTGCCTTGGACTACTTTACACGAATACTACTTTACTTGGTACCATTTACAAGTTGATCAAATTGGAACAGCCCATGAAAGATTAATACTAATTGCATTAACTGCCATCACTTTTTTTTCAATTAATACCATGATAATAAATCTTAACTCTGAGGATAAAAGAAGGATATTGTAATAAAATATTAATAAAATTTCATCAGACTGATACTTCAATAATTTGGGAAAATTAAACTGATATGTTCATTAAATTTAAGAAATATCCACTCCAAATTCTCATTCAATTCACTGAGTGGCTGAGGTCCCTTGGTCTGTTTTCAGCCTGGAGAAGAAGAGACTAAGGGGAGATCTCATTGCAGTCTACAACATCCTCATGAGAGGAAGAAGAGGGGCAGGCACTGATCTCTTCTCTGTGGTGACCAGTGAAGAACCCAAGAGAATGGCCTGAAGTTGTTTCAGGGGAGGTTTAGGTTGGATATTAGAAAGAGCTTCTTCACCCAGAGGGTAGTTGGGCACTGGAACAGGCTCTCCAGGGAAGTGGTCACAGTGACAAGCCTGACAGAGTTCAAGAAGTGTTTTGGTGATACTCTCAGGCCCATGGTGTGACTCTTGGGAATGGTCCTGTGAAGGACTGAGGACTGAACTCAATGATTCCAACTCAGCATATTCTGTGATTCTGTGAGATTACACATCTGTGAGTACACAGATTTAGCTAACAGTTCAAGAAGACAAGGAGAAAAATACATTCAAACTCAGAAATCTCATATATGAAGTCAGCAGCAGACTCTTTTTTTTTTCTTTTTAAAGAACTATCTTTTTTGGCTGCATGTTGGTAAAGGAAATATCTTCTTACCAGACACAAACTGCTGAACAGTCTTTGACAAAGACAGTCTTCATACAATGACTACATTACTGCACATTACTGCTTGTAAAGAAAACTTGTGAAATTTCTTCCTCAGCAGATTAAACTAGTATAAGAAAAGAGAACAGGTTTGTGAAATGAGTAAAGAGTTGCAGACTTGCTATTGAGGTACATGAGAACATGCTGGAAAAATATTAAATAGTCTCTCTCTTTCTTCTGATTTGTCACCCAAATTTAATCACACTCTGCATCAGAAGGTTCTCAGCCAAGCCAGTTGACTGACTGCATATTTAGCCCCAGCACATCAAAGGGATGAGCTACCTCTCAGTATATCAGTAGGGTGGTAGCAATGCATGCTGATTTCAAACTCATGATTCTGTCATGAAAAATAACTGCTATCACAGTATATACTAACACCCAACTTCACAAAACCCGCCAAAAACCAGCAGACGACAACGGTGTCCCCGTTTGCTTTTATCCTGCTTGAAAAACATTTCAAAGATTATTTAACATTCCCATATTTGGAAGATAAGACTCCTACTGTTTTTTACTTTAGACTGGCTCAAATGTGTTATAGTTAATAACTATAGTTATTGTAGTTAAACACTATAACACTCCTTAATGTGTATTCCCTAAAATAAATTGAAATTCTATTAGTGGTTATAGTAAGAGAACCACTTTTCCCTACATAAGTTTTGAACAATGTCTGAAAAACAGGAAATGACAATAAGGAATAAAAACTGAAAAATCATCTTGAAAATTAAAATAAATGCAAAGTTTCTATCTTATTTCCTTTCTCCAGCTTTCATAGAAATAACTTTATAAATCATTCCAGAGTACCATATGATGAAAGCAACTATGCCCCCATCAATTAAATAAAAAGCCACTATTATACCCATTCAGGGTTTTTCTCTCTTTTCTAGAAGAACATTTATGCAAGTCAGAGTTATAAAATTGGTTGGAACAAGCTACCTCATGGACAGGTGCTGGGCAAGCAATGACAGAACAGGAGCACTGCCAGTACACCTCACTTTTGGCTGCATCTTTCCACAGCAGAAAGCTTAGCCATAATGTTTGAATTTCACTCATCGGTCACTTTCTTTTTGCTCCCCTTTCTCCTTCTCCTGCCAGTGTATCCCTTTGAATGCAATGGGGTTCTGTGCAGTAGCTATTCAGAACCTAATATAACTCTTAATTGCATTCATTCAAATATTGGATGAAACAAGAATAGAGTCAGTTTTAAATCCCTAACTAGTGGTAACAGTAGGTATAAAAGTCTTCCAGTATTGGAAGCTCTGGATGCCTAATACAAAGTCTCTCTTTCAAGGCTTATCCTTTTCTGATTCATTTGTGGTTTTCTTCTTTTCCACTATACAAGCTTATCATTGCATTGCTTAGTTTTTTCTTCTAGTGCCTTTGAATGTAACTTCATGCTAAATTCTATATTGGAAAGCCCAGGTAACTTTATTTTTTTTTTGTTCTGTAACTCCCCCAAAAATACTTACTCAGAAAGCATTTTGAAGAGCTTACTATGCACAATGACTTGGGTAATCAAATTTATATTTTATCTGTAATATTTTAAAGGAACAGGTTTTGCACACGTCTTGCTTTTTAGTAAAATGTTCCTGATAATATCAGCTTCAAAATCTTCCCCCAGAACCATATTTTTGGGGAGATTCATTAGCTGGTTGAAATCCAACAGATCTTCTTTCTCAGGAAAGAGCTCTTCAAGAAAAGGATTTGTGGCCCGTGAACTTCAGATTTGGCTCTTAAACTGACCACGTGATGTTTCGTAAAGTTCAGAATTTGTGCCCCAAGGCACACTCTGAGAGCAGACTGGCTTGGAGCCACAGCCAATGTTTATTTTACACCATTTATGGATTCTTTCCCCCTTGATCAACAGCTGATTTGCCTGAACTTAGTTATTTCAAAGCCTTGTTCCATAATATTACTACAACTGAGCCACTAGACTTTTAACAGATGAACTCTAATAAGACATTTCCCACCAAGCTGCATTCCAACAGCTGCACCACAGATCAAGGTGCTGCCAGACTCCAGTCAGGTCTACTCTTTTAGTATATAACACCTTTTTGCAGAAATGTGTTCAGTGCTAAACCTTTTATTAGTCTTAATCTGGGTGTAAAATTTAATAAAACATACCATTTGGTTGAATATAGTATTGCTGAATCCCAAACCAAGAGATACATAATGTTCACCACAAGATAGCGATCAACAATTTTGCAGTTCAAACAACATATACACAACGAATAAAACTTCCAGGAAGTCTAAAATCACTAAAAAGCTAGAACATTTATTAAAAAATGGAAGGAGATACATAAATGTGACAATAGTCCTGAATGTAAAGAAATTTTACTTACAGATAAATATTTTTTAATAGTAGCACGCATAGCCAGTGGTGAGGAGATAGTGAGTAAACAGGAGCTACTGTGTACTCTTTTATGTATATATAGTGATCATTGTTGTGTCTTTTAAGTAAGGAAAAAAGTAGAAAGTATAACATTTCAATGCAGATTCAATATATTAAAACAAAGAAGGAAAATCCATAGGATTAAAACAGTATACACATGACAAACAAGATGCAGGGAAGCTTGGGTGACAAGATAAAACTTAGCAAAGTCCTTTGTATATAATGCTGCACTATCATTAAACCATTACATTGAAATATAATGCTGTTAGCATAGTATTAATGATGAGTGAAAAAATAGAACCTGTTATTGCATAATGCCTAACTTCTTTGGAGTACTTTTTATCTATAGAGATCTGAAAGGCTCAAAGCACAACATTAACAGTTTTTCAAAATATTGTGATAAAGCTATTTCAATATTTATTCTGACACAGTACACTTAAAATAATGTTGCTTTCTAAATCTTTCAGGCCTTTGAGTAATGACAGCAGGCCTGAGCCCCTTGTCACATTCCTGTCCCTATTTATTTTTCCCTTACATACTCTGAATTAGTAGTCTATTCAGGTAATTTGATGTGGATGTACATTTTCCCAACCTTCAACATATACAGGCTCAATATAGTTCCCAGGCCAGAAGTCTTCTTTATAGGCCCTTTGTCAGAGCATTTGTCTCTGCAGAATGAGGCATTTTGCATGAGTTTATAATTGGCACAATAACCACACTATAGCTGGAAGTAGATGAACAGCCTTACATATGCACAGCATATTGGCAATTAAAAAAAAGAGCAGTAAAAAGCAAGATTACAGTGAGGAGTTTTTTGGAAATTTTGTAACTTTAAAATTACAAAGTTACAAGATTTTACGTGTTTTAATTACAGAGGAAAAAAAAGCAATGACTTACCTGTGGAGATGAAGGACTAAAGGTGACATTGATGACAGATTCTGTGTGTCTCCCCAGTTTATGTAAGAAAGTGCTTGAACGCATTTCATATATGTAAGCCTAAAAAAAATGAGACCATATTTTCACTATAAAAAGATTTATTGTGTTCTAGAAGCACTAAATTGTATAGGAAGGCTAAATATTCAGCCTACGGAGAAGTTAGAAAATTTTAATCATAGCTAAAAAGATATAAAAATCATCATCTTAGAATTGTTTTCTATAATTTGGGATAATTTAGCATATGCTTAAGTTAAATGAAAAAAAAAAGTATTTAGAGAGAATATTTAGAATCTTTTCCCCATAAATAACTAAACATTAGGTATATTTCAAGTACGTAGGTAAAACAATGACCCTCTTAAAATATATTTTAAATGGTGTTCTTTGGAATTTAAATCCTTTATTTTAAGTAGAATCTAAGACCTTTCTAAATTTGAAAACTTCTCTTTTAAAATAAATTTTTCAGTTTCAACACAGATCTTTTCAGTTTTTAATTGAACAGCATAGAATTCAATAACAATTCAATAATATTACAAATGATGCAGGTATCATCAGTGAGCAAAAATATATTGCCTGCTTTTGTTTCTCAAAATAAAAAGGGGAAAAGCACCTTCCAAGAAGAAAATTAAATTTTTACTGGTACAGCCTCAAATAATGAAACAGTGCAAATGCAACACTGCATCAAGAAACCAATCCAAAAATCAGTGAAAGTCATAAGCATACTGACGCTATGAAAATGATCGCATTGTGATTCTAAATTAGCATCATCTTACGTTAAAAAAAGGTTTGAAAATAAATCCAGGAGGATAAGTCCTCCACATAAGAAATACTTGCGAAAGTCATGTGCAGACACATAGGATTGTTTTAGACTGTTCCTTATCTAGTAAAATAACAATTGTTTGCAGGATACACTAGGCATACACAAGGCATATTAAACAGACACATAACATATGTAGACTTATTTGGTACATTATAAATAAAATGTGTATCTCAAAAGATAGAATGAATTGTAAAGCGTGAAAAAATATTAAAATGATAATCCAAACTTTACAGTTTCAATAAAAAAAAAATTAAAGTTTCATTGTCTTTACCAAATCTCTGCAGTTAATGAATGTGGAATTTAGAACACAGCCTGACAAACTAAACCAAACTGTGTATAGATGCTATTACAACAGTGTATCACTCTGCAACTTCAGTTTTTTGCTGATAGTACCCTAAAATAAGTTAAATCATTCAGACTCAAGGCAGCTGAGCTTCCCCTAGCAGACAGCAAATGGCAAGGTATATGTCCAAAAAACCTACAGACTCAAATGACAGTCTTCCCAACATATGAAAGGACTCATGGACCAATGCAGGTCCTGAAAAACTTGTAATGTTCTACTCAGAAAAGAAATCTTATGATTCAACACCTAAGATTCTCTAGTCCTAACCAGCACTGAAGCAACACTGGATTGTCCTCAGTGTCAAGTATTCCATTCATAACCAAATTCACTGCTATGCAAACCAAGAAGCCAAATGTAAATCTACTTAATTGTATCCACTTTATAAACCTCACATATCCTGGATTCTGCCCAGGATATGGAATTAAAACCACCTACTGGCACAAATGGAGTACCTAAATACAGACAGAAATGTAGGTATGAATTTTTAAACTCTGGATCTTTGGTAGCATTCCACACAGATATTGCCATGCTAACTGGGAAAGTAGCATTGTCTCCAGCAATGTGGTAAAATCATTCTGTCCTTCCTAAATGGATACAGCAAATGCTTGTTAATTGCAAATCCTACCTTAAAAAGTAAGACCTTTCTCCCTACTTTAAAACATCTCAGGAAACTAGTTATAATGAGTAGTCATTGCTAGTAGTATGAAAGCAGCAACTGTTTGTTTGTTTTAAAACACATGGCCATAACACAGCTACTGTGATTTCCACCACTTGGGACATGATCAGTTCACAAGGGAACAGATAGGTAAGGGGAATCCAAACAAGACAAAAGTGATATAATGACACAAAGGAAAGCGATCCGATGTGTCTGTAGACATGAAAGTATTTGCTCTAATAGGAAGTACAAGACCACGTATTAGTAAAATCAGTCTGTATACAGGACTACTCAAGTTCTTGCTGTCACCATACAGAAACTGAAGAACAGTTCTTTATAAGTACCTCCAGTTCCAGTACCTCCAGATTCATCTTTTATTGATATAAAAGAATAAAGAGGCAGTGTTGGTTATTTACATTCTCCTGCCTACATCGTGGCTTTCCATTCTTCACTCTGATGATACTATACCATGACTCAAACGGTATCAAAATTATCAGATGTTGACAGGTATGTGATATCTCAGTACCGGTAACATTGTGCTCTCTTCTTCTTAGCCAAGCTTTGCCACACTTTGTATCGGACAGCCCTTTTGTCCAGATAGGGCTGGACACAAACAGAGTGCTAGAAATTACCTTTGTACTCCAGCAAAGAAGAGGTGTAGTAGAGACTGCAGTCAGGTTGTACTATCACCGCCACAGTTCCAGAGCAGAATACAACAGCCATGCTCACAAAATTAATTGGAATATGCATGTCTCAAGAAAATGAGAGATAAGATGGTACAGAAATCCATATTCCAGGGAGATTCCAGAAAGGAAAGGAGTGCACTGAGTGAGAGGTGAGCAAGAAGTATTACAAGCTGCACTGCACTCTCCAGAACTCCTCCGCATTTAACTAACTAAAGAAAGAGTATTTGTGAGAACAGGGAGAAATCATTCTTACCAAACAGCCCTCCAAAATCTTGAGGATCTCTTGTCAAAATGGTTCAATGGTATCAAAATATTCAGTAATGTCATGACAGTTTGAAGTGTTTGTATCATAAAAGAGTCAAATCCTATTCCTCATAGCTATTGAGCACATCTATCCCCTTTAGAACTGTGGGAATGACCAAAACAGGACAAATAAATTGTGTTTTTTAACAAACTGCAGAACTTCGTTAGATATAAGAACTTAACCAGAATAGAACTGCACTGGAGATAAAATCAAAATTCAGGTGCTTGGTACATACTGTAAGTTATCTGGACTTTGCACAACTGACACATGGGTAGCTAGTACAATAGGTTTACAAAACTTCTACTGCAAGCAATTATTTCCCTTCACAAGTTAATTACTCTCCAATTGCATCAGTTCTTCTCCATATACTCAGACCAGTCTTTGGCAGAAAGGTACAGGCAGCAGACAGGACTATGCTTTCTATCACTCACCATATTTTCTCTTTCTGGCTTCAAATTGCTTTACTGCTACTTCTCCTGTTCAAGTCTATTCTCCTTCCCTTTATCGGAAGGAGGCACAAAGAAGAGGTAAAGTCAATGACGGCAAGAGTCAAGAGCACAAAATGCTCTGATTCACAGATCTACAATGCCTTCCAACAATTTCTAAGCTAAGAAGAAACATGCTCCATTTTTTAACCAAGAGAACCTATCACAGAGAGACATGGTTAATGAAGCTGAAATTTTTCCATCATAATCCAGTAGCTTACAGAACTTTGCCAAAATTATCCAATAAAAATTAATTTTCCATTCCAGGTTCTCAGTTTAATTCAGGAAGGACCACATTCATTTTTGGCTAAATCTTTATGTTCCCATTCCACTCTGTAAAATACATGTGATAATATTTCACTATTTTTTTGAAGACAAATCCAAAGTTTGTGAAGCCCAGGTATTCTAGTAATTTTTACTCTTCCACACAGTTTCTAAATCAACCATTTGGCTCATACTTTTATTTCAAAAAATGCTATGAAGCATTTGTACAGTTTCAGTAGAATGCAGCAAGCGTGTATTTGGTGGTCTAATCACACTTCTCAAACTAAAAAGCATTCAAACTCTTACCCCCCACCTTTCAAAAAATTATTCTAAACCCTGAGCTAGAGATTAGGCTGGGATGCAACACTCTTCTAAATCGTCACATTGTATAAGAAGATTCACTGAGCCAGAGAAAAGTAGTGACAAGCAACTACAGGTAGAACCCCATCTGTAGCCAACCACCAAAGCATTTGAAGACATGGGAAAGACCTTTACTCTGACCTTTACTACAAAGACTAAGTTCATACTGAACAGCTGCTAAACAAAACACACAGAACATGGCTGGGAATGCAACCTGCCCATTGTACTTCGTTCTTACAATTCTATCTGAATGGAACTAGTGGTAAACATCTTTCTGATACTGTACTTCTAGCCCTATAAATCTTAAATATTTAGGTGTCACAGTTCAACTTCAACAGAAAAAGGGGCACAGTCTCTAGCTACATCCAAGAATAGTTCATTATGTCGTGGCAGCTATCATCTTCTCTTCCAATAACTGTGATTTAAGGGAAAGTAATAATAATTTTCAATCAGAGTAATTTTGACATGTAACACAATGAAATGTGATTAAAAGAAAAACATCATCACATAAAACATCATCACATAAAGCTTCTGTTTAAGTAACTCTAGTCACAGATATTTAAACTAGGTAATGATAGCCTAAATTCTGAGAATAAAAGTTAGCTTGGTTCAAGAGTGAAAATAAACTTTTCAATACATTCATTTTTAACTTCAATAGTTAAAAAAAAAAAAACAAAGAATTGTGTTTTAACAGAAATAACATTCATAAGAAGAGAAATAACTCCAGTATAAACATTCTTCTATGTTAGTCTGCCATAATTTTAGTTTTACTGTATTTCCTGGTGTCATTCAAATTCTTTTGCTATTCTATACTTAGCAGATTTTCTTCTCTACAGAAAAAAAAAAAAAAAAAAGCCCCCAAAAAACGGTTAGTAACTGAGTTATAAATGATATCAGAACAGTAGCCATAGAATTAAAAAACCCTTGAAAATATGAAATCAATGACAGAGGAAGAACAGATTTTCAGCAAACCAAATGTAACAAAAAAGAAAACAAAACAGTCTAGGAAGTACTCAGCAATACAAAAAATACATATGTGCATATAATCTGTTGTAGACTTTAGCCAAAGTCAATTCCTTTTTTATATATTAAGACCAATTTCTTCTAATAAAAATACTGATTCAGTAGATATTGGTATTTCCTTTCCATTTCTTGCTCAGGGTCAGCCAAAAGTAAAAATAATTTACCTGTACCCATTAGCTTCCAAACAAGTTTCCTGCACCCATAACCACATACTTACTTGTATTTCCTTTCACTTGTTGTTTGAAGAAAATTTGGAGTAGTCAGTTTTCATTAACCCAGAGTGTGACAGTGTATTTAGCACCTTACAAGAGTATATAAGCTTGTGCTTTCTTCTTCAGATTTGTACCAAGAGACAGAAAAGAAGGGTGAAGGCCCCTCCTTGAGTGGAGGAATTCATATCCAACTGGAAAACTACTTTATTCTACTGCATTGGTAGAGTGTGCTAAATAAATTGACTCTTTATCTGCAAAGTTTCACTATAAATTCTTTCCTCTGTTTTCTCACATGCTATCTTCAAAGGAAACTTGTCCCCATCTGTTCCCTAATCCAATCCATGGCCATATGCATTTGTGTCAAACTACTTATACTCCTAGCCCCTCCTGAGATGAGAAAAAGGGGGAAGCAAATCAGAAACAGAAACACTGAAGAATAACACAAAAATTCTCCTTGTTATCACCTTTTGGACAGGGATCAGAAAAGCAACACCAGCTTCCAGGAAAACCCTTTGTAACTGCTGGGGCCTCAAACTGGAGTACATAGTTTACAAACAGATCACAGAAAGAAACCCCACTAACAAAAACCAAAAAGACACTGATGTCTAGGATGCCTAATTTGGCCATAAGCAAATAGAGAATTTTTTTCTTCACAGGTTTTGCATAGATTGGTCAAAGTCATCCCTTTTCTGTGACTATTTTTTCTAATCTTTCAAATGAGCTACAGAAGATAGAAGTGTTAAAGCCCCTTGATGGAAAAATAAATAAATAATCTTACTTATGATTTCATAAAAGATATCTGCATTTATTAATAAGGCTTTATTCTTCATTTGTCACCATCAGTGCCATCAAACTTGATGCATAATCTCAGAGTTTATGATATAATTGCTTGATTTGAACTCCATTGTCCCCTGTTTATACTGGGGCACATATCTCATTGAATCATGTATTTTTCCTCAATCTCAAGCTGAAAAAGCTCCTGAAATACTAAAGAAAAAAAAAACAATCAGCCTGAAGCAGACACCCAACATGGAAAGTTTCAGCCCAAAATGTTCTCAGTTATAAGCAAACAAAAACAGAATTATAGTGGAAAGTGTTAAACTACCTTAACTATAGGTATCAGTGCCAAATTCACACATAATAAAAAAGATTTCACAAGTATCCTAAGCACTGATTAATGCTTTTCAGTCCCAAGATTTCTTACATATTTGCCACATGGTTACATGGAAAGTTTAATCAAGCCTGGCATCAAAATGTTGAGTACAGTATGGCCCCTCAGAGTCCCTTCCCCTTTTAATGCCACTTATGGAGGCTGTCTTTGTGCTAGTCACAGGAAATTTCCCACTACAGTAAGATTCCAGTTTCCATATGAGTTCCTTTGATATAACTACAAAAAGAGTACCAGTGAATATTAAAAATGCTCTTTATTATTAATAGTCAATATTATCAAGGTCAGTCATCTTTCAGGTTGCAAAGATACTTTTTAGATATATCAATCTGATGGCAATTGTAGCTAACACATTTTGAATTTTCCTCACTAAAAAAAGATTACAGAAACCGTATCTCTGACTTGCCTCTGTAAGCCACCCTTCTCTGAAGCATCCAAATTGTAATTTTTGCCCATTTTAGTTTCTATTTCATTTGTGAATTTCAAGGCCTTATATATATGATTGTTTTCATTTGTCTGCCTAAGAAATTTATGTAGCACCAAACACTATTGTATTTAGGTTGCTTTTACTTTTACAATAAAGGTAGTATTGTCAGAGTGCAGAATTATTAATTGAAGATTTTGTTATAAGAAAATTTACCTCACCTCTCATTATGAAACATGATGGTTGGATCACACTCACTTTCAAAATGTCTCTTTTCTGACTGCTGTTAAGATCCTTCTCTATAGCAAGTCTACCAATAATCACATTCCCTGTTTATGTACTGGTGTCGACTGTTTGACAAAAGTACTGAAAGATTCAGATGGTACAGAGGATCTTTAATCAGATTTTTATGCATAACAGGGAATTTTAGTACCTTTAGAAAGAATTACCCCATCTTAATAAATTTGCAAGCAAAATGCAATCAACTAGTAGGATTACAGTCATATGTACCAATGATACACAAAATTCAGCTACTGGTAGAGTTGTAGACCAAGAGCTGCACGTATAGAAAACGTAAGCCCTGTGGGTTCAAAACTATACATATCCACTTTTAGCGCCTCACTGCTGCATACATTCCAAAATGAACCTTTGGTATTCATATCTACTTTGACTTTGTGTTTTGCCTGCATTTGAACACATGTTATTTTCTATAAAGTTAGTTTTCTTTAGCAAAAAGGCTAATTTCTCATACTTCCTCTCAGCTCTCAAAAACATTACCAAACTGAAATGTTAACACAGTAACACACTACAGACTAACAAAATTCAGTTTGATTGGAAAAAAAAAAGGTGTTTTGTACTAGTTAAATAACAACACATATATAGCCAGCAGAAAATCATCCACTTCTCTTAAGTGCCAGTCTGATTTTGTGGTGGTCAGGTCTGAGGTGCAGCAGCCTAGACAAAGCAATAGTCCAAACTGACTAAAAAGCACAGAAGAGCAATTAATCTACTCATATTCACATAATTCCACGGTTCATAAAATAATCTACCAAGGCTACTATTTTCAGTCATCTTCAAAGATACACCCAAAGAGGTAGTGAGGTAACAGCATACCCAAAATCATGACTGTATTAATAAGAAAGCACTATTTATCTCTTGATTCCTAGGACAATCAGCCTAAGGGCCAACTACACTACCAAAGAATTCAAGAAACTCAGATTCAAGAGTAACATAAATTTTTGTTCTTCTTTGGAAGAGATAGATTTTCTCTAGCAATAGCTGACAGAGAGGCAGTCTCAGTCTCTGTCATTCATTCTCTGCTGTCATATTCTCTGGATTTTGTTCTGCCAAACAATGTCATTCCTGCCTTTTCCACAGTAAACATCACTAATGGTATTTTCTCCAGATGTTTTCTCTTAAAGCCTATCTTAGTTAAACAGTTTGGACACATAAAATAAAACTTGAGCAATATATAATTGGGATACCAATGACACTGAAAACCAAAATACTTCAGATAGTTGCTACTACTGCCTCATAGAATACATTCTGTTCTGCAAGCCCTCTGGTATGAAGCATAGACCACAACAATAAATACTATATAATAGCACTATCACACATTTCTAAAAGTAATTTTCAAGTAAAGCAGTAAAAAAATTTCTCTTATTGTTTTCAAGCCAAATATTAAAGCATACTCTATTGTATCAAAGACACCTGATTGAAGCATCAGTGATACCTCCAAGATACACTCCTAAGAGATATAGAACTAAACATTCTAAGTTGTTAACAAATCCTCTCTCTTACATTTGCATTCATCCATACCAGAATATCTTTCCCGACCCCTTGCCTCTTCCCCCATCTGTAGTCTTTCACCTTCTATTCATTCATACCAGAAAGTTCTAGCAAACTGGAGTCTCAAAGGGACAACAAACAACCGCATTATTTTATCATTTAAATTTTGGCACTCTTGAGGTGTTTCTTCTTTGATATCTAGACCATTTTTTGCAATCCTGGACCTAATCTGATGAAATTTTAAATTTTATCACACCACAGACACACAAGGATGGAAGTATTTTATATAAATGAGATCAGATCAACTAATCGCAGGAATAACAAACTGAGATAGGCCACATTTAAATTCTTCTTTTAAAGCTAAAAGGAGAGAAGAAACATATCATTGCTAATCTCCATTTCATAAGTCAGAACTGAGCCACAGAAAGACCAATGTGACTAATACTATATTTATGGGAATTAAGAAATATAACATAAACGTCTATGGAAATGATTACATTAAGAAGTAGTGCAGTGCAAGATGTACAGAACAAAACAGTGCTGGCAACCCAACTTCCAAATGTATTTTTCTGGTAGCAAAACACTAGAATATATTGCTCAGCAGGACTGATATTCTATTACGCAAGAAGACTGATATTCTATTTGGAATATCAACCTCTGTAGCTATTTAAAATCAAGGTGTCAACTGTAAACAAATTCTGCAGTTGGTGTTATGCCTGATGCAGAATCCTATATCAGAAAACAACCAAGTCTGCACACAGTATCAGGCCTGGGTTTGCATTCAGACACCACTCACAGGTTTGCAGAACTCTTTGCATATGCCCCTGACCAGAATCACTTTCCAGCATCATTTGCATAATGGGAATTTACTCTAAAACCAATTTTGAAAAAAACAATTAGGGGATCAAGTAGTGAGGTTATGTATAATCATGAAATTGCTTTATCCTGTCTTCTGTTACCCCTTTGGGTATTGATGCCCTCTGGGTAAGAAGAAACAATCTTCCTACTCTAACTTTGGTGCCTTCACAGTTAAAAGGTATAAATTTAGTCTTGGATTTAAAATTTCAAAGACAATGCAGTAGGCAGTGGGTAAAATCCTAGACTTTGTGGAAAGTGTAAATAAAAGGGAAGACAATGTCATATATTACCCATGTATTTTTGTTATTGATGTTATTGATGTAGCAACCTGTTATGCTGAAAAACTTCTGGGTTTGTAGTATGGGTCAATCCATGTTAACTGTGAACCCAGGCTTTGAGATTTGACAGGGACAGAGAGTTTTATTTCAGAAAATTCCATTTCAGCACTACGGTCAAAATGTGCCTCTTAGAGTCTACAGTTCAAAGAGAGTTAGAAAGAATAAGTCTGAAAACAATTAAAGAGCCAAAAATATTTATTTCTGCATTCCCTACTTCATTTCTGGAAACTTGTAATTTATTCAGAGAGCCCTAAGGTTTTCAAAGACAAAAATTAAGAACCTAATTAGACAGGAAGTAAAACACCCAACTATAACTACATGGAGCACTGAAGAAAATTAGTTATTTTTATTATAAAAAGTAGCATTTCACACTCTCCAGATATTTTTTGGTTTTTTACACTAAGATTTCTTTAGTCAACAAATGTTTAGGTAAACATTTTTGTACAGAGCCCAGCAAAATGGAAATCCAAACCCAATTTAGAGTATATTTGTCCAACATCCTTAATAGTGTTGTTTGATAGTCAGAAACTTTAAACTGTCCCCTTGTAAAATGGCTAGAAATTAAAATATTAGGTATATTCAGTTGAGAAAAAGTCAACCAATTTCACTTGTAACCTTAGACTATTCAAAATGAAGAGAAAATCTGATGTTAGAAATGTTAACTTTCTATATTTTCTAATCATGATTAATTAAGTAAAAGAAAATCACCGTTCAAAACCAGGATACTGATTACCCACTTTGATCAGACTATCAGGTCCTATACGGGTCTGGATAAAAATTCTCTTAAAGAAGTTGGAGTAATCAGTTAGGGAAACACTTTCAACCCTCAATTTACAGTTTCTACAAATCTCACACTAACACACACGAAAGCAGTTCAAATAAAACCAAGTGGCTACTTCACCCACACAGAAGCTAAACCAAGCTCTTCTTATATAAAATAGGTTATACACTTTCTAAGTAGAGAAAAAGGCAGACAGAATTTTCATCTCTTTATCTTACAATAACGTATTTTGGTTTCCTGTTTCTATGACATGAAGGAATGTGATTTTGTTATTAATCAATGTAGACAACATATTTCTCTCTGTCAAATACTTCAGATATTGTGAAATATAAAAGGCAGTTTAAGATTAATGTCTCTCAATTATATTCCAATTATGCCTCTTTTGGCTTTAAAATCAATCACATTTGTTAACCACAGAGTGCGAGATTTGCACTTGATAAAGTAAATTCCAAGATGATTGAAGATACAGTTACTGCTCAGTGGAAAGTTACATAACTTATTTCCAGAATGCGCTTTGTATCCACAGTGCTGATTTTTTATGATGTTTTTTTAATTCCAATGGACATTCATTCATACAATCTGCAAAACTATGTGACTTCTTGATTCTATCAAAACTGTCCCAGTTACACGTTAGCCCATCTGTCAGGATGTTTTTAATTGAACAATATGAATGGGCTATTCAATGCCACATTTAATTTTCTGTTTCAAAAGGAAACACAAAAGTATATTCAGTCTCAACACTTCAAAAGGAAGCCTCCTAAAAATGCCCAAAACCTGCATTTTGTCCTAACAGTACAGTGTAAGCATGATTCCAAAACTTGACCCAGTTTTCCTAAGGGGACAAGGACAATGAAAATTCTCTACAGACATAGGATGCAAATTATGCAAAAAATTCTAACCCAGGAGCCACACTAGAAAGTATTGGCTGGCACTGTGCCCACCAGGGACTGTGTGCCAAGTGGAGCAGGATGCACTCTAGCTATTCAGCTTTATTTGATGACCCACCGTGTGCCAAGACTTTGGAGTAAGGGTAAAATCATGCTGTCTTTCTTTTTTGTATCAGCACTAATTCCAAACAAATACCTTAACACAAAAGAGAAGAGAACAGGTCTTGTGACTGCACCTCTTTTTATACAATTCAAAAGCAGCCTTAATTAGTAATCTCAAATAAACATATTTGTATCATGTACATTATGAACCGAGATGAATATTAGATGTGTTTGTTTCACAGACAAAACAAAAAGCCCTTCTTTTGTATTGCAATTTGCATTTTGAAATGCAATTTACAAGAAACTTGAAAAGTATATTTTATCATGGAAATGTCAAGAACACACTACCTGTTGCCAGAAATCCAGAAATCTAACAACAAAATCTCTAACCTTCATACATGATTTGAGCCAGTATTTCAAAACTAGCCACAACAGTAAATTCCTCTCATTCTGAATTTGACCAGAAACAGTGTCATGTTTTGATGACTCACCTAGAAATGCCTAGAAGAAAGTTAAAACTTCCCTACCCACCTGTATTGAAAGGTTGTGTTTGCAACAAACCCAATTCAACTTTGGTTTCAAATGCCTTTAGTACAAGTTAGCAATCATCTATCTCTTAGCAAACACTGTGGAAAACATTCTGCCAACAATGTAGGCACAACTGAATTAAAATTAGGTGCATACTCAAAAACGTAGCAATACACATTTACTCAGGATTCTTTCGTAAGTGTAATAATTTAAAGATGGTTGACATTGAAAAGAGAACCTGTCTGGGAAGAAAACACACACCAAGGGTGTGGAAAGTTCCAATTCCAGTTGAATGACTTCTCATTTTTTATTCAGCTGACTGGTTCCTAAGAAACCCATGAAAAAAGATTTACCACCCTGTATTTGGGAGCTTAATTAAATTTATATGTAGTTGCTACATGGTTCCTAGTGGTCAGATATGCATAAAACAGATAAAGCTGTGCTACAGGAATGTGCTACATTCTCCTCATCTTTGATGCCACATGACAATTCAGAGTCAAGCATTATAAAAACCTGTAGAAACAAGTTTTCAACAATTACTTTGAGCACTAAGATGTAGCTGTGCAGGGATTTTTCAGACAAAAAGATCATGAATCATATGTAACTGCTACATATGAATTAATTACATGAAAGTATCATAGACCTCAGTTTCACACATTAAAATGAATCCTAGAAACACACTTAAAAAGACTCTTTTATATACAATATGAGTAGTTCCTATAGTTTAGGAGGAAAATAAGCAAAAGCATTACTTACATATTTGTCATCTGATCCACTGGCTATAAATCGTCCACAAGGAGATACTGCAATTCCGCATGGATAGCAGCGGCTACTGTGCCCTTCAAAACGACGTTCACACCTACAGAGAAATTTCAGTGTTGTTAACACTAAGTAAAAATTACATTTTTTACTGCCATTTTCATGACATCCCACTGAAATCTCATCCATTTTCCTTAGTCTACAAATTGACTAAGGCAAATTCACAAATTAAGTTTTAAATATCTCCGCAGTAGGTTTTGAAAAAACTGAAAGACATTAAAGAACATTAATGACTAAAAATAAAAAGAACACACAAAACTATCCCAGGACAATGACCAAACACATGCTTTGGCCTTGTTTATTTTACAGAGGTAGAAACATCATCAGTAAATAGAAATTAGGAGCTGTAATGCCTATCATTAAGATACCCTAGGTAGCCAACTCAGAAGGGAAAGCTGAACTCCTGCATTAAGAAGAAGCTCTTGTGGAAGTCTGCTCTGTAAAGATTTAGAAATCTTCCTCAAGTAATTTATATCAAATGAAGATATGGTATGTGGAATCATAACATAAATAATTATTGCTTGCTTTTTTTACAACCAAATCTGGATATTTAAACTTTGTTTTATTTTATATGGTAATTCAAGAAAGGCAATATCAAAATGACATTCCAAACTGATAAATCTAGCTATATCTAGCCTATAACTGTAAATAAATTCTTACCTATTTGCATTAATACAGTCTAAAGGAAGGAATGCATTTAAATCTAATACAAAGAATTAATTTCCTGCTTTTCATGCTAATATTGCAAGAAGCATTGTGGAGTAGGTTTTTGGTAGCTGAGCACACTTGGACCATTTAATAATAAAAATGTTTTTAATGAGATGAAGATTAATATCCATCTAAAAAAAATACATGGTTGTAAAGAACTGTGATAGCTTTGCAGTCAATACAAAACTAAGGGGGAAAAAAGTACTATTTAGAGTTTCTTCAATATTAAAACACATTTTAGTACAAGTTTCAACCCCATTCAGAACTATCATTTACATATGTAGACCTCATTTCAGAGGTTTTTTTTTATACCCATGAGGTATAAAACAGACTTATAATACCCTGTGTTCTTCTTTTGCCTTTATTATGAATGCTGTCAACCTACTTTTTTGTTACAAAACAAATCCACATACTTCATTATAATGCAGCTGTCACATATTCTTTTCTTTTTTTAACATATGCTAGGTCCAGGAACAAATTTGAAATACTAAAATCTCCTGCCAACATCTGTGATATACACTTTTTCCTGGCCAGTAAAAGCACAGAAGCTATGTAAATTCAATTGACTGAACCTACATGCAGAAAGCTCTATATTTTTACCCCACATTGTTCTGTTGTAGACACGCATGTATGTGTAAGAATGCATTAAATGCCAAGTTGTTTTCATTCACCCAGGTGAAACAGGCATAATTAAACAAAAACATTACTTTGTGACTGATCCAACTGCTATTACTTACTAAAGCATAAAAGAGATACTTTTGAATGCGTGAAAATACAAAATTTTACAGAGCCTAACTCCAAACTTTATAGTATGTGTATGGTTGAATTTCTGTATAACAAAGCTACTGATATAAAGAGACATTTTGAGCTTACAGTAACCAGACCTTTCACGTCAAACTAGTTCTACCCTAAAACTGCTGTAAATAACCCAATTTAAGAGTATACTACAGTTAAAGAAAAGCAACTTATAAAGGCAGTCAATTACTGTGACTGAGATGTAAAAACATTTTTCAACTTCAGTTTTCTCTCATGAATACTCAGAGACTTTCAATAAGCAATGGCCACATTGTGAATTTGGTCTATTGAATAACCTGCCTCTGTTCAAGCTTCCTATTGACAGTAAAGGGGAATACTAGCTACCTCAGTCTCCTTTCATATCCAGCATTCTAACACATATGACTCCAAAGGTTAGGTAATGGAGGACACATCATAGAACATATATTTGATTTATACTTTCAAAAAGCTTTACTTTTTGGGAAGTAACCTGAAAGAAAACATGAAGGGCAGCCTATGCTTCACATGCCGCAGCTTTCACAAAATCACATAATGACTGAGGTTGGAAGGCATCTCTGGAGGTCATCTTGTCCAGCTACTCTGCTCACCTACAGTCAGTTGCCAATGACTGTGTCTGGATGGGTTTTGAATATCTTCAAGGTGTGAAAATCCACAACCTCACTGGGAAACCTGTGCCAGAGCTCAGTCGCTGGAAATGGTTTCCAGAGTTAGTTGTTCTGTCACCTTTCCAGGGATCAAGGTCTCTCAGTTCCCTTAGATCTCCTTCATGCCATTTTTGAAGATAGGAGTGACATTTACTTTCCTTCAGTCTTCAGGCACCTCTCTTGATCATCATGATCTTTCCAAGATAATTGACAGTGGCCTGACAATGACATCAGCCATCGGAGAGCTGAAGGAAGACCCTAAAGAAGACAGAGCTAGACTCTTTCCAGTGGTGCTCAGTGATGGGAAAAGAGTCAATGGGCAAAAACTGAAATACAAGAGGTTCTTTATGAACACTAGGAGACATTTGTTTACTTCCCCACTTTTTTGTGAGGGTGAATGAGCACTGGCACAGGCTGCCAGAGGAGGTTATGGTGTCTCCTTCCTTGGATATATTCAAAAGTCATTTGGACATAATTCTGGGCAACTGACTCCAGGTGACTCTGCTTGAAGCAGGGTGGATGGACAAGGTGACTTCCAAAGGTGCCTTCCAACCACAATCATGATGCAATACTGTGATTAACAGCAAAGGCACTATTGTAACTTTGAGGACATCTTTCTTTCAAATATCCTAGACAGAGAGAAATAAAACATAAGCCTGATATGTCTGTTGTTCCCCTTTATGGTCAGATGTGGCATTGCAAGATTTTGCCCTCAGTTAGGCTCCTATCAAATATTATTCATTGTGTAGAGTAAATCTGTCCCAAAAATCAGCCTTAATCATGTTTTTCTTGTCTCAGACAGAGTCCCAGTTGCACTGCTTACAAATTTCAGGGAGGTTTTTCTTTTCCTTCTGAGTGCCTTTTAATAGAAAATTTGAAGAAAAAGTTTATTTTTAATCTTATACTTGTAAGATACATCAGAACCCTATGAAAGAAATTTCCTCCTGAGAAAAATAAACAAAATTCATATATCCATTGTCCTTCCTGAACGTGTCTTCAGGATGAGCATTCTTCCTTAAGTAAAGCACTGGTCATCTGGACTACTTCTAAGTCTTTAAGACCTCATTCTCAGGGGCTGTAAAAGATAACTTCATCAAGGGGGTGTTTCTGCTTCACAGAAAAGTCTGCTAATAAAATGCTGCAAACCACTTCCTTTCAAAAGAATTTGACTCCTCTGTATTTGTGACCAATAACTCGATTGCTTCACTTATAAATGGATACATAAAACTAACAGTATTCCAAGGCTTTCACTGATCTTTTCTCTGCTATACCACAGCAATATAAAGCAATGTCTGAGTCATAGGAGAGTGCCTCTTTCCTTGTGCTAGTACAGCCACAGTAATAACCCATACCCTGGATTCTATTCTCTTCATGGTTTTCCTGTTCAACTTTTTCTTTATATGAGGATATATGTTCTATTACAAGTTTAGCTACTTCCCCACCCCCTCAAAATCCCGTTCTAAAAACACATTAAAAAAAATTATTCTAATTAAACTTTCCACAGAGTTCAGTAGAATCTTTGTTATGCAATCTATTAGCTCCAGATAACTCCAAGTATCACAGCAATGGAAAAAATGGAAAAAAAATCCTAGAATAAATAGATAGATGCTATGTGTATTCTTTTAGGGGGTTTCTTCTTTCAGGCTTCTTTATCCTTTTTTTTTTTTTTTAAGTAGCAACAGGTGGTGATCAAAATTATTTTGGATATTTCAGGCTTTACGTGGCCAGCTGGCATGCTGTCCAGCCTCCTAAGAATGCTTTTCTGGTCAGAGTTTTTCAGAGGTTACCATGACAAACATCTGGTAATTGCATGGGACAGCAAACAGCCAAGTTTTCCCTATGTTCTCCATTGTACATCTTTTAGTCTACATTCCAAAATATGTATCTTTTTATGTTGCAAAAAAACTTGGAGAATATTAGAAAAAAATGAAATATATTATTTGTCTTTATAAGCAAAAGATGCTGGAATGGTGTGTGTCTTTATGAATAAGGGGATACTTTCACAAATAAGTCTATTTAATTCTACTTGATTTGTTTTAAAAAAAAAACCTGCAAACCAACATTGTCTTTTGTTTTTTCTAACCCTTTCTCCTTGTATTCTATTACTTGTTCCCAGTGCTCTGGTATTTGTTTAGAGACCCTTCAGTACCAACAGATCCACTGAGGTTCTGCAGAATCCAAGTATAACATGACAGTAGCAGTAGCTACCTTAGATGTACTATACATATGGGTTTCATTTTAAACACAAACCAAATCCTTCAAGTGGGAGCTCAGCATATTTTCACCCTAGCCTCCAGCAGGGACTACATGTTGCCCATCCTCTATACTTTCATGCATCTCCACTCTCAAACTTGGAGGAACTCCAGCCACTGCTTTATCCCTAAGAATCCATATAACTAGACACAAAAGCTCCAAGGAAAAAAAATACGATAAATCATGATATCCTCACGTTCAGAAGAAACCAAGTAATCAAATTCTGAGTATGTGTATATGTGTATTTTGTTTAGGATGATGTCAAGCAGTTAGTTCACAGTGGAGGTGCAAACTAAAAAGTATCTCAAAATTGAAGTATCTCATTCAAACTGCAATTCTGACCCTAAGGCTCTCAAAGTGCAATTGTGAGAAAATGTATGAGTTCCATGTGGCTGTGGGAATTCTTCTAAAATATGTTGCACAGGATCATAATACTAGTTGGAGATTTTACCTTAATGTCTAAAACTATCTTTTATACAATTGGCTAATCCTTTCAGAGGTTGAAAGAAGGTGAAACTGATTTTCCCTGGGATCATACATCAAAGCATTATCAGGTAGCTGAGTATTCTGCAGAAGCAATTCAGTATGTGTAAGTAGTCCAATAGTCCTCAAATTTTCACTGTGGTCCAATATGCACCCACTGACTTTCTTTTTTTTTTTTTTTCAGAAATTGATGAGAAATGGCTACTTCAGCAGCACCACAGCATTAGAGCAGCTGAACTTCTGTTTCTCAAGTGATCAGAGCGTGAGTCAGAGCAGGCTGCTCCTGTCACTTGAGATGTTAGTGTGGCAGGATTTGGGAGCTACTCCTAACACCCTGACCGTGCTATTCTCATTACCTTCAATATTCTACAGTAATCAACAGTAATCTAGCAGCTAGCACATCTACCTCCTCACACCTACCATGGCAGCATCCTAGACCTCTAAACTGGGCTGTACTAACTTTTCCCTGCTTTCCCCATTTCTGGGTAGATAACAATCACATCTGACAGCACAGCACAGCTGTCCCATTCCTGCCTTCTAAATTAATTTTCAGTTTCATCTGTTATTGTCCATCTTGCTCTCTTATTCAATACTACATCAGTTCCCCCAGAAAGTTTTCCATACCTATATTTCTACGGCAAGTAAAGAACAAATGATAATTTCATAGAATCACAAACTGACATCATGGCTGAGGTTGGCAGGCAGCTCTGGAGGTCATCTTATACAACCTCACTTGACCACATAGAGCCAGTGTGGCTTCACCAATGCTAAACAGAGGGGAGCCATCACCTCCCACAATCTGCTGGCAACACTCTTCCTGATGCAGCCCAGGACATCATTAGCTTTCTTGGCCACAAAGGCACGTGTTCTAGCTCATGTTCCTCTTGGTGGCCTTTTCTGCAAAGCTGTTTTCCATCTAGTTGCCCCCCTTAGCATATACTGGTGCCTGGGGGTTGCATTTGGTGCCAGGGACACTTTGCACTTCCCCTTGCTGAACTTCATGAGGCTCCTGTCAGCCCAGTTCTACAGACTGTTGAGGCCATTGTAGATGGCAGCACAACCCTCCACTGTATCAGACACTCCTCCTAGTTTTGTGTCACTTGATTCACTCTGCTTTATCATTCAGATAGTTAATTTAGATGCTGAACAGGACTGGAACCAGTACTGATCCCTGGAGTACGCTGCTAATTACTGGCCTCCAACTAGACTTCATGTGACTTATCACCCAGTGAGGTTCCCATTCGGACAGTTTTCAACCCTTCTGTAACAGGGAAAGTTCGAAAGGATGCTGAAACTGAAACCATACACTGTTGAAAGCTCAACAAAAAACAATATTTATTACCAAGAGGTGGCCAACAAAACGAGAAACCCAAGAGAGAGGAAGGAGGAGAAAAATAAGCCCTCAGTACGATTTCCCCAGTCACCCAGGTGTTGCTTATGAAGTTATCTTACTGACCCAGAATGCCTAGAATTATCCATAGGAGAACCTGCATTCTCAGAGAGTCAGCAGGCTCACAAGATAATGGGCATCCCTGCAAAAGGCATATAAAACCCCCTAAGCTCCAGTCATAAAGACAACTTGTGCCTTGTTTCATCTCATTCTGCCAAAAGCTGAATTTGTTAGATTAAGAAGTCTGCTTTTGATGCAGGTCTTCGTCCTTCAAATGGAAGGCAATAGCCGACAAGAGCAGAGTATTTTTTTGATGTCTTAGGACATGAAAAGACCTGAGCAGCTCTTCACTCACCCAAAATATTTTTCTATCTCTCTTACTATCCCTTTCAGAAGTGGAAGAAATTCAAGTTAGGAGTATTGCTTAGAACATTAAGCAGCTTTTGCATTCCAATTAACTACATGGATCACATGTTTGATAATTACCAGGAACAACTTAGTAGCTTTTTTTTTTCTGAGCAGAAACAAGATAAAAGCATTCATCTGTGTGCTTTTTGCAGACCTATGTACATTGTGTGAAAAATAAATATAATGGTGACTATGCCTCTCAGAGTACAGCAAGAGCAGGGCTGCTACAGGGGAAAATTTCTGCAAAGGGAAAATGAGTGAGAAGCCAGTGGTGGTCATGGCACAGTCTCATCACTGACCAGGGCACTGTCCCACTGTATTTGAATAGGGTAGGCAAAGTAGTGTGCTGGTAACACTGACAGTACCAGCAGAAGTGAGATGATGAACGAGATCCAGAGTCCCTCCCGGTAGTCCAGTCAGAAGCAGCAGGAGATGGAGTCAGATACAGGGTTGGAGGCAATGCTGCTACATGGGTCTGCTGGAGACAGAACTCAAAGCAAACTACCTACAAGGTAGGTCAATATCTATGCAGGAAACAAGGCTAGAGGCAGGACTTGAGACAGGTACACTGACAACATAGAATCTTGGAACATTCTGAATTGGAAGGGACATTGAATCCAACTCCTGGCCCTGCACAGGACCATCCCCAAGAGTCAGACTGTGTGCCTGAGAGCATTGTCCAAATGCTTCTTCCACTCTGGCAGGCTTGGTGCCGTGACCACTTCCCCGGGGAACCTGTTCCAGTGCCCACCACCCTCTGGGTGAAGAACCTTTTTCTAATATCCAACCTTAACCTCCCCTGACACAACTTCAGGTCATTCCCTTGAGTCCTGTCACTGGTCACCATAGAGAAGAGATCAGTGTCTGCCCCTCCTCTTCCCTTCACAAGGAAGTTGTAGACTGCAATGAGGTCTCCCCTCAGTCTCCTCTTCTCCAGGCTGAACAGAACAAGTGACCTCAGCCTCTCTTCCTACGGCTTCCCCTCAAGGCCCTTCACCATCTTCGTTGCCCTCCTTTGGATGTTCTCTCAGAGCTTAATATCTTTCTTACATTGCAGTGCCCAAAACTGCCACAGTATTCAAGGTGAAGCCACACCAGTGCAGAGCAAAGCAGGACAATCCCCTCCCTTAAACTGCTGGCGATGATTTGCCTGATGCACCCCAGGACACGGTTGGCCCTCCTGGTTGCCAGAGTGCTGCTGACTCATATTCAGCTTGCCATCGACCAGGACACTCAGGTCCCTTTCCATGACATTGCTCTCCAATTACTCGCACAAAGAAAGATGAAGTTTTACTGTATTATGCCTTTAGCCATAATTTACTGATGAGCAAGGAAGAGCCACATCAGTGCCTAAAAGCTTTACAGAAGATCTGAAATCCACCTTGGGGAGGAAAAGTTTACATTACTTTACATTCTGGAACCTCTCTTTAGGAAAGCAATTCTTTGGAATGAATCATGCAAGGGAAGCTGCAGAAATCTGAACTCACTGTTTTTCTCAATATCAGCCATTCATGAAGATATGGGTGTTCATGAAACTTTGCTAGTGAATGTAAGCTGGTGCTACTAAGTGTTTAGTCAATATTCTAAATGCATTTAACAAAGTGAAAAGGGCAACATTTTGAATTTATAGTTTCTTCCTAACATAACAAATGAAAGAAATTTCCTTTCTTCTGGACATTTAATGCACAGAATTATCTAATCTACAAGTGGGAGGAAGTGAGAAATTGAATGGATCCAGATTGGTAAAGCAGAATTAAAAATTGTCATATGAAATAAGAGTCTACAATATTTCATCACAAAGAACACTTCAACTCCTTCAAAAAATGTAAGAATGCATTAACCTTTTGTACCTCCTAAACATAAAATATTTGCCTGAGTCTTTCTTGGGAATCCTGATCTGGTAATCAGATTCCATGCAGTCTAACCCCTGTGTTCACTGCTTTCACAAGAGAAAGCAATTTTACTTGTTCTGCAAGTAGCCATTCTTTTAGAAAGATAGGCTTAAATTGCTCTTCAAAATGTCTTGGAAGTTGGTCAAAGGTCATTATCTTACCCTAAAGCATGTATTCATAAGGCCTCATAGTTCGTTATCCTAACCTGGAAGAAGAGTAGCCATAATTGGTTCTTCTTCCCCAAAAAAACCTATTCCCCTTGTTTCTTTATTCCTAAGTCTGCTTTGTAGATTGTCTGGAGCTTTTCTTCTCTTAGCTATAGTTATAAACAAGGAACATGCAGGAGAAGTATAAAAATATTCAAAAGATTCAGATGAAACTTTACAAACCCGTGCATTTCAAAGTAAATGAAGCAGGAGTTTGAGTAAATCCAAAAACCACTGGCAGTGTCCAAGATTCCCTCATTTATTGGCAAGATGACCTGGCTGTGTGAGGTTGGCTGGCAACATCAGAAAGTTAAAATGCCTTTTCTTGTACCACCTTCAGAGGAACCCATAAGACTTTCTGGCACTCTCTGAAGCAATTTTGGAATGCCTCCAGATTATCAATAGTGAAAGAGACAGACAGATTCACAGCTTTATCCAGAAAAGATGATGAAAATTGAAGTTGCAAAATACTCTCACCAACTTTAGGAACAAAAGAACAGATAAATTAAATGAATTTTCAATGGGAAAAAAAATGTAGTTTATAACAGAGACTGAACAGAAAAATTCTTGTGGATTCAGAACAAAAATATCAATATATTCAAAACTTATTAAGCCGTAGGCCAGGTTAATATGTCTGAAGATTTAATCTAAGCAAAGATCAAAAAAGAACCTGAGCATCCTGCTACGACTCCTCAGTCAATTGTGAGAAAAGGAATGCATGTTATAAAAATAAAAAAAGGAACAATACTCAAAGAAACTGAATAAAATAACCCCTAAGAGTCTTAGGGACATTGTGCAGAGGTAATCTGCAAATTATTTCCCATGCTTTCAACAGCAGTTTGAAAAGCACTGTACTGGAGGGTTTTTCTTCCCCCTATTTAATCAGAAATTGGTACTTTACCGTATTATTACATAAAATAACAATGGATAGACTCCTTAAGGGGAAGAAGCAGATTAAATAAAAGCAAAATGTTCACTGTGGATGTCTAGGGCAGATATGTAGAACAAAATTAACAAACAGTAAAGGTGAGATCTTGCAGTTACTATCCACAAGACTGCAAATAGTATAAATGAGAAGGTGGACTTACCTTTGCTATATTTCAAGAACACTGGACAAAGATTTCACTAAAGGGACCCTATTCTGGCAAACCCAAAGCAGAAACAGAGAGGTCATTCCAGAAGGACCATTTAAAACACAGTTGCTGATGCATCAACTTTACAAGTCAACAACTTTAAGAGATTAAAGGTGCTGACCCACCATAAGATTGTTTAGGAACTAATCTCTCCTGTAAGTACTCAACAGTGCAAGGGATGGACTGGATTTGATTGGACAAGACCTATGAACCAAAAAAATAAGCAAAAGTGTTCAGTCTGAGTAACTATAGTAGACCTAACACTTGAGCAGAGACTTGTTCCGAGTTCAGATAGAGCTTTCCAAACTCAGACATTTTAAATTTATTTATGTGAAAAACACCTGGTGAACACATAGGAAAAATTGAAGAGTTTCCCTCATGAGAACTCAAGAAGAGATTTCAAAATATAGAAGACTCGGTCTCTGGTCTGAGCAATGACAGAAAATTTCATTTTAAAAAATTGTTTGTTTTTTTTTTCTTGAAAGTTACTAGTAATGATTCATTTTCTCTATTTCTTCTCCACAACAGTTAATACCATTGATCTGTCTAATGTGTAACAAATACACACATATACATAACACCTAATAAGCACTCTTAAAATATCTGTTGTTAAGGACTTGAATCACTTTTTTGAAGTTTGGCTAATAGAACACAGCAGACACTAGAATACACTGACTTAGCCAAATTAAATATAGAGCAATAACATACATAAATTAGTCCCTTCTTCCCAAGACATATTCATTTAATTGGTTGCCCAGATTTTACACTTTAACTATTTTACCATTCACCTACCTTACTTATACTAGTATTTAGAAACAAAGAGATAGATAAGTGATCTGTGAAAAGCTTGCTACTGTTTCATTACTCTTCAGCAACACAGTTTGAGCAGCTTATTAGAAAAACATAAGAAGGTAACAGATTCCAATCCCCAGCAGTCTCTAGTTTCATTACTTTCTGGCATTCAGTGCAACTAAGACAGAAATGCTCTTGGAAAGAACATACATGCCCCCTGCAGATTTAACATATTCTTACCATAGAAAGATAGAAATAAATTAAAGGCTCATTCAGCACTGCCCAGATAGAAAATTCAGTACTAGAAAAATTATATTACGTCTTTCAATAAATATAGGTTTACATTCACAGAAAACAAATATGAAATTATTCTTCAGAACTTTAACATCCTCCTGTTCAAACCCCTCTTCTTTTACACATAATTCTTTTAGCCTGCACAAGCCCCAAGTATTTATTTTCATGAGCAATGTTCCCTCCCTGACGTGCTATTCCTTTGTCCCACAGCTTTCCCCAGTATAACATTGCCACGTGTTTAGAAATTCTGAGCTTATGATAATGTGTTATGCAAATTTATAGCACTACATGCATGATTTGTAGTAATATTGTTACAATTGCGTTTATATTTTAAAAGACGGATCATAAATTTTACCTCTTTTAGAGGTAATGACATGCTGTTTTGGAAATACCATTACCATTCAGTTCAGTATACTATTATAGACACACAATTAGATCTACAAAGGTAAGTTAACATGGGTGATAAATTTTAAATATTTAATGGCTTCCACATATTATAACTATAATTGAGGAATGAGCATTCTGTTTGGTCTCTAAAAATTAGTAAATTTCAATCAGCCTTTCATTCTTTTCTTAAAGGCCTGACTGTAGACCTTATTCCACATCCAGGTTTCTACTGGTATATCACAGCAAGTATGACAAGATAAACCATGGCTTTTTATTCCAAGGTACCTAATTCATTCTTACCTCAGTGTTCTTAAATCCCACAGTTTGATGCCATCACCTGCAGCTGTGGTCATGAAAAGGTTGTAAGCTTCAGGTTGCTGAGTGCTGAAGGATGATCCCTGTAAAATAGTAAATCAGTTTCAGGTAAGTATCCTCATGGTGTTTTATAGATAGTTTTACGAGTTGTTAGGGTGCAGCACTTTCATCGCTGCAACCCGGGTTTGATTCCCAGCCCCCCGGGCAGATGGAGCTCGTCAGCCCTGTAAGGCAATCCATCTAAGAGAAGGTCACTCTAAACAAACCTACGTTCTGAGGACCTCACTGCCACTGTCCAAGCTTGCTCGGCCCCGGCAGATGAACCTCAGGATTAAAGGGTGGGCTCAGTTCAGCGCACGCTGTGTCTCACCTAAAAAATCCACTGCGCAGGCTCAAAGGGTTAATGACCTTTCCCAAATCTTCGCTCGCAAAGACTGGCCATTATTATTAGAAGATCTTGAGTTGGAATAGATTTATAGGGATCATGGAAGCCAACTCCCTGCTCCCTGCAGAACTACATCATACGTCTAAGAGCATCGTCCAGATGCTCCTTGAACTCTTACAGGCTTTGTGCCAGGACCACTTCCCTGAGGAGTCTGGTCCAGTGACCAACCATGCTCTCGGTGAAGAATTCAGTCCACTTAAGAAATAAACAGTAAATTCTTGTTAGGTTATGTGAGAATAGCTTGTTTGCACATACACAAAGGAGTGAAGAGGAAAGGTGGCATGTGAAGGAAGTCCCATAACCCAGTCAGAGAAATGGAGCACTGCCTCCACTCCTCTCAGCACTGTCCCAGGACAGCCATAAGCCCTTTGGTCCAGGGGTGACACCCACCATAATGAAAGAAAGGGAGAGGCTCTCTGGATCATCTGGGGATTATTAAATATTAGGGTATGGGATCCATGATGTAACATAGGGGAAGATCTTTTTGTGATTGCACAAGACATTATGGGAAGTTTAGGGGAGGTAATAAGAGCAATGAAAAGGGAGGGATCAAAGATTAGTTCAACAATTAACTATAAGACGTGAGCTAAGTGGGCACACTTTCCATTGACTTCAGTATCAACCACATTTATTCATAACAGGACTAATTTTGGATTTGTACATTTAAAATAATTAAACCCAGTCTAAAACCTATGATTTTTTAACATCCACGTTGGCAAATCCCAGCCATTTTGCTGGCTACAAACATCTTTCTCCAGGGAACTAAATATAAACAGTTAAAATTTTCTCTTTCTTTTCCTTACCATTCACATTCTTGATTTGGCTAAATACCTCACAGAAACCTCAAGGTAATTTCCTGCAATCACTGTTTGACTGCCAGGAATCTTCTATTTGTTATGGAAGCTAGTGTATAGCTTGCTCTAACAGATGAATTAAAATGCACTGTGCAACAGACTTCCCAACAAAGTCTACACATTCTCACATTTAGCTGTGTATAACTATAAAAAAAAAGAGTAATGCAAAAGACAAAGACAGTAGTTGTCCAAAGGATAACATTCATTAAAAGTTACAGAGCACCCTTTCTTCTTGTGCTTTTGGAACTTTTACTCACCACCCCTCGCTTCAGCCAGCAAAGATCACAGAGCTAAATATGAAAACTTCTACAGACACATACACATTTACTTTGGGCACTGCTCCTTTACTATAGAATACACTAAGTAATGAACTAGGTAAGAAGTGTAATACATTTGTTCCTTCCCTGCCCTGACAACATTTTCTCAGTAATACACTTTACCAATACATAGCTATACTTGTATCTTCAAAATATATATGCTACTGAATACCGATTATAGAAGACAAGAAAATATGTACTAGTTGGGATAATATATAAGCTGAATTTCATTTATCACTTTGTGGTTTTATAGTCCCTTAATTTATGATAATCTATTATTTAGGAGAATCTGTTGGCAAAAGTAGCATATTCCCACACACTCTTGAAACTATATTCTTTCATTCTGATAGACAAATCACTTGCCTCTGCCCCATCATCTTGCTTATCCACTACTGTAATCCCTTCTCAGCTTCTCTCTAGACTAACTACATGGCAACTTACACATAAAATTTGGCCTCAAGGACAGGGTTCAACAGAATCCCTACTTCTTTCACTAATTCCATATGAGCACCATTCATGTCATCCAAATAGTGCAGCTGGCTCATGCTAAAGGCACCAATCAACAGATGTCTCAGAAAGCACTCCATACCTTCCAGGCAAGCACATACCTTTAGATAGCATTGTAGAAAGAAGTTAACTAACTGAAATTTCTGAGTTGCCTATTAATTTTTTCATACTTCATATCAGGTACATTTCCTAATTAATGAACCAATGAATTTTGAAATAAAAGGGTCTGAGCAGAAAACTGAAAACTTGCTGTTTCTGTGAAAATTACTATAAATGTGCTAGTAGAGCATAATTACCATCCAAACGTTTGTGGTTTGCAACGATAGAGTCCTGTCCAGAGAATATTTTTTTGCAGTATTATAAATGTATTATTAACACTAAAGCCCTGAATCTCTGTGGCCTGATCTCAAATTGCCATCTGTTTCTGTATCTCAGATGTTCCTAAACTCTATGACGGGAACATGATTTTGATATTTCAATCAATTCCTTTTACCATGTCTCTTAAAAGTTAGTATGCAAAGCAATGGAATGATATAATAAGCTTAATCAAGTTCACTGCAGGCTGAGATGAATTTTACACACTGGTAATTCTCGCAATCTCTAGAACACATCAAAGGGACAATTTAAAATCAAAGTAATTACAATGCATATTATATGTACTTGCTTACAGCTGCCTCTGTCCAAAACCAAAAATAACGGAATGTCATGCTGAACTCCCAGGTTTCTAGGATATCCTATGTACTTAATAATTTGCTAATAGGTTTCTCCCACACTTAATTGGAACACACCTTCCCTAATGTAGAATATATATATGTGTATTTATGTGTGTATATATATATATATATATATATATATATATATATATATATATATACACTGCAATCACTAACAAGTATTCAGTCCACATGAAGAAATTAGGAATAGTCCAAAGGAAAGCCTTCATAAATTTTGAGGTGTAGGCACTAGATCTTTAGCATCAACTGTTTCACTCCACAGATCTGCTTCTATGGCATCAACTCTTATCCTTAGCTAACCTTATATTCCAACGGGGTTCAAACTTTAAACAGGATGTAGTTTGCACACAGCATTCTGCATGTTTTTATAAGTTTATAATATATTTTAACATATCATCTTAATGAAAATGCAGTTATATTTACTCTAATAGCTTTAAACTATCCAATGTAATAAAATAATGGTGTGTCATTTTCCTCTTGACTTATCTAAAGTATTAATTTTATATAATTTAAAAAAAAAGAGAACCTTGATGTACCATTTTCCCCCAAAATGATCAATTTTCTTTGTTATACCACATACCTCTTGGTTTTTTTCCCAAGTGAATATTTGCCTGCAGCCTTAAAGTTTTTCTTGATTAAATAATCTGAAGGCACTAAGCTGACCAAGCAAGAAGAAAAGCCAGAACCTTAAGCCTATATGTGTTACAAACAGTACTGAAATAGTTAGCACAATTTTAAGTGTTTTTCCAGATCGCATCTATAAGGAAAACCCACAAAGAGTTCTACAACAGTAATAATAAGGAACTGTTTTAAATCCACAGAAGCAAGGACTTTCAAACTGGGAGAGAAGAACCACATTCAACCAGACCTAAAACAGTAGGCATTCCAGAATGTACGGTACCATAAAAACTCCAAACACTCAAATCAACCTTTAAGGAAAAAAAAGAGCAAGGATGAGAGGGTTTTAGCCATCTATTCCATTGCAGTACTGAGAATTTTTTTTTTGTTGCTGTTTCTGAAGTTTCAGAATAAATCAGACAATGTCAGATTGAACTTTAGAGGAGAACAGTTACATAAGGAAAAGTTTTTGCTGAACTACATTATTACATTCTAGCAAGAGTAAGGCAAAGGGTAATAAACACTTCTCTAATAGCAAGCTTGCTCAGTCATTCTCACTGCTCTCTCCTTTATGCTAGAGAACAAATGAAATCTGTATGCCTTTATCACACAGACTCATGTCCTTGCCCACTCTCCCCAACATATAAAAAACTATTACTATCTGTTATATTTCTACCCTCTAATTTTTTTGTTCATGGTGTTGTAGTGGTACTACAAATAAAATTCAATAAAGTATATACCTTATTTTGGTAGATCTGATGGACTGATCTAGTATGAACTTCTGGTATCACTGCTGTGCTGCAGCCTGCATTGAGGTCAAAAACTTCCAATGCTCGGTTACTGCCAGCTGTAAGTACGATATCTGTTCAGGTCTCTGTGTTAAAGTTAAACTGATCTAAAGGAACAAAAGCACATAGATAGACAAAAATAAAGATAGATATATAATATCAAAACTCTGTTTTATTTATTGACCTATGAGCAGCACCAAAAATCTTAGAGCACTAAAAATTTTTATCCAAGGAGGAAGTTCAACATCACAAAAAATTACAGCTTTTTACTGTAAATAATCAGAGTAGTAAATAATCAGATGCTACTTACTGATGTCCATGTCATTAAGTCCAAAGAACTACAAAGAAAATACAAAATACAAAGGATACAAGAGTAAAAATCATTTACTGCTGAAAGGCTGGTAATCTCCACTGTTGAAGCCATGGGGAATTTCTGTACCAGTTTGCAAACACTCTTCTGTTTGTATCTGCAAAGAATATCAAATGAATGCTAGTGTTAATGAAATAAGTTAGGATTTGTGGTCACCAGTAAACTCCCTCTGGAATCCCAAAGAAAATCAAAACGCTTTCTTTCATTATTAAAAATTAAAGCCACAGATCTTTTGACTTATTGTTGAACTCTATTAAAAAACTTGGTAACCAAAATTATTTAGATGAAAAGAAACATGATATTCATATACATACGATTGATCTTCCATCAACATGAAAGACTAAAATAATCCCGTACGTATACTGAAAATGTTGAACAGAAAAAAAATCTATGAAGTACCTATGTTCAACAAGAAGTCCACTAGCTTCAGTATAGCATTTAATGTGCTAATCATAGGGCAATCAGAAAGAAAATGAGGAGCAAACAGTGAGGAAAGAATAATTTCCACTTAGGCAGGAGCAGAACCAGGGGCTGATCACACACTACCAAAGAAATTTTGCTTCCCAAAATACACAGAACTCTTTAAGGTCATGTGGGTTATCTGCCTAGGTAGAATTTCACATAAAAAGAAAAAAGTCAACAGTAAACTGAGATTCATAATGCATTTGTTACATGTCCTATACATGTTCAATTCAAGTCAATTAAAATTAAGCCAGGCTTTGTGGACACACTGAACTAGACACTACATAAGTTCTTGTCTCTTAGAGATTAAAGTTCATATAGCAATTTACGTTACCTTTTTATTGCTTTAGTAATATCTCCATAAGCTAAGAATTAACAGGCAACACAGAAAATAGGTAATCAGGTTATGGAAGAAAGATATTACGTGTTTCTGTCTGACCATTTAACATTTCAGTGAAATTTCACCTACCAGGTTCATGCCTAAATCCAGGAAAGCACTCCTATTCAAAAACATATTTAAGCTTGTGCTCAGTATGCTTTTATGTTCAGCAACAACACTACCAAGGAAATAGGCCAGTTTTTCCCATCTAAGGATGCAACCCAATACTGTTTAATATCACGAACAGATAGGACATGCCATTCACAATATCAACTAAGACTTCAGTGCTGTAGCCCTAATTCTTTTTGTCCTTCCACTCAGAACAAAGATATTTTGCAATTAGCTTCTACAATTTGTTCAATTTTTTTTCTTCTGTAATACTTTTGCCCCCCAGTCCACATCACCACCAACAAAATCCCAGATCAAACAGTACAAGTACTTTCATTTGTCTGTTAAAGAGAAATTGTACTCACCGTTTGAGGTCATCCTTGGTTGTGTCTAGATGGAAATTTAATAGATGAAATTCAGCTCCACAACACAGTAATATAAATGTATCTAAAAAATAAAACTGCGCAAAGCGTACAGTCTTATCGAAGTTTTCTTTACCCTGAAATGAAAAGGAATTTATTAATAATGGATTCAAACACAACAAATATTTTTTGTCTGAGATTCCTGGTGTTAAGGCAAAGACTCCCTGTTATCCTGATCAAAGGCCAAGAGTTTAATGTACTGTAGTGATCCTTCCTATTTTTGACATCTATTAATCTAAAAATAGTTTTCATTCTGCATAAATTAGTTGGCAGTAAATTTAATAGAATCTGTAGTCAATTGAACCTAATAGAATCTAACTTCATACTCTAAACTTCTATTTGAATTGGGGAGTAGACTACAAAGTCAAGCAGAACTGAGCCAGTGAAAACAGAATATACAGAGCAGACAATAAAACCAAAACTTTCAGACAAGCCCACTAGTTTTCTTCTATCAAGGCTGATTTTTTTTCTTTTTGTAAATTATGAAGAGAAAAACTTAATTTAAGTTAACGGAGAACACCCAGATATTAGTTGGAGTCACCACTCAGTAGCTCTAAAAATTAGGTTGTATGTTCCTTCTATAGAGCTCTTAAAATGAAAATAGATGAAAGTCTAAAACAGTGTCCTCTGTGTCCAAACCAGTGGAAGTTTCTAATTACCATAATTAAGGCAGGTTCCTTATTGCAGACTGACCAGACCCTTAAAGTTCTGTCTTCTGACGCAGAAACTAACCACTTCCTGTTATGACTCCAGCCAACAGAGTTAACTGCACCATCATGACCTAATAAAAATAATAATGAAAATACCATAAAGCTCATTTCTTGCGTTCACACATTTGTCCAGAGTTAACTGTATTAATATAATTATGCACAATATTATAATACATTTTAAGTATAGACTTCAAATGGTCGGATTAAAACTGCAACAGTGTGAATTTTTCTTCCACCAAAAAAACACAGGAAAATGTCTTTCATTAATAATCAGACAAGGATAATTCTGACTTTAATTTCTTCAAGTCATTGGAAGAGCATTTTCAAGAAAGATCCTTGAAATTAAGTTTAAGCAAAGATACAGTATTACTCAAAAGAGAATCTGAGTATTATATTTTATAATGAAATTTTATATTAAACATGATCTGGAAATCCCTTAAGACCTTACAAATAGTTGAAATTCTTTATTTTGTTTGCTAGCCTTTTATTAGTGAGCTAGCTGTTTTTGTAAAAACATAATGAACACACCACTTCAACAGCTGCTGCAGGACTGTCTCATTAGATTAAAAAATGTAACTGCTTGTTTAAAAATTATAGTTTAAAGCATTATAATGTCCAGTCAATAGATTTTTTGTTATTAACTTTTGCATTTTTGCATTTTGCATCTACTAGAAAGAGACTTTATATTTGGCGTGACATAGTTAAAAACAAGATTGTAAACTTACAAAGAACTCAAAAGCCAGAAACATTATGTAAAAGCTAAAATGATTAATTTGATCTAAAATTATATTGATGCTGATCAAAAAGGTCAAGAAAGAACATATTTCAATCAAACTTAATAAATTTTGACCCATATTATTCTAATTTGTCAGATGAAGTTTGATGAATTTCATCTAGCCTTAAAACATTCAAAGTTCTGCTGCTGCCCCCTTGTGTACATTTTCTCCTTAATCAACTGAAGTTTTACATTAAAAAAATAGATTGCTTTAAACTGTAGGAAGGTTATTCAATTTATCTCAGCGACTGAGATCTTCCATGATCACATATGTCTATAAAAAACTTATAAATGAGATATTTTAATTCCCAGTTACCAAACACCTGTAGAATTTTCACCAGAGAACTGCATAGGTAGTGTATAAATACATATATAAGTACTATACTTGTTTTATTCACAAGACAAAGATTTATTTAGAGGCTTTGGTTTTCTAAAAACACCACCACAACAAAATATACAAAACAGGTTTCCAAAGTGGCAAGGAACATGAGAAATTTTAGGAAAATCTGAGATTTGGAAAATTGGAAGAGCCACGCAAAAAGCTTTATAATCTCTGCACTCCAGGCCCCCTGGTCCCAAAGCACAGTGGAGGAGATGCCAGCTGGCTTGCAAGAGCCCAGAAAGTTTCAAAACTGGCATTATTCAGGGTTCCCCAGTCCTGAAGCACATTGAAAACAGCAGCTGGTTTTGTAAAAAGACTTCTTCAAAAAGGCCATGCTGACTGTAACTCTTCACAGTCGGTCAACATTAACTTAACTTACGGGACACAGACACCTGAAGAGTCACCACTGAAAAGGAATGCAACACTACTTAAAACCATAATTGCGCACTTCAGGGAACAAAGTTGAATAAAATGGGCTTATAGAAAAAAATTCTGTTGTTTTACCATTCCTCTCCGGTGCTGCATTATAAAAATATGATTTTTAATATGCAGCTATATTCAGATGCTAATGCTGCCTTGAAATTGATTTTTTTTACCAGAAAAAACATAATTGCCATTTCTTGAAAAATATAGTTTTACATTACCATCAGTTGCAGCTCTTAATAAGAGTAATGCATCATGGGTTTTAATGAAAAAACATATATTATGATAGTTTTAAACCAAGGGCACCAAAAATAAACTGGTGATTTCATGATAGTGTGAACTGCACAAAAGTTGAATCTGAATTGCACTATGTATATGAAATAAGCAGGTAATTGATGGCTTGAGGTTCCTACTCCCCTACAGTACAGTATCTGGCAGTTTCATATTTATGTTGCTTTTGAAAAGAATTAGATCCACAGGTTTAAATCTTATGCTACCTAAAGAGCCTGAAGTAAAATGTGGTTTACATTGCTTTTCAGACTCTGTATCATTAAAAAAAAGACATAAGAGATTAAAGGCAACAATGAAATAAATCAGACAGTAGTGCAAAACCTAAGAAAGCTAAAGAATAAAGCCACAATCAGAAGAACAATTTAGGAATACACCAATTTTTTTTTTTTTTAAAACAAGACCAAGAACTAACTCGACATCTTAACTACTGGCACCAGAAAAATATTCTCTGTAGAAGCATGAAGTTTGATGAAGCTTATTTTACTCTTCTCATCAGAAGTTGGCCTGAATTTGCAGAGTACTGCAGTATTTTAGAGAGTTTTGAATGTCAGAAGCATCCTATAAAATCATCATATTTAATTTTATTTTATGGAAAGACAAATCCTTCTGTCAATAATGTGTCAAAACCTAACGACTGTATTCTTCATGAAAGTGAGAAACATGAACTAAGGGGTATTTTTAATGTAGAAATCTCTCAATTCTAATCTTCTTTTTCTGCTTTCAAATATGTCTACTCAGAATATTTTTTCTTATTAAAGTCTATGTTATCTGTTATTGCCAGTATTGAATTATTCCTTAGATATTATTTATTATGTAGCAAGTATATGGAGGTGTTCATGCGATGAAATCAATGAAATCAATTAAATTAGTATCTTTCCTGGATATGCAACAAAGGTAAAACTGAGCTATTACGAGTCCAAAATCAATGAAACCTGCATAAAAACAATCTCCAGTGACAAAAATATCGAGAAGAAAGAGTTTTTAATGGAACTGAAATGTCACTTTCTGCAGCACATAATCTCTATACACATTCAAGTAAAACCAGCCTTGGTAGCATTTCACATAGACAGAAGCTGGATCTGTGATGCAAAGACAAACTGCAAAGAACAGAAACAGAAGACATACTGCACAAGGAAAATTTAGAGCCCTATGGAATAATTTTGCAACTGTAGCAATACTGTATCATTATTTTTAAAGATGCATGTAACAAATAAGGGAAGGAAATACAGAATTGTGATCTGTTTGGGTTAATTGCATTTTTTAGAAATCCTGATCTGTTAAATATATTCCAGATATATGGTGGTCTCTTTGGACAAAATTACTCCTTCTGTTTTGTTGCTTTTGTTATGTAGTACTACCTACATAACAAAATTATGTCAATAAAACCTCCAAACACTACTCTTGATTGCAGATTATATAACTTGCATTACGAATTTGCTCAAATTAGAAGAAAAATTTTTTTCAAAGTTTATGAACTTGCTATTGTTGAAGAAAAAGACCTCATTACTCTGCCCATAAATCATATTATCATAAATTTCTTCACACAAGAAGGAGAATATCAGCAATATTGCCTCCTTAATGCCACAGTTTCTTTCACTAAATACAATGAATATTACTCAAAAAGAAAACTAGTTTTCAAAAATCAGTTTTCAGAGTTATTTATTAAAAATAATTTTCTAAAATAACTTAAAATAGTCTATTTTTAATACTTGTTAGGGTCTGCAAGTAAAAAACAGTCATCTTCCATTATGAAGTTTCACAGAAAACTAATTCAGCAGGACTAATTTAAAGTCATAGCATTCAATGTTATTAAAACTTTAACAGATAGTTCTTTTAGAAATTTAGAAAACATTTGGTTTTTAAGACTCGTTTAAAAATGCATGTGTTCACACATGCACACACTTCTGCAGATATGGATTTCTCCATAGGAATAGCCCCTCGTTTTTTAAATAATTGTTCTTTAGAAGGTTGGAGTTGCAAACCAAACACATCTTTTGCCAAGTCATCACAGTCAACTTTTTGGCTAATTACAATATACTACTCCAATATACACATGCATAATCATTGCAATACATCGCCTTTTTTGTTTCTATTTAATTATTGTACTATTCATACACAATGCACATTGCAAAATATATATATACATATATATATATAATGACAGATTACTACTTACCTCCCAAAAAGCTGAGAAATGGGAAAATCTGGTAGTCAGTTTAATTCTAAACAAAATTAAGCAATCAGAGAAATAATTCTAAACCTTGAATCATCAGTACTCCCTCTCCCTTGTTCTTCTCTAGGTGATGTAAGTGGAATCTTTTAGTTAATATGCCATTCTAGATCAAACTCAATCATACACTATATCTTTAATAATATAATTCATAAATTTACCTGAAAAAACATTATATGTATCGGTGAGATTGGAATTGAATATCAGTACAGTTTTGTCAGCCAGGCCACAAGCCAGCATCTCTCCATCCCCTATGAAGAAAAGTATCTAATGATTTACATTTGAAAGCAACAAGGACCTAATATGCTGTTTCTTTGATTCATAAAAACTCACATATGTCACTACAACAAAACACAAACCAGATATTCATTTCATATGTTTAACACGTATTTTGTATGAACAGCACAAATTCATGTTGGAGAATTGGTTGGAATTTGTATGCAATTGATTTCTTGTCTTGACATATTCCCTAAATGGTTTTCATCACAAGGCAGAAGTTCACTTTTCACAAAAAGTATGCTACAAAATTTAAATGCAGAAATTGTTAGCAGTCATTTAAATCTATTTTCTTAGTCTCCTTTTTTATATCTTCCTATTGAAGTTATATCACTTTTTATATATTAGAATAAAAAAAATGCAGAATAGTCATTCTGGATTACTTCTTATAGATGATGAACTTCCTCCATAAGGTAATCCTAAAAACTATCCAAGTGAAGTTAGATTGTTTATTTATATTGGTAATCAGCAGAGGCACACATTGAAAGGATAGACTCTCTAAGGTCTACATTAATGGCAGAGATTTGTGAAATTTACCTGTTCACTTAAAAGTTTTCATTGAAAAAAATTAAAGAGCAAATAAATGAACCAATTGGATAAAACAAGGGAAGGTGGAGCAAGAGAAGACAGCACAGGGAGAGATTAAGAAAACGAAGAACAGAATTCAAATTAATGTTACTAGGTTCACCATAAGCGGTGTTCTTAAGGAGGTGTCATCTGAGTGCCCCCTTCTTAAATCTCCAGAGCATCTTTACAGAGAGATGGAGTAAAAGTCATGTTTGATTTCACCAACTTTAGGCACTGCTATCCAGTGTCCAGGTACCATCCACATAGCTGGTTCCGAATACTGTATTCCACAACACATTTTTCCCCACATTATGGCAATATAAACAGATAAGAGATCCATATTTCTAATCTCTGAGAGTCACCTACTAAAAGTGAATTTTAAGTGAGAAACATGAGGCTGACATATTTGCTAAGAAGAGGCATACCAGAATCCTTTTTTCTGTTACCAGTAACTATATGCACCATTATAGTCAACTGACAAAGAATTAGTCTTCAGTAAACACCTCACAAACACATTGCTCTTCACAAACTTGAAGATATGAAGTCTCTGGAGTAAAATGCAGTGCTCTTCTGCAGATTTCTCCCACTTTTCTTAAAGTTTTGACAGTATGGATTTTCAGCATAAGGGTTGATTGATAAGTATATCAGGTATGCATATAAGGTAAGCCATAGACACACACAAAGAATTAACAACATATAAACATTCTTGTGCATAAAGAATGAGAGACAATAATTTTGCATAGAATCTTGGAGGCTTGTTTATTGGAATATCATCTCAAATCCTGAATGAAAGTTTATATTAAGAGAGCAACAAGTCTTAATTTTTAAATCTTAAGTCTTACTTAATTTTGCCATTTAATTTCCTTTCTGCTATGTTTGGAGATGCTAATAAATGTTAATTATTATGACTCGCAGTTTACAAAGACTACTTTAGGGATTGTTCCAAGGTGGAACTCAAAGTTGCAAATTTGTAGCCGAAAATATATTGTAAAACTAGGAACCATCTGGTCAATACAGACTACAACAGTAACAGAACCCCTCCTTACAAGGTTACAATAATACAATTTTTTAACCCAAAAAAAAAAAAAATCTTTACTATTTTTGCTAAACTGTGGTTGTTTAAGCCTGTGTGTGCATGCATGTCTGGGTAAGAGACAAGACACAAGGACAAAAACAGAGAAAGATGTTTCTTCCTCACAGTAACAGAAGATTTAGACTTAAAATGTACTATCAAAACTGTAGTGATTATTTTCTTTGCTAAAAATGAACTTTTCATTTTAAGTGCACAAACTTTCCTAGAAATAAGCTCTCTGCAACCAATTTCTTTCAGGAGCCTTAAATAACAACTTCTTCCCATTCTCTAAGGAGCAGAGAGATGGCTGGAGTATATTTTAGAAAAGTTACTGATTGCACCTAATTGCTTTTTTCCTTGAGGATGAAAGTTGTACTTGTCATCAAAATACTTATATAAAGATATAAATAATCCTTTTATGAAGATATATATTTTTAAATACTTTGAAACTATTGTGGCTTGCATGGTGTACACTGACATAATTATATACTTGGTAAAATGCTTCAGTGCTAATATAAGGAGTGGTTTCTGCTTAATCATATTTACATTGGAACTGACTTAACCCTATTGCAAGAGTCATTTATCCAAAGCAGTTAAGAAAAATGCCCTTCTTTGGATTACCCAGAAGAATTCCTTTTTTATATTTCAACATAGAAAAACTGAATAATATTTATATAAGAAATATGAGTATTCTGAGTCTTTTGAAACTCAACTTACAATACACCCTAATGACAATAAATGTCTCAGAAAATAAACTCTTTAGTGAAAGAACTACTCATTTTCAAGTTGTAGTGGGAAAGTCATAGAATAAATTCAAAAGGAAAAGACATAAAATCAGAAATAGAATCCTTCTGCATTCATGTTAACAGCTTGAATGGTTTTTCAAGACAAAAATTATGATCAAACAGTATGTGGTACTGCCAGAAAGTTTTCTGGGAATTTTTCTAGTGATTCCACAGTCTTTATATACTATGCCACACAAATTTTGGTTTTCTTTCTGCACACTGACAGAACGGCACATTTTACAAACCCTGTACTTACCAGAATACTGAATACAAAAAATTGGAGTTGGCTTACAAGTAACAGATATCTGTTTCTCATATTTGATTGGAGGATCCCCGTCCAATGGATATTCTTTATTTTTACTTCAAAGAAGGAAAAAAGAAAGAAAGAAGTACATTTTCATTTCAGTTATGAAATAAATGTTCTTTGGGAACTATTATAAACACCACTATATAAATATTTCCTGGAAAACTTATGTTAAATTCAAGGTAAGAGCCAAATGAATTTTAAATTGTCATACTTAAATTACCCCAATCACCGTTATGAATTCATGAGATCAAGAATTAACATAGACCTGTAAAAAAATCAAGTTTCTTAAGTTGCATAGCTATCTAACAAAAGTATTTAAAAAATGCAAACTCTACCTTCTTGTGACAAAAAGCAATATTAACTAAAAAAAAAAAAGGCAATTTAACTAAGAAAAAAACAACACACAAAAAACAACACACACACACAAAACTTACAGTACTTAGTAGGTTAACCTATCATAAAACAGTGTAAACCAAAAAAGAAATTATCTGAAGTGCTCATGTAAAAGCTTACCTATGTGTGCAAGGATTAAAACAACTTAGTCTTGAGCTATTAAGTGGTTTTTCTTAATCCTCTAACAGCTCTTTTTAAATGAGAAAAATGATGGCATTAATCATTCTTTACTTTTACGTTTGTACTACATAGACAAAAAGACTATATAATAGTAAAGAGAAAAAATGGGTGCAATATCCTCATTTAACATTCCACAAAAATTAACATGAAAGTGCCAGCTCTAAAAAAAAAATCTGTTGTTTGAGTCCACAGTGATGAAGATTCCACTTTGGAATGGTCAATTTGCACCATTATGTATATTTTGATTAAATCCATTAAATCCCTGTATTAGCTTAAGATAACATGATTTTAGGGGTGAACAAGGCACATGATCTGAAATCACTATGTCTCTCTGTGCCACATTCAGCTATTTTTCTGACTGGAACTGCAGCTTAAGAACATTCTGGGACTTCACTTCCAACCATATTTAGCATCTGTTCCTCTTTCTATCAATACAAATCTAAGAAAATAGATATGTATATTTTCTTTTATATGAAACACTCAAATTTAATTGATAGTCTGATAATCCCAATCACTTGCTGCAGTCATTTTATATCAAATTTACAAAGCCTTTTAGTTCCAGAGATACACCTAACTAAAAAATTCAAATGAAAGTAACAGAGACAAATAATATTTTCAATAGAACTCTAATTATCCTCATTTTAATTTGTTCCTCCTCTAACAGAGTTACTAGATTACTTACCATTTACAACTGGTCTTCCACTTTGATACCTCTTTTTTATTCAGGTTAGTATTAGGAGAAAACATAGTCCTTCTATGAGAAAGAAAATAGACTCTTCTAGATGAAACATTAAACATTGCATGAGAAAAACAGCTTATTTAAAACAAAAGCAATCCTACTTCCTTCTTACTATTTATGTCTACTGGTAATGTCAGTAGGTAAGAGAATGTACTCTTTGATGATAATATAGATTTCTAATGATCTAATGCCTGAGTTTGCACTTTAATTTCTGTGAGTTGTTTGTTGAATAATGCACTCCAAAGGACAAAATCCATTCAAATAAAGTTCTCAGACAATTCTTTCTGCAAGCTGAAGAAACAAGAGTAATCAGATGAAAGAGTCAGGATGCCTAATATGGATTTCAAAAGGAAGCTGAACAATAACCAGAAGCTGTGAAAATTCTGTTTTGCAATATATTTTTCAATTCTTTTGTTTGATAACATCATAACTGTTTTTCACAGGTGATTAATTTCACAGTCATAAGACTACATGGCTCTATTATGTGAAAAAATATCACACATCAATAAAACAGGCAAAATAGTAATATATCTACTCACCGTGGTGCTGCTGTATATCCTGATGATTTGATTTTATTATGGAAAACCAATGGCTTATCTTTCACTGTGCTTTTCACTCCTATAATAATTTAATTTACATTAAAATGGGGGGGTTAACATTATATTTTTACAGTTAAGGTAGATAGGCTAGCCCAGTATAAATATTGGATGTCTCCTTATGTTACAAAACACATTTCTGACCAACCACTCTAGAATAATGATTACCGAGAAAGGAAAGATATATGAACTGTTGCATTGTATAGCATCCCTTCTCCAAAAATATGAATGATTAAGAACTTCTTTAAACTTTGAAGTAGCAAGAATATTGTTCTGAATCACTTTTTTCATCATTCATTCACAAATGTGGTTTTTGGCTGCCTATTTTATGCTTAGACTTTGTATGCACTATCTATAATGTATTCACACCTTATATTTGGAATATAAAACTCATCTAAAGATCATTAACAAACTGACTGATGGGTATATGTAAGTATTTGTGCTTCTATGGGTCTTAGGTCATTGGTACTTGTCTGCATGCACACTGCCATACTAAGAAGCCTGAAGGGCAGCCTACAGTCCCAAACTGAATATGAGTATTTCATATCAGCAGAAACAAACGAAACAAATAAATGTTGTAAAGGGGAAAATCCTGTTGATATTCCCAGAGAAAAACTTCAGATGCATTGGGAGTGATCTCATGGATACATTTAGCTATGCTGAGGATGGATTCCCTTCAACTCCCACTGTCCTTTCTCTTTATGTAGCAATGAGGCAGAAAAAGGTCCTTCCTGAGAAGCTCCCAATGCCACTTGCCTGAAGAGACCAAAGGATTTCCTTACAGCATTTATCTGATCATGAGATGTCAACAAAGGTAGCACAAGTGTCAGTGCTGGGTGTCCAAAGCAGCCTGGAATTCTAGCTAAAACACTGTAGATGCATTCTCAGAATATCATAAACCACTAAAAACATAACCTTTGACATTCTAACAGGTCCAAAAATAGATTATTTCTACATGTCTACATCTACCAGCATTTTTACACCCTTCTTAAGTAAAAGCTGATGACGAAAACATTTTGTAAGCATTTTTTGGACTTTGCTTTATTGTTGCTAACTAAAGCTACCAGTGCTTCAACAGCAATTGGAAGTCAGATCTCTTTCTTTAAACAGTAGGACATTGAGACAAAAATTAACTTCCTAAACTTGCAGATATTGACAAAAGACTATCCAGGACAACAAAATTTACCAAAACAGGTAACCAAAGTTAAGAAAGAAATGACAATTATACAGAAAGATACACTGCATGATATTGAAAAAGAATGACTTATGAAAATATAAACATTCTACACTCTAACACTTAAAATACACAGCAAATTCTCAGAGAATTGCTTTTGAAAGAAGAAAAATACTTATTAACACCATTTTCAACTAGAATACATACGTAGGATATGAAATAATGTTAGCAGTATAAAATTCTTCCTACTAAAGTAAAAATATAATGTAATGTATATTTAAACCAGAAATAAATATATTGATTGTATTAGGCACAAGCCAGTTGGAAGTCAGTTACTTTTATTAAAAATATAACTTCATTAATTAATTTCAAGATTGGTTTATACTTACCAAATGTTTTACTAGAAGGTTCTTTCCTGTTTTTCTTTAAACCTTTAAGCAATGGAGAATTTGTCAATAAAGAACACCTAAGTTATAAAACCAAGAACAAAACTTGATCAATGCAATGGACAAAAGTATCAGACTAGGAAAAGCTGTCAGAACTCCCTTTTAGCTATTTTTCTGCATGTGGGCAGGTATATGTGCAACAACAGCAATGACATTTTAATAAAAACAAACAAGGCATAGTGGATTAGTTATTAGCTAAGATACCCAGCAGCATAGACAAGCCTTGGCCCTGACTGGATTCACAGATGATTGCATTTACATGTTAGATCCTATTTCATGTTGACTTGATTTTATTATAAGCACTGAAATCTGCACTTCAGTGTATATTGCAGGTTTTTTGTTGTCTTTAAGATGTCAGTATTTTCTCATAAATCATTTACAGGGACTTAAAGGACAAGAAGGTGGTAGTCAGCAGGAATTCACCAAGGGTGAACTTGATAAACTTCTATGATAAAATGAATGGCTCAGTAGATGAGGAGAGAGCAGTGGATATTGTCTACTTTGACTTCAGTAAGGCTTTTCACACTGTTCCCCATAAGATTCTCATAGAGAAGCTGATGAAGTATGGGCTGGGTGAGCCCACACTGAGGTGGACTGAAAACCAGATAACTAGCAGAGTACATCAGGGGTCAATATTGGGCCCAATTCCATTCAACATCTGAATTAATAATCTGGATGAAGGAGCAGAGTGTACCCTCACCACGTTTTCTGATGACACAAAACTGAGAGGAGTGCCTTTAAGAGCAGAAAATTGTGCTGCCATCCAGAGAGACATTTACTGTCTGGAGAAGACGGGCTGACAGCAACCTTGTGAAGTTCATCAAGGTGAAATGCAAAGAAGAAGGAACAACCAGAGAAGGAACAACCCTATGCAGCAGTATATGCTGTAAAGCAGAGTCCAGCACCCACTGACAAGACAAGAGGCAATGCACAAAAAATGAAACACAGGAGAGTCTGTCTGAACACCAGGAAATACTTTTGTACTGTGAGGATTACTGAGCACTGGCACAGGCTGCCCGGAGAGCCTATGATGCCTCCTCCCTTGGAGATATCCAAAAGTTGTTTGGAAGTTGTGGTGGTTTCACCCACCTGGCCCCACCCCCTGGGGCTGGACATGGTTAATCCCAAGTAAGTTTCTGACGTAGGACCACTGGAGAGCTGTGTTTCGCCCCTGTGAAATTAACATAGCACAACAACTGGGAAGGGAAGCTGTTGGCGTAGCTGGAAAATCGGGCAGCCATATAAGTGCCGAGGGGAGTCCCCCTCGAGTTTGGGGGAGCCCCTGGGCCCCCGCTGCCCTGGTCCAGCCAGGGCTGCGGGAGTTTTTCTCCGTTTTCCCCCCACACTGCCAGCGGGGGCGGCGGCACAGCCCCGAGCGGCCAGCCCCGGTGGCCAGGCACGGCACTGGAGTGAGAGGAACTCCCCAGGAGTTTCCCAGCCGGCCTCACCGCCTTCCCCCACCGCGGGGGGGAAGCGGTGGTGAGGAGCTGGCAGAGCCCTGCGGCAGCCACGGAGTAGCCCGGGACAGGCTGGAGCGGCAGCCGTGACGCCGGTGCGGCGGTGATGGCCCGGGGCCGTCCAACCCTGGCCCTGAGTAAGGCCTTGTGAAGAAGTGGTGACAGCAACGCACGGAATAGAGCAGAGCAGGCCTAGAATGTGGCATAGAGCCAACAGAGCAGGTTTTTCTGAGAAGAGACTCTAATGAAATTTCGGGGTATATAAAAGACTGAGCAAAACAGAGAAAAATCCTGCGACCTTGGTGGGGAGAATAGATCCAGCGTGGAGGAGTCCTTGAACCTTACCCCCCCCAGGAGGAAGCCCGCGGGATAGGAAAAAAGTCTCAGAAACTTTAATTCCTTGACTGTGGCAAAGACCTGGTGAGACTAGAGTTCCCTCGAAACCCAAGAGAAGCTGCTCGACGGAGGCCGAGCAGTTGGTGGGGGTGCAGCCCAACCCCCAAAACTCCATTTGAGAAAGAGAGACTTTAACTATCGCCCTGAAAACTTCTCCTGAACTGATGTGGGAGCGTCTAGGGGTGGTAGAAATTGTGTTAATGCTGTGTATCTATTTATTCTTTAGTTTAAGTTTCTTTAGTTATAGTTTTCATACTTAAGATTATATATATATATATATGTATTATATTTATTCTGTTAATAATTTTAATATAATTCCCTTCCCCCATGCTGAATTGTGTCTGTCTGAAAACTTCTCTACTCCCAAACAAATTGTGGGAAAGCTTGGAAATTGGATTTTTGGGGTGAAACCACCACAGATGTGGTGCTGGCCAACGGACTCCAAGTGGATCTGTTTGAACAAGGTAGTTGGACAAGGTGACCTGCAGAGGTGCCTTCCAAACTGCCTTCCAAACTGAACCATTCTGTGATTCTGTGATTTCTCACACTCTATACAACTAAAGCATGACAGGAAAAGAAGTAAAATAAAACCATATCAACAAATAGCACTGTACAATACCATGTGATGCACCTTATTTGCCAGATAAACAAATGCCCAATCCAACACAGAGAAAAAAAAACATTGAATTATTCTGTACCTGGCAATAACTGATAGACTGTTCTCATTTCCACATGGGAGAAAAACATTGTTCTGAGTTCTCACCAATGTAGCAAGGTTAACTTCCAACACAGCAATCGTATCTTCAAACATGGAGGTGATCAAGCACAAAACCTGCAGCAATTATACCATAAAATAATACTCTGTTTACAAGCTCCAACAACAAAGCATTTATAATACAAAATCACTTTCTGTCATTTATGAAAATTAGTCAAAAATATCCATGGATTGGTCCTGAAGAGCATTAAGCAGCAAAGAGTGGTTAATACTGTCCTTCAAAACTATGCTTATGTTGCTTAAGTAAGTGTCTTAACAGTCTTGCATACATAACAGAGAGAGGAATTCCAACAGCTTCTACACTGGACCTATTTCTGCAATAACAGTTGTGAGACAAGAAGTACACATGGAAGAAAGACTGGTTTCAGCAACATGAACGAAACATTCTAAGAGCTGAATTTAAAACAAAATTCTTCTCTAAAGCAAGACACTGCTTTGTTAAGTATACAGAAAGGCCTAGATTAAACTCCGTTCTGTAGGAAACCTGCAACATCAGAAATGGAGTATACAGACCAGAATGCCTTCCAGTTCCTTAAATCACTTTTAATGACTTTCCACAACTCAAATAGTTTTGACAGACTTCTTGGAAGGATTCAAAAGTAGTTCATCCTAACATTTGTTTGAGAAACAACAACAATGCTTATATCTTTCTTCCCCTAAAAGATTGCCTCTCCTTCCCCAGTGGTCATTCTTAACATTCAAGATACACACCGAACACTATAAAAATTCACCTTCTCCTTATTAATCCCTACAGACTATATACAAGCTGTGAGAGCTTTAAAACTATCCAGCTATTAAAACTAATACATCTCATACAGTAGAACCAGTCCTCTCCAAAGAAATTACTGTGTAATTCACACCAAGTAAAACAAATGCGCATATTAATCTCTAAAAAAAACATATAATTACTAGCTATTGGAAATACTGGAAGTGTAAACATTCATTAAATCAATGCTTGCTGTATACTCACCTTTCCATTAACTGTCTTCTTTGTCAGTGCACATGATCTGGCAAACCGAATGCTGAGGTCACTGTAATCTTTACCAAAGAGAACACAGAGCTATAAAATTGTATTTGCATTTCATAAGAAAAACCTAACATCCCCAAGACAGAAAAAAAAATTACTCATACTAATTTGACATGAACCTAATCCACTGTCTTCAGAATATATCCTTCTAGCCTACCCTCACATTATTAAGTAGGAGTAGAATAACATTCCTTGTATTTAACACTCATGAACTGCAAAATTGAATAAAAATTAATTGCCAGCCACTACACAAATCTAGTGCCAACATGTCTTCTGAGAAAATCAGGTCCAGGAAACCATATAAAAATTAACTGGAAGAAAGCTATTTTTAAAGAAACAGTTTTAATTGTATTCTGCTATTTCACAAACTAATTCTTGTACTATTTATGTCAGATAATAAAAGCAATCACATTATAGTGTAGTCAAATATCTCACAGAACATACCTTTGTAAGACAAAAAAGCTTCTAATTCAAAGTTTGCCAAATTAATTATTAACAAGCCAGTAGAGGTTCCTATCCAAAAATAGCTAGTATTAAGGGCAGAATACCTATTAAAAAAAGGAGAAAAATATCTCTGAGTAGCATAGAGAAGCTTTTTTTATTACCACACAACACACAGCAAATAGCGTTTTTAATACTTGTTACCCAGTCCCAGGACAACAATAATAAACCCCATTAAAATAAAGATTTTTCATTTACAGCATATTTTTTTAAATCTATAGCTCAAAGTAAAAACTTTCAAACAAAATTGGTGAAGTTTTGAAAACCAAGAACAGAACTCAACCCTTGATTTTACATAAGTGCTTATGGCAAGTCTAAAACAACAGAGGAAATACTTTTCTTCAAAAATTACTGTGGTTTGTAAGAGCTGGGAGATGTTGTAAAAGCACTGTATACACAAAGAGTAAATTCAAACAACGAGGCAAGTCCACATATAGTCTTACTTTTACCACTTCCACATGAACACTCAAAAACCAGTGAAATTCAAGGTATGTTTGTACATAATTAAAGTATAAGAGAAAAGTCAGCACAAACTAAGAGGAAAAAAAAACCCAGCCAAGCCTGGAATGTCTGTCTCAGTCTGTGCTTAGTGGCAGCAGTACTGCAGTTAGGTAATGAAATCCAGCTTTTGGAATCACCACAGAGTAAATCAACTGGTTACAATTTCAGTCAACACCCTCACAGAAGAAAAATGTTATCAAGCATAAGATGATTGTAACAAAATAACAGTTGTCATTTTCAAAGAACTAAAAATGTTTTGATGCCAGAATATATAAAAATTGACATCAATATCTTAATAAATTTTCCAGATAGGAGTGAGTAGACGTATTAGTTTTATTTGTAAAGTCAGACCACAAGAGTTAAAATAAGGGAATGAAAAAGTATAAAACTGAAACTTGGCATGAAAATACTCACCACAGTGGCTTAATACCTTTTTTAATTAAAAACAAAATAAAAGAAACAAAGAAAAAACCCCCTCCAAACACATACAGTCAAATAGTTTAAGAAGACCTGAATAGACAGTTTATAAGCAGAACAAAACCTTCAACTGTGATGTGAGAGCTAAAAGAACAAATAATTCTTAGATGTGCAATGTGAGGCAGTAACAGGTGGGTATTGGAAAGTGATGTTATTTCAATTCAGAAAATTGTTTCAAATAACCTGTTACTGTGGATTCATTTCAGGCAACCATGTTTCAAAAGGAGATTGAAAAAGAAATGTTAAAATGTTAAAAATGTTACACAAAACATGCCTTATACAATGTACAAACTATTTCATCCAGAAGTGCAGAGGTAATTTGTTCATGAGCTAGAATTTGCTGTCCAAGGAGGGAACTTGATAGTGGCGGACCCTGGACTATAAGATTAAAAAATATACTTAAAGGTAATAACGGTACACAAAAAGAGGGTAACTCAGATTAGAAATAAAATGGAATTAGTCAGTTCCTGGAACAACTTAACTAGGGACATGGTGGATTCTTTATCACCAGAAAACTAGTAATCTTTAAAGATGTGCTGTAGCTCAAATAAAACCTATGGGTTTTATGCAGACAAAATTTTGATAATTTGAGAGTGATATTATACAAGCAATAAGACTGACTGTAATAATTCATCATATGGCCTTAAAGTGTTAGCATTACATTAAAGTATGTCTGAGATGTGCATCTTAAAAATCACCACTTCCTTCCTCTCAGTGGTAGTATTTCTGAAAATGCAAGCATTATGAAAATAATTGTTAATAATTACTTAATTTGGACATAAAGACAACCAAAATTATCCAGGACTTCTGGATATTTTTCTTCTTTGTTTACCAGAAGTTGTTTATATATCTAACCAGAGTTTAATCAGTTACATCTGTAAAACCCACCATAGGGCAAAGGTCAGGACAAGAGTTTCCTAAAACATGATATGGCTGAGAAATTTATCCAAATGACAATTACAAATAACAAAAAAAACCCAAGTTGTTCTATAAGACACTTCTTGTGGCAGTGTCCTGAACAGATCCCTGGGTGCCTGATAATATGGATAAATTTCTCTTCAGGAAAGAAATGTAACATAAGAATTAATTCATGGAAGGAGTAAAAACATCATGTTCTGAAATCTCTGTCTCTAGTACAGAAGTTTGACTGGAGCAGGTTTATGTAGTTCAAAAGTTATTAAATTTGGAATGCAAACTATGCAGTGGCAGCATAAGATTTATTTCTTCAGGAAAGCAAACTCAGAATAAATTTGGTTTCTTAATTACTTTTTAATTCATCTTCCCTGATCAACTGGTATCAATAGATGTTAAAATGGATATTCCCAATGACATTTTTATAAAATTATTTTTCAGAATAACAACCAGTTTTAAGTTTGTGTATATTATCTTCCTAAGAGTAGGCCATCAAAACTTGCAGATCACTAAAAATATCGTTTTCCTACTGCATTTTCTAAAAAATATTAAGTTGCAGTAAAAACAATCCAAGAACCAATAGGAACTCCTAGGAATAAATTCAAGACAAATACTAGGTGGTATTTTAAAGGACTTACATCTTTTCTTCATTATGGAAACATACTGAAAAGTCACAATGTTCAATTAAGAGAACAGGCAATGATGTTTCCACTGATCCTTCTGGTCTCGTGTTGTCTGTTTTGCAAACCTTGGAATCATTTTGCCCTTCACCTAAGAAAGACAATCAACAATACTAGCTATCAAAAGACAATAAAATAAGGGAAACAGATAGGATTTAAGAGAGAATTGGAAGTAGTGAAGGAGCATGAACTAAGACCACACTCAAGAAACTTCTATTTCAGAAGATGGATACATCCTAGCCCTCTTGAAATTGCTTTCCTGATTCTTAATGTGCTTTCTTCAAATGTCTTATTTCAAATACCTAGAGATAAAATCCAAAGAGCCTACTTATGGACTGAAAAGGATTTTGCAGAATGTAGGTGTTTTCATCTCAAAAAAGTGACACCGAAAGCCATATATCCTTAATTATGCTGGGGATCCACTTAGCCTGAAAATTCCCTTGACACTAAAATTACAATGCAATCCAAAAACAAGGTGAAAATCCACTTCAGTTTCATCTTCCCAAGGAGTCTCCAACCCATCATGAATGTGCATTCACCACTAAGAACTACTAGCATTAAATTCAGCATTAGGCACAAATATTACATCACTGTCTTTCAAACATAACAGTGACATCCATATATTTTAAACAATAACAAGAAATGTAGCAGTCTTCCTCCTTAGGTTAGGAGCTTAGAATTATGGAAGCTGGACCACTAGGCAAGTAAGAATACAGCAGTCATTGATTCAGAAAAAGAGTAAGCAAGGGAAAGCAGATGTCCCTTTCCCTAAGAAAGCTCTGTCTTGCTTGCCTTTAGAAGGACCTCAACCCACTTCAGCAGGTGTGCAAGTAGTCTGAATGCCTGATCCTCAGGGATCCAAGGAGGATCCGAGAATCCTCAAGGGACCACATCCCTAAGAGGTGTAAAATGTTCCAACAGTTCTCTTGTTTTGCCTTGGAGTCAGGTACCACGAGAGGTAACCCTCTCCCTGGTGCGCCCAACCTCTGGGCACTCTGTGGCAGGCAGGCCGAGCAGGTGGGTGGCACACCACGATCACGCACCATTCACACGCCCACCATGCGGCAACCACACGGCAAACATGCCCATCGCAGGACAATCAGGTGCTCAGCACGCCTGTTGCTACTGCAGTTGCACTGCTCACAGTGGCCAGGGCAGGTAGCCCTAAAGGACTTCCAGAATTCTGAGGAAGAATCAGAACTGGATAAGGGAATGCAGACACAGCCACAGCAATGCTGAGGGGATGGGTGTCTGCACTGGCACTGCCCCTGGGAAGACAGTTACCTCTCCTGGTACCAATGATGTTACCTGCTCATGGTGACCTGAGGCAGAACAAGAGAACTATCAAATCAGTTTGATATCAGGGAGTCACCCTGCTGAGGCTACCAGTGCAGCCTTTAAAGACTCAGAAGTACTCTGTGTTATACCACTAGAAATACCATAGCCAGAGAAAAATGATATCATGGAGGGACTGCTATGGATAAAGAAAAAATAAATAATAAAAAAAAAAAAAATAAAAAAATAAGGAGATTCCTAGAAACTTCAAAGGTAACTGAGAAATGTTGTTCCATTTAGACAAGGGATTAATTCTGAGGCATTGGTTCTGTTCTCACTGTAGTCTTGGGTAACGAGTTCAGTAAAAAACAAATTACTTACTAGTGCACATCATGTAACATTTTATAAGCAAATGCATTGGCCAAGATTTTATTACAGACATACATGTGTAATTCTTTCCAGATAGGCCAATACCCAACTACATATCAGCTTCAGTAAGAATTCCATGCCATAGTCTGAGACTCATAATTCTATCACTTACATTAAAATCTTACGGGGTGTAAAAAGCACACACTCAGTAGCCACTAACAACTATAGAGCATTCTAGAAGCACTGTGCTACCTATTTCTTTTCCAGATTTCCACACTTTATTACAGAATTTCTCTTGCTCTTTCTTTAAGTTGATATGTGTTACACAACGATAATTATGATCACTGATTAAACTGAAGATCCAAAGCTGCAAGAAAAAGAAAAAGCAATTGCAATAACCCTTTGACACTAAATATAAAGCTTACATTAATACAAACTAAAGATCCAGTATTTAAAACTTTTGATGTAACTAATGAACTTCTTTGAACAGCACATCAAATTCCCACATGTTTATGTGTTTGAAAAAAACTCCTCATAGACTGTTTCCCACAATTAAAAATCACAGGTAACGTGCATGTTATTGTTCACTGGGTCATGTAGGTGAATTTCATTTATACCTTTCTCTTTTAAGACAAAGGTGTAGTTAAATCTTTAATTTTCTTAAGAATTCACTGAACAGTAATCATGAAGGAAAACAGCTGAAAAATCTCATAAAAATATATAACTAACATTAAAGAGGTGAAATGCATCTTCACAGTTATTACATTTGTATTAGAATTCCAACATGCTGAAATCATAGTCCTATTTTTCACATTTTTTTCTTTTAAAACGGGTATATTTATAGCCTCTCAGCATACTCTTCTTACATAATCACTGATTGTGCTCCTAAAAACTTTCCTGGTTTTTGGGAAAAAGTTTGTTTTGTAATAGAAGTCTTATATACTATATATGGTTTATGGTCAAAGAATTGAATTATGATTGCTAAAATAACCACTGCAACACTTCAAAACTTGTATGCCGTTTGTGAAGCTTTTTTATAGACAGAAACATTAATAATAGTTGACTGTTTTGACATAGAGACTAAGTTTAATGGGCAATTTTTACCTGTCCCTCAGCACATCCAGTGACAAGTTGTTTGTTTTCTTCATCAATTAGCAGACTTAGCAAAGGAAACGCTGCTTGGAAAAAAAAAGTATTTGATTGAAATACATTTAATTAAAACACATGATTCAAAATTTAATACCTCCTATTCATAAAAATAGGGGAAAAAACCTTACTGCACTTCTTACAGTTGCACAGTGATTTGTGTGCCTTAGTCTTTGGGCTGCTAAGGGCTTTTCACTTGCGGGTTTGCAAACTGCCTTTTACCCAAGCTGCTGTGGCATGGTTTTCAGAACCCCTGTGGTCAGAAGCTTTCCCTTGTTTCAACCATGCAGTTGGTTTCATGGTCTTGCACCTGCAAACACTGACATTGTGCTCATGGCAGGTTTTCAAGCTAAACAATTGCCACAGGCAAATGGGGGGATTCATTGCTTCTCCCTCTCCTTTCCTAATGTGTGTTTTTAGCTTTTAGTTTATATGAGGTCCTTCAACAAAACGTTATGTACAAAGCTTAACAACCAGCTCCATGCAACTCACACCCCCAGAGTGTGCTCCAGTCACCACTAACAGCACCACAAGCAGGAACAACCAAAGGGAAGTTCTGAGTAGGTCCTGTTGAAACCTGTACGGTTCCTGTAGGAAAAGTGCTTTGAAGGAGGGGTCCCTGCTACACCGAAGACAATGCTTGCCCTCCTCCTCTTCTCTCCTTTTGCTCGTCTTTCCAAAAAACAAGCTTTCATCTTTAAAGTCAATATATACCATCAACTGCAGACACTGTTAATAAACCTACAAATGGTGTAGTATTTCTTTTTATGTCATGCACAAAACTTGAAGGAAAGAAAGCACACAGTACTCAGATAGTGGAATTCTGCCTATAAAACAAGAGAGCTCCATTTGTGTATCTCAGTAAGTGGCACGTTACATACACATCCTGTACAAAAAGAGTTGTTTATAAAAGTACACTAAAACTATCCACCAGGAAGTCCACTTTAAAGGAACATACAGTTACTATTGGCTTTAAAGGATAATATGTTTACTGCTCCATAGTCTTCTAGAATTATTTTTACTAAATCAACTAAAAACTTCTACAATAATGATAGACTATGAAAAAATACATATAAAAATAGAAAACTTACCTGTTATTATTCCCGACTGATATATTAATTGGCCGGTAGAATAGTCCCACACCTTTGAATAAAAAAAAGACGTAGATAGGTATCTACTAAGGTCTCTAAGGAAACACAACCTTTAACGGCCATCACGTGGTGAAAACAGAGAAATGCAGCCATTGAAAGTGATGTCCTTAGATACGGATTTTTTTCAGCACTTGTTTCCAAATACAAAGGGCTTTGTTTAATTGATAAGCATCCATGGTGTAAAAGGTGAAACTTACATAATATGATTACATGAAGTAATTAGAAGTACTTGTTATCATCTTTGCTTAGTTTGATATCTTAGTGATTTTAACTAAATTAATGAAAATTCATACATTAATGCACCAGAAAATTAAAAAAGAGGAAAGGAAGGGGAGAAGGGAGGGGAGAGAGGGGAGGGACCCACAACCTTTGATATTTATTTTAGCTTGTAGAAAAAATTTTGGGCTACATTTAGAGTCATATTGAGGACAATCAGTAGTAGATTAAAGTGTATGCAATCAAGGTACCTATCCCAATATCTCCTAGAAAATACATCTGGGTTCACTCAGGCTTTTTGTTTCCTCTTACTGTCTAAGTTGTCTTACAATTGTCATCACGCACAGCAGCAGCAATCCATGGTGTCATCATATAAAATGTTGTCTGTAAAAAATCCTACCAATATGCAATAACCCAGCCATTGCATACAATAACCCAAGCCGATATTCCCAAAAGGGAAAATTCAAATCAATGTCAGCAGACTCAAAGTGAAATGTTTTAATTCAGTTTAGCATACCTAAAACACTTCAGCTACAGTGAAACTAATCAAAATATTTTATTTTCTTCCTATGTGCTAGATGATAATAATCACCAAAGTTAACAATTCACGTGGAAAGTTTTGAATATACAAAATCTGCATTGTTCTTTTAAAAAAGAGAAATTAATTTTTACAATAATTTTTACAAAAATTCTTAGCATCTCTAAGAACCATGTCCTTCTCTCTATAAAATCAAAGATGTTTTTTGCTTTATCCTCACATAATATTTCAAGGGGAACAAAATTACTTCACATATTCACTAAATTATTCTTTTTTAAGTTTATCTATGCAATTTCCTTGCCTTAAAGGTTCTGTCTTCTGACACTGATATGAGCATGCTTTTCTCCCATGTGCAAAACTCAGCAGCAGTCACTGGAGCCAGGTGGCCATCCAACTTAGCTAGTATAGCTTCATTCTGTGATTAGTCAGTCAAAACCAAAAACACATTAGGTTTCAAACTAAAATTGACTATTAAGTAAATATTTTAATAATAACTGTTGCTAAACATTGTCAGATTTGTTTTCAAAGTATAACTCAATAAGATTTTTTTCATGGAAACTGCAGCCCTGTATATCGTCCTGCTGACAAAGCCACTACAGATTACATTTGGTTCTTCAGAATGAATGATATAGGAATAATTTTTCAGATGACCTAAGAATGTTTTCTTCTTCTAAGTTATTGAGATATTCTTTCACTTCAGCTTTTTTAATCTAGTTTTCTATTTGGTATGTGTTGCATTATCAAACATCTGTTCACACTTATTTTATGAGAGAAAATGAACACTTTTGCTTAATTATACTAACATTTCTGTATCATGATTTTATTTGAAAGTGAATCAGTTAATGAAATACCAGCACCATGGCTACAGAGAATGGTATCTCACCTTTGCACTTAACATGTAGATCCGATTTCCAGCACATACTGCCACTTGTTGATCATCTGGGCTAAATCTTACATGAAGCACCATTCCCAAAAGAGTTCTTATAACAATTCCATGAGGTGTAAACCCTGCAGCAATTGTATTGTTAATGATACTCAATGAAATATAAAACTCTGTTGCAGTGAGATTTTTAGAAACTTCGCATAGTAGTTATCTAACTATAGAAGCTGTCCCAGTTTCTGTCAGGAAGATGTACAGAACAACACACTGTTTCATTACACCAGGCTATTGAAAAGCACAGAACTATGCACCATCAGAATTCCTCCATCTGCCTTGTGGCCTAGACATGATCTGGTACTCTTTGAGATATTAAAAATTCCCATCAAGTTATGCTTCCATTGAAGATTGCCACAGACAGGATTTTTGGAGTAGGGTGATGTGCCCATGGAACCCAGCAGAGCCACATTAATTTTGGACATAAGAAATCCTGACTGAAGCACAGCAAGACAGGGCTTTGAAAAATACGTCTTGATACTTTTTTTCTCCTCTTTCATTATTTCTCTACTTTCCAATCTATTTAAGCTTGAAGAGGGGTTAGAACTGCTCCCTAGAATCTAACTTCATTGGTTGAGGCTCCAAACCTATATGGTGGTCAGGATACTAAAACTCCTGCTTTCTGTGTGTTATGTCACCATAACTCTCTTTCACTGACACACTTCCCTCACAAATCAGATACTTGCATTGCTCACACACACGTGACAACGGTGTTCCAGAGACAGGAGAGGCAGGACCAGAAAAGGCGGGATGCGAAACACTAGTTCCACAGATGTTCCAGACAAGGTAGAATTTAGTTATTTTGGCATTGCATGTTTAATTATGCAGTGCTGCTATGATTATTTTTTTTCTGTCCATTTTGTTCCACAGCGGCAGAACGTCACTGTCTTTGCAGTGCTTCCCTGCGTTTCCCCCGAGGTTGATGGCAGGCGCTTGTTCCCGCACAGCACCTTGGTCAGCTCCCGGGGCTGCCCCGGCGGGGCCGCCGCCGCCGCCTCCCGCCTGCAGCCCCCGGCCCCCGGCCCAGCACGGTGTCGCCGAGGAAGAAGGGAAACAGAGAAATAAAGCACCGATATCGCTGTTAGGGATGCTGAATCTGAGTGGTTGAGGTGTGCTTCTCAGAAATAACAATCTTGTTACATAAGGAACAGCGGGAGAAAAGCAGATGTTGGGGATGGTCTTCGAGGTGGCCACTGCTCAATCTGGCTGGGTATTGGTCTGAGTGATTGGTGGTGAATGATTCCCTTTGTATCACTTCCTTTTATATATATGTTATATAGAGACCCTGAGATTAGCTCAGTTGGTTAGAGTGTGGTGTTGATAACCTCAAAGTTGTGGGTTTGATCCCTAGACAGGCCTTTCACTTAAGACTTGGACTCAATGATCCTTGTGGGTTCCTTCCAACTGTGATTCTTCAGCCACTCCTAAGGATATATATTATATAAATAACACACTACCTTCTTGCACCTTCTGTGTACATTCATCAAGATTCCACACTATCACACGTTCATGAGAGGCAGAGCAGACAAGAGGTGGACTGATGTTACTTCCGAATGACAACGCAGAAATCGAGTAATGATGCCCTGACAAAAATAATGACTGACAAATGTAGATAAAGAAGAGTTAAATTAATCACTTCAAACAAAGGTTATGAACAATACAAAACTACAAATGGATGACATGCAGTCAACAAAACACTAACTAGTTTTTATTTATTGTTTCAAAATCACTTAATCAACTACAATGTAGCTATACTGGGCTTGTCTGGGATGGAAATAACTTTTTGCATAGCAGCACAGTGATTTGGATTTTGTGACAAAAACAGTGATGATAATACAGCAGTGTTTTGGCTGTTGCCAAACACTGCTTGCACAGCATGAAGGCCTTCTCTTTCTCACCACTTTTTCTCAATTTCCCCATCTCAATAATAGGTTGAAGATGCACAAGAAGCTGTAAGGGGACACAGCCAGGACAACTCTTCTGAACCAGCAAAGGCATATTCCCTACCCTATGATGTGCTCAGCAACAAAACTGGGGTACTGCATGAAGAAGGTGTTGAGGGCCTGGGGGATTGTCTTCTAAGCTGGCTTTTCCTTGAAGCCTGTACTGGGATTGGTGTGCTTATAGGGGGTGGTAAATGACTGCCTTCGTATGGCTTCTTTCTTTGTCTTCCCTTCACTCATTAAACTATCTTTAACTCAACCTGAGACTTTTTCCTCGTTTTTGCCCATCCCATGCTCTCTCTCCACTCCACTGGGAAGGAGTGATCAGGACACTGTGTGATGGTTTAGCTGCCAGCCACGTCAACCCACCACAACAGCTTATATTACTCTTATCACAATAATAAAGCTCACAACAAGTGCTGATATCTTTCCAGCATTAAAGTGAAGCCTGACCCTTCTACATTACCCTCAGATATTTTATGTATATCTCCCTTACAAGCCTTAGTTTAAAGTAGAAAACTATGCAGGGATATATTGTGGCTTTACCTGAGCGGTGGCTGTGTTCCAGATGCATAACTCATTGCCATTCACAGGGAAAGCACAGTGGTGGTGACTGCACGCCAGCTGAACAAGGGGCTCGGGCAGTTTGGCTTTAAACAAGCGCTTTTCACAGACAACGTCAGGTTCGCAGCTTCCTCCAGAGGAACAACGGGCCCCGGCGCTTTCCATCCTGAGGCTGGGAACGGACCACCGGGGCCGGCTTCTCCTCTCCGGCTGCGCCCTGCCCGCGGGGGCCGAGGTTCACAGGGCCCGGGGCGGAGGACCCTCCCGCGGGGAGCCGGAGAGCCCCGCCCGGCCGGGCCCCTCCGCCTCCCGCCGCGCCCGGCGCGGCCCGTCACCAGGGCAGCGGCGCCGCCGACGGGTGGCCGGGCGGGACAGCCCTCGCTGGCCGCGGAGCGCGGCGGGCCCGCGGCGGCACCGGGGGTCGCCTGGCCTGCGCAACGGGCCCCGCGGCCGGCGACAGCCGCCCGGGGCTGCTCCCTCGCTCTCCAGACGTGGCGGTTCTCCGCAGCCGGGCTGCACAGAAAGCAGTGTGGCCGGCAGGTCCGGGGTAGAGATTGCCCCACTCGACTCCGCTCTAGCGGGACCCCAGCTGGAGCACTGCATCCAGCACGAGACAGGCAGGACGTGTTGAGCCGGTCTGTAAGGACGGATGCCAACACCTCTCCTGTCAGAAGACAGGATGAAAGAGTTGGGGTTTTCACTGAATCAGAATGGGTCAGGTTAGAAGGCACCACAGCGGGTCATCTGGTCCAACCTCCCTGCTCAAGCAAGGTCATCCTAGAGCACATGGCACAGGATTGTGTCCAGGTAGTTCTTGAATATCTCCAGTGAGGGAGACTCCACAACCTCTTTGGGCAATCTATTTCAGTGCATGGTTACTCACGCAGCAAAATTCTTCCTCATATTCAGGTGGAACTTTTTCAGCCTGGAAAAGAGAAGGCTCCAGGAACACATTATAGTAGTCTCCGAATATATACAAGGGGCATGTAAGAAAGACAGAGAGAAACTTTTTACCAAGGCCTGTAGTGTCAGGACAAGGGGCAATGGCGTTACACTAAGAGAGGGTGGATTTGGATTGGACATAAGGAGCAAACTTTTTACAGCACAGGTGGTGAGGCACTGGAACAGGTTTCCCAGAGAAGCTATGGATATCCTGCCACTAAAAGGGTTCAAGGCCAGGCTCAATGAAGCTTTGACCAACTTAATCTACTAGAAGGTGTCCCTGCCCACAGCAGGGGGTTTGGACTAAGTGATTGTTAAAGGTCCTTTCCAACCAAATCCTTTCAGTGGTTCTGTGATGCAGAGGGCACAGCACAGACCAACCCATGACAGCACATGAAGCAGCATCACCAAGAAAAAAAACAAACCTTTCGCTCTCACCAAGTTTGTGGATGATGCCAAATGGGGAGGAGCAGTCAGAAAGCAGATGATGAGAATTTTTTGGAGTCCAACAAGAGTAAGTGAAGTCCTGCATTTGGCACAGAGTAACTCCAGGCAAGAGGACAAGCTGAAGGATGGCTGTCTAGGAAGGGGCTCCACAGAAAGGATCCAGAGATTTTGCTGGAGAAGCTGAATATGAACCACCACTGTGCCCTTGCAGCAGAAGCACGCAACAGCATCCTGGGCTGTGTTAGTAATAGAGAGTAGCCAGCAGGTCCTAGGAGTGCTTTTCCCCCTCTATTTGGCACCTGGAAGGCCACATCTGCAGTGCTGTGTCCAGTTTTGGGTTTTTTTGGTAAAAGAAAGATATTGACATACTACAGCAATTCTAGTAGGGGGCAAGAAAGATGGTCGGGATGTGGAGAAGGTGATGTACACAGAGAGGCTGAGAGAACTGGGCCTCTTCAGCCTGAAAAAAAGGCAGCTGAGACCTTATTGTTGCCTATAACTACAAAATTGTAGGATACAGGGAAGACAGAGATAGACTTTTCTCAGAGGCACTCAGCGATAAGCTGGAACTTGTGAAAATCCAATTGGATGTCAGCAATTTTTTTTTAATACCATGATGGTGGTTGAATATCAGAACAAGTTTCTTAAGAGTCTCTATCCCCGGAGTTGTCCAGGAGTCAAATGGACATTGTTCTGAGCAACCAGATTTAATTAGAACTGTTTTGAACAGCAAGTTGGACTGGAGGACTTTGGAGACCCCTTTCAACCCCCAGGTTATGATTTTATGATCAAGCGTGTGATCTGCACCAACTTAAACCATTTTGATGTAGATCAATCTGTGGACTCAATATCTACCTCAATTGCATTTCAAAAAGATACTTTCTACAGGAATATCTTATTGTGTCTATAATTAGGACTATGAGCATTTTTACCCTATATGGGCATCTAATATATATATTATCATTGAGAAAACAATCTCCTTGTGTTACTTTTGCCTGGAGAAAGTACGAGTCCAAATTCTCTTTTGTGTCTGCATGTGAATTTGGGTAAAGCCACTGTATTGAGCACCAGCTGCACAGAGGTAACTCAATGCACTGCACATGACAGTGATTTTCTGAACTGTGACTCATGGCTGGAAATACTAGAGAACATTTTATTGCTGGTGACAATTTTTCATGAGTGATACAGTCATGAATGTGTTATGACAGTTTAGTCATCAGTAAAAAAAGACAAACGCTGACACAGAAAAAAAGGTGTTGTTCTGCCAGGCAAACAACCCCCATGAGTATTAAAGAACTTGTTCTGAAATATGTTGTGTCTCTGTAACTGCCTCTAGGCAGTCTAGTATGCTTTTTTACAATTTTCATCATAATTCATTTGCATCTTTAATGCTTATAGATATAATACTTCCAACATCTTACTGTCCGTAACAAGTAGGGAACTAGTAGCAATCCAAGGAAGTATCAGAGATCTTGAACTGATTTCTTGACTGATGCAACAGCAGTTAGATCACCAACTGCTTTCCTGCAGCTGAACCCTGAGCCAGTAACATCAATCTGATGGAGTCCAATTCAGACCATCACTGCTTTTCACCCTTCCAGTAGGTGCTGTTGCTTCTCAGTGGCCAAGATGCCACTCATCCAGCACCATAACAGGCAGCAGATTTCTGCCCTGTTGGAACAAGGCAACAGTTTTATGAGAACATTAATGATGTCTGAGTGTGCAAAGAGAATTTTTTACCTCACCACACCCCCATGAAACACCTCCGGGTGATGCCCTGTTTCTACGCAAAACAATGCCTAAAGGATCTTGGCTCCAGCACGTTCCCACATCCTGGGTACCCACCCATGTCAATTGGAACTGACAGCCATGTGGAAAATCAGAGACTGTTGCAATTTTAGGGCATTTTAGGGAAATAGTAGTCCTTTACCATATCATGTTTTTGTGTCCAACAGTATATTTCTATTGGTCTCAATATTCAATCATTGTAAGAAGAACTTTAAAAATTAGGTTTAGCAGCTTTAATATTTTAATGTTTTAAGCAGTAGTCTGTTTATAAGATTGAAATTGATTTTTGAAAAGATGAAATTTATGAGAATCTGCATCTGGCAGGTTTATGCAGCCCATTTGTTTGAGGTAGGAATGAACAGAACAAGTTACGTGGGTTTTATGAAATTGGAGGGCTTTGAAGACAGAGCATTAACTCAGTTAATACAGGGCCCCTGGGGTACATACACAGATTCTCTTGAATCTTCCAGAACACAAAGCACTTCATGCAGATTTTTTTTTCATTTCAATCCTTCATTCTTGCTTATGATTTTAAAAAGCTCAGCCAGGTCAAGGTATCTGTTGAAATCAATGAAATCAAGGGGTATTCAGTAGGACAATAGACAACAGGCAGAAACTGATGCACAGGAAGTTCCACCTTGTGATAAACTGAGAAAATGATTCGAGCTAATTAAGAGAAAACAGTGTAAGGTCAATATGACCTGGAGAGAAAAGAAAAACAAGTCGTAAAACTTAATTGGGCCCCTATAAAGATATAAAACAAGTTACCTCCCTTTT
>NW_016690241.1:1097687-1148374 GCF_001604755.1 Lepidothrix coronata
AATAAATGTAGAACAAATGTCTTCTTTGGGTGTGACAGGTGTTGGGAGTTGTTGAACCCCTTCCCTGATCACCCAGCGCTGAATTTGCTTTTATCATATAATAAATTCTGATTGGAAATTGCCCGACTGGGTTTCTATTTTTCACAACCTCGATGTGAAGAAGACCGTTACCGTTTGGGTAACTGCACATCAGAACAGATTGCCCAGAGAAGCTGTAGAGTTTACCTCACTGGAAATATTCAAGAACCATCTGGATGCAATTCTGTGCCACGTACTCTGGGATGACCCTGCTTGAGCAGGGAGGTTGGACCAGATGACCCACTGTGGCCCCTCCCAACCTGACCCATTTTGTGATTCTGTGAAAAGCAATATTTTGTTTTAATTTTTTTCTCTCTTCGCAGTGTTCTTCTGTTCTGTGATCTCAGGCCAGGTTTAGGCCGACAGCCAAACAAATTGTCACTAACTCCTGCAGGGACACACATGCCCCGGCAAGCACATTACGTTGCACATTTCAGTGCAGCTTAAGTTAATTTAATTAAATTAAGTTAATTTCTCCAATTTTAGGCTTTCATTGTGAAGACCGCTGAGCGTGGCGCAGCACACCGCCCGCATTCGGACACCGGCGCTGTCTCCCTGCCCGCCCCGGCCCTTCATTCAGGAGCCCCGCGTGGCCCCGCCCCACCGCCAGCTCTCGCGATAGCAGGGCGGCGGCCGGTGCCCGAGGCGGGCCGGGATCGCCGGCGGTACTGGCGGCGATCGGGGGACGGCGCGGAGGCTCCACCTGCCCCCAGCGACCCCTGCCCGCTGCCCCGGGCCGCGCTCGCCGGGGCGCACCCGAGCGGCCCCCGGAGCGCGCAAGGGGGCGCGGCGTCCCGCCCTGCCCGCCGGCTCCTCAGCGCCAGCCTCCTCCCGTCCGCCGCGCTGCCCAGGGGCGGGCCCCCGCCCCGGGGAGGGGCTTCCCCGCGGCGCCCCGGCCGCGCTTCGCTGCCGCACGTCCCCGGAGCCCTCGCTGCTCTTCCTCGCCTTGGCCGCGGCCTCGCCGTCGCCGGAGCCCCGCGGCAGGTCGGAGGTGAGCCGTGCCCAAGCCCCTGGCCGGCGGGGTGACGCCGAGACCACCGCCGGGGCCGCCCCGCGCCCCCCGGAGCCGCCACTGCCCCCGGAAGGTGTCCCGCCCGCGGGGAGGCGGGGGCGAGCCGGAGCGGGCAGAGGTGCTCGTTCCTGGCTCTGTCCAAGGTCTCCTGGAATCGCCACTCCTCCCGAGCGCTGCGCCAGCGCCAGGACGCTTTCGTTCGTCCCTAGATAACTTTAATTATTTTCTGCTCAGATGTGGAGGTCCTCCTGTGCCTCCGCTCAGATATTTCATCGCTACTTTGATGTAAAAGTGGTAGAGAGTAAGCTCCCTGATACGGGGAGACAAAAGACTGTCCTTTCCTGTCGCTGTTGAGTGAGTTTTGTCAGTCTGGCAGGTTCTGCGAATGCTGCGCCTCTGTCTTTTGTGCTGGCTTTGCAGAATTGTGGCTTTGCAGTAGAGAGGCCTCTGGGGCAGAAAACTTGGAACTACAGAAATAGTTGTACATTTTTTTCCCTGTAGATCTGTTTAATTGTAAGACCTCTAAGGTTTAAGTGACATCTCAGTGGAAGTAATGGAGTTTGTTTAGATGCTAGCAGGGTACAAAGCAACTTACAGGCAGCTTTCACGTTTAAGATATTTGTAGTGTCCTTATGGAAGGAATGAGGGGATGAGAATCTTGCTCTTAAACTTGAACGTGTGTAGGATTGTGGTTCCTGTGATTTGCACGCCAGATTCAGTCAGCTATATTCTTTGGAAGGGAGGTTGCTTCTTTGCATGCACAGACTGACCACAGCTGTTCAGAGGACTGCAGTGTGGCAGGCACACTCAGGCAGCCCAACTGGGACTGTGCAACAAGGAGGGAAAAGGGTATAGGAGCCTTGATCTTGCAGCAGTCATTTCCATCTTCCCCTTGCCCCAGTACTTTCAGCCTTCTCTTCTGTAAGCAAGTGCTGTAAAGGGCTGAGTGTTTATAGGGTAACAAAATCTTGAAAGTAAATGCATTTTTTTCAGGGACAGTAAGCTGAATTTGGCCCTGGAAACAAGCCACACAGCAGAATCATAAATTAATGTATTACCTCATTAGATAATGTTTTTCTTTCTAACTCCATTCCCAGTGCAAGTCAGAATGCCTACTGCTTCATGTGCACATCCAGATTTACACCTTTACTGTCTTTTGAAGTTGAGGTGAGAGGATGGAAGAAACAAATAGGATGTCCTAAATACCTCATAAAAAGTTAAGCTTCTCCAAGCATGTAAAAGCCTTCCTTTTTTTAACTGTTTTGTTTTAGTTTTTTTTAAACTGAAGTTAAAATAATTATTGGGTTTCATCTCTTCTGGTTACCTGTCAGATTTGTCAGGTATGCAGGTAGAATGAAACTAAAGTCTCTGTGTCAGTTCTGTATGAAAGAGCACTGGCTTGATTAATTTCTGTTTAACTTTACGGAATTCAGGCCATTTTCAATCTGATTAAGAACTCTGAATCTTACCACTAGTTTTTGTTACTATTAAAAAATAAAAGTTAATGAACACACTTAATTGAAGTTGTTTAACTTGGTATGGGCTAGAGAGGATTTATAAAAATCCAACATTAAAAAAAAATCAATTCCTGCCAAGAAGGGAATATACTAAAATCTGATTTGTGTTTTGTATTCACAAGGTAGCAAACGGGACACAGGAAGAGTCCAAGTACAACTTGGAGTCCAAGACAACATGGCAGCACACTGGAGAAAAGTCCTGATAATATGTGTGACAGCTCAAGTACTACTTGTAAATGCCTTTGAGGAAGAGGATGTACCTGAGGAATGGATTCTTCTTCATGTTGTTCAAGGTCAGATTGGAGCTGGAAACTACAGCTATTTGAGACTAAATCACGAGGGAAAGATAGTCCTTCAGATGCGAAGTTTAAAAGGTGACGCGGACTTGTATGTATCTGATGTGACACTGCACCCCAGCTTTGACGAGTACGAGTTACAGTCTGTAACCTGTGGCCAAGACATGGTCCACGTGCCTGCACACTTCCGCCGCCCTGTGGGAATAGGGATTTACGGCCATCCCTCTCACCTGGAGAGCGAGTTTGAAATGAAAGTGTACTACGATCGAACAGTTGTACAGTACCCATTTGGTGAGGCTTCTTATAACCCTGAGGAGATGGAGGCAAACCAGAAATACTCACAGTCTACAGAAGATGAATCTCAGGATGAGGAGTCTGTTTTCTGGACTATACTTATTGGAATCTTGAAATTAATACTTGAAATTCTTTTTTAAATTGATACACACTGGACTAAGTCACACTTCAGCCTGTGAAATTGAGTATCAATGACATGCTGTAATATTTAATACTCTTTGTCATGTTTCCTGAAGAGGTATTCAGGTTACATTTCCTAAACCAGAAAGGAGGCGGGGAGAAAAAGCCATATTTAATTTTATATTGTAAATCCTCCCCTATATGTAAAATGAGCAGCAAGCACAGTATTTACAGTGCTCTTCAGAGATCAGGGCTTAAAAATGAATGTATAGTTGGGATCTTGTTAACTTCACTTTTAAATAGGTGCTTAGAAAGATCAACTCCAATTCAGTATTTTCTATTGTTTTTTATAAAGAAAAATGAAATAAACTCCTGCACTTCAGTCCCCCCCAAATATCCTCAATTTAGAGCATATTTAAAAATAAAACCTGCTGCTTTTCAAGCAAGTATCTCTACTAAAACTAACTAGAAATGGGTTTGAGTGTATTCATCAAGTTGAGGAGCCTAGGGCAAAGGAAGGAGAAAACAATCACCTAAGGGGATAGGTGGTCTGTATTTTGGCTGTGTGTGCTCTGCATCACGTCAGCCATCTGTCAAGCAGAGATCTATCCAGTCACTCATCGCCACTGCAAATCCATGACCTGAATGAAGTGCATGTTGCTTCTTTGCTGTTACTGTAGTGAGAGGGAGCCTTCAGCTGTTGTTACTTGTCAGTATGACATTTCCATGTCTCATTAAAAACAACACAGCATATAGTATCTCGAACTTGAGGGGTGCTTTCTTACACTTCCCTTTATAGCTTTTTTGATTGATCTCTTTTTTTTAGCACATCTTTATGCATAAGTCATTAGCTTGCAAAGAAAATTTCTGCTGAAAGGAATTTGCAGTACACTGTAAGAAGGTCATGTCATACCCACTCTTCCTCTAAAGTTACTTTTCCCAGGAATATTTTTTCTTTGGTTGAGTCTTTCAAAATAACCAGTTGCTATGCAAGTAGAGTATATTTAAAATGCTCTGTAGTTTTCTTTTCATGGAGCTTACTGATGAGTGCACTAAAATAAACAAGTACATTACTATAATTTTATACAAGTAGTGGATGTACAATTTGAATTTCATTACTGAAAGACTTCTCTTTCAGAGTGGAAATTTGGTTTGTCTATCTCAACATCTGACAGGACATGATTAGTGACATGTATCATAAAGAAATAATTATATAGACAAATTTAAAAGTTTATTTGGTAAAAAGAAAAAAAAAAGTGGTATTGTTCCTCTAAGAGTGGTTGATTAAATAGCACCGAAGTATCACTTTAATTTGTGCATTTAAGTTTTGGAGAGCAAGTTTTTTGGTTTTTTTTAGCCCTCTTTGCTGTTTTTCCCCCTTCTTCCTCCTCTTCTGGGTACAGGAGGGTCTTTTTGACAGCAATCACAAATCCAGCGACCTAAGAAAAGAAAGTTATCAATTATTGGGAAACTAAGTTTGTTACTCATCTAATTATGCACCTTTCATTATTCTAATAGGTGCTTATCTATTTGCAGTACTTCCTTTAATGCAAAAAACCAGTGCGTTTCTTTAAAATTAAGCATCTTTTCTATAAAGCAGCATATACAATTCATGCTCCCTTGCAGACCCCTTACATGTAACCACTGGCTACACAAATCCTTATGGACCTCAAGAAGTGTCAGCACTGCTAAGGAGGTGGTTATTAGATAAGACTTGACAAACAATGCTCAAGGTTGCCAGTTATATTTTCAGGTGAATGACTATAGTTCAAGGTTATGGGAAGTTAACCAGAGCAGAAATGAATGGCAGTTGGGGAGGCATTTAACTGTTTATATTACAACAGCTGGAATCATAAAGGCTGCCTTGGTAATTTTATAGGATTTTAGACATATGATTTATTTTGTTTACATTCTTAAGTCAGCCTGAAAGTGAAATCAACCACAGAACCTGTACTAAAGTGACAGCTAGCACCAGTGCTTCCCTAAATGGGACTGTACAGCATTTTTGAAGTACTGTACAGGGCATACTGTCACTGCCACAGAATACTTATTCATAAACTTACTTACCATGGATTTAGTATTACATGTAAAGCAACAATAGCACCTGTTATTTTCTTTCTACAGCCTTGAGTTAGCCAGATGATATGAGTGACTGGGTAATTTAAAGGTACAGGCTGCCTGCCTGCCATAGAGGTACTTCAGTTAGAGCTTTGATGTTTACGTAAAAAAGGGAAGGAAAGGGTTTAAAGAGGTGTTTACAAATATTGAAACTACTTTTGAATTTAGAAGCTGAAACAGCTGCACCAACAATTAATGTGAAAGCTACGCACTAGCAATATGCAGCAATACAGTCTCTTTTACAAGTTTCTTTCATTAAAAGAGGTAATTACCCTCAGTGTTCTATGGATATGGAAAAAAAATAGTTCTGAGTGAGCCTGTTTGGTTTATGTTGCAAAAGCCCATTATACTTCCTATACAGGAATTGCCAGGTTAAACTGTGCACAACCAAATATACAGAAATAAAGCATATTAAAAAAATCAGGTCCTACAGTATGAATGCTTTCCTACAGTATTTCTTACTGCTACCCTTCACACTTGTTTTAAACTATTCTTTCAAAAGCAGTGCATGGATTAATGCTGAGAGAGAGCGCCCAGGACTCAGAGGAGGTGTGAAGGGAACAAGTAACTCTTACTTTATTACCTGAAGGGATAGCATCAAGCCCCACACAAAAAGTGTGATAACCACGGTCACATACGTCACAGAACATCATTTCTTCTTCATGGTGAGGCTGCCCACATATAATGCACGTTTTACACTCCATACATTGCCAAGGATAAGTCTTAATCATAGCAACAAGCTCCGGGGTCATATCAAGGCAAGAAGGGTGGCCTAGATTAAAACCAGTATTATTACTTTGATGTCTGAAATGAAATTTAAAATTAGTTACACTCTTTGCTTTTACCGAAGCTGAAGCTTAGCTCACCTCCTGGTGAGATCCCACAGTGTGCTAGTACATACAACATGGAAGAGAGATGGAGTCTTAATGAGGGACAGAAAAGGCAACTGAACTGTTGCTGCACATGTGTAGGACACTCAATATGTCCACAAAAAGATCTGTCCAACAAACTCCCTTAGGAATCCACTGAGTGTATGCAGATACTTACCACTGTTGTCACACTGGGAGCAATGTATAAGAGCTTCAGCTTTTCCTTTCTTGTTGGAGTCCTTACCCTTCAGACAAATTCCACATATAGCATTTGGAATGACCTTTGGCTGGAAGGGTAGAAGAGGGCTATAAATTTATTCCAGAAGAATTTACAGATTCAACAGGAAATGTCATCTATCTCCTTAACTATTAAAATTAATAAACTGTTAGGATGTGTGAACCTTAAAACACGTGACAATAACTGACAAGCAGCGGCACTGAAAAAAAAAATCATAGATTAAGTACATAAAATTTTCCATTTGTCATACATAGTGAGTTATATATAAATCAAACTGTATCAAAATCATGTACTTGCTTCTTCCCATGAATTCATCAGCTGACATGCTCCTAAACTAAACATGACAGGATGAAAAATTTCACTAAGTTTTTTCCAATATAGAATGCTACATTATGAACTACCATGTGGATTTCCTGTTTATGGAGGAAATTAAATACAATTTACTTGCATTACATTTGTCCCTAAATAGAGAAAATTAATTACAAAAGCAATAAACTTGATTTTTTTCTATCTAGCTTCAAATTATCTGGTTAGCTATGCCACACAGAGCTCTCTCTTTTACTATTCCTTCTTGTATCCACTCATAATCACTATAAGAAACAGAGCCTTGCATTTAACTACAGATTTACATGCATAATTTTTCTAAGTGATCATGTGGAATGTGTCTGGGTCCATGAGATCCATTTAAAGGGTAAGAGAAATAGCAGGCTGTTACAATGGGGAACATTTGTCTATATGTGTCTATTCTGTGTCCCAACTCCAGGGATACACCAACAGTTTTACCTCACTGAGGAAGAAGTACGGCATTCCAAATTTCAGAAACATGGCAGCAGTTGTGTTGTTGAGCTTTGACCACTGCATAACAACATTAGTGACAAATGTAGTTTACACTTAATGCAGTGCTCACTGATGTTAAACTGACTAATGCCATTGTTTTAAAAACAATGGTGCTGCGTAGGCACAGCTAGTAGAGAGAGCTGAAGGCATATCCTCTTCTAAACAGCTTGTCAGTAAGCAAGAAGGATCCCAGTCAACTACCAAACACACATCGGGAGAAGAATGCGGTTTAAAGTAAATTTAAAAAGTGAAAACACAAATATATATATATTTAAAAATAATTACTGAGATCTTTTGCAATACAACTTATCTCAAAATGTGTTTATTTCTCAAGCCAGTTTTTCCTGGCACCTAGTGAGATAATTAAAATCTTGACTCACTCTTAGTCAGGATACAATGCTTCAAGTTTTCTGAAGTTTTCAATCTGATTTTTATGTCAAAACATGGCTGCAGCCTACTTCAAATTGTCTGATCTAAAGAGTTTTATTCAAAAAAGCAAACTACCACACCAGATGTTAATAGGTAACTTCCTTCAAAAGATGACAGAGGCATTCATAGACACTTTTTTTTGCTTATTTATTTTAAAAAAGCAAAGTCAACCTGTTTTATACATAAATATAATAAAACAATAAAAGAAGTCTAACATTCACAAACATCTCTACAAAATAATAAATATAATGGAGGCAAAAACACATACAAACTCTTTTACTGTTAACTATACTATGTGTCCTACATATATACCTTTATACCCTGCTCCTCCCAACAAAAGTGGCACATGCTTAAACCTCATCAGCGTGGCAGCATTTACCCTTCTATTGTTTAGGCTATATTCTATTTTTTTTTAATTGTGTTTCAATCTATTTCTAGGACAACCAAGCCTTTCTAGAATAGCAAGTTCTAATCAGACTTCTAGCTTTGTATTTTTCTAGATTTGTATTTTACTGCCTTTAATATACAACAGCACACTCCCTTGGTTCTCCAGGCAAACTAAAGTGAGCACTACCTGTGTTAGGGTATGTGCAGTTCACACTCTGATACACGTAACTCTCAAGATAGACATTGATGTAGATGCATTTATTAACAATGCTTCCATCTAGTCTTACTTCACTAAATTGTATTCATTAGATACTGTGCATGTTAGGGGGCATGAAAATCACAGCCTAGTAATAATGAAGTTCCAACAGTATGGAAGTATATTTACAAAAAAAAAAAAAAAGACTATTTATATTTCAAACCAGCTCAATTCTACCACCATAAATGGCTTTTAGAAATGCTATAAAAAACATCTGTCAAACCTAAATGGGAAGTCACAATATCCCATTTCATTAGGAGTAAATTTTGCTTTCTATGCCCTTATCTTATTGGGATAAGGATGGGAGAGAAAATGAATGCAAGGTCAAAACAATGACTGCCTGTTCTGTAAGTTTTCACTTCCACACTGCTGTGCTGCAGCTCTCAAAGTCAGCTTTCCAACTACACCATTCTTATAACATGCTATTCTGAATGCAAAGCATTACATTTTCATATGCAGTGACCCAAAACAGGAAGTGTTGCAAAATATAGATTCTCAATACATTTCAGTTTTATGTGCAAAAAATCTGTACTTTTAACAGTACCCTGTGTGTGCAATTGTAGTAGTCAGTCCTGCAGCAACAAAGACTCGCTACTTGTAACATGACAAAATGTAAAACACATGCTAATTGTTCTTTGTTAAAGAACTGACAATAAAAAAGACGCCATATAAAATATGATATTTTTTTACTCAAAAATAACTCAGTGGAAATGTATGGAATCCTGTAATATTAATAATGTGGCTATTAATTATACATATGTATGCTGATGCCATAGCAATTATCCTTCAATTTTAACTACATGTAACCAAAAAATTAACTGTTCTACAAAAATAGTCCAATATTAGAGAACAATACAGAACAAAAGTATTATAAAGACTTAGAATTCACAGGGAAAACATTTTAAATTAGTTAAGCCTTCAGCTCAAAGTGCCTTAACATTTAGGCACATACGGTAGGTATACAGTTATCTGGTATTTTTATAGACTCACAAACAAGAATCATTCTGTCTTACCAGTTAAAACAGCTCATGTAATTTGGCTTATCGCAAGCTTTCAAACATTCCCACAAAAAAGAAAGCCAATCCTCTCACCCTTCCAACACAACATCACCACCTCTGACTTATCAGATGGCTGATGCAGGCAGGGTATGCTGACATTGCAAAGATCTGGCACTGTAAGTTTACAGCAAGACCTTGTTACTAACAGAATGGGTGATTTTGAATCAATAAATAATTGTTACATGAATCCATTTTCAAAATGCAATGCTGTATACTACTATTGCTCTTCTGCAATTAGAAGTTCAGAACTTTGATGAAAGTTCTGCTCCATTAATTCTCTCTTTATGCATTCATAAGGCCATTAAATAGACTGGACTAATTAAACACTTGAGCATCTCACAGCTAGATGAAACTTCTGTAAAACAGTGGCATGTCAAGTTAAACAAAGCTAAAGCAAAATTTCAGGTTTCATCTTTGGATTTCATGTTCATGGGAATATGAATATGCATTCCGTGTCTCCAACATCTTGCAAAGTTACATATAAAAAAATATACATATGGTAATCACAGTCTAAATCTCCATAGTTCACATATTTCTTAGTAAGTTCCTGAAAAGAGAAAATGCAACTGGAGCTTGCTGTCTGCTATGAACTTGTAGAGATAGTGTATGTAGAGAAAATTTATCAAAGCTGTCCAATTCTTGCTGGAAATTAGCTTCTTGATGTAAGTTATAGTTTATTTACTATTAACTTGGTAAATACAGATAGTAAATATTTATAAATATAAAATGCAAGCCATCAACAGCTCACTTTTGCTGAGACTGTGTCTCCGCAGGTACAAACTTGTCACTGACAAAAGTGTTCCTTGTCCTGTAAGTCTCAACAAGTATTCCTGACTGTTAAATAATCAACCCTATCTTAACGTAGTGTATTCCCTCTCTATGGGTCTATTCCTGCTCCCACATAAGTCAGTGGAAAATTCTTATTTCTCTCAGTGGAAGAGGACTAGATAATTATGTGCTTTGAAAGTGTTACAGGATTATTCAGATCCTGTCTCAGTATGCAGAATAATAACATATAAATAATGCATGTCAATTCCCATTTCTCCTGAAAAGTATTTTTATTTTAATGTTAATCTTATTTTTACCTTAATCTTATTTTTATCTTAATTTCTGAAATTATTACACAGGAATACTGGGGATTTGGGTCTTAGGTTCGGCAATCACTGCTTGACAGCTGAAATGTCTTAACATCCTCACAAAGTTTTTAGCTTAGATAAAAGTATATTGCCCACAAATGTTTCTACGTAGTAAAAACTACATAAAAAGCTATTTTCCATATACTGTTAAAGTGGTTATGTAGTGTTGCCTATACGACTGTAGTAAGCTTTTTGCCTTCCATGTTATACATTGTAACATCGCAGGATAAAAGGCTATATTTAAAATGAATGTCACAACAATATGTTCAGCCATACAGCTGCACTTTACAGCACTGGTCTCTTGGTGCACTGCTAACTAAACAGTAGGGAAAAAAAACGGATAGTGAATGATAGTTTTAAACTGACACATACTTTTGACTGCTGTGTTAAGGCAGACAGAAAGACGTAGATTTCCAATGCGAAATCCACAATGGGTTTTTCTAGTGTTACTGCCTAGGAATCCAAGAAGTTAACAGAAAAGAGAGGCCACTGTACAGTCAGGGTAACAGAAAGCCCCACATGAAATACAAGCAAAAAGGAAATAAGGAAGCGAACAGATGGAGCACACAACAGGAGAACAGCGAGTGAAGTACAGCAAGCAGAAGTTCCATATTATTGAAAAAACCAAACACTTCAGGGAGAGGTTGGTGAGTAAAGTTCAGTCAGGGGCTTTTTTCTTCTACCTTGTACCCAGGAACTGATTTGGGTAATACAGAACGTTTGGAACCATCTTTTCTTGGAGTAGCACTTTTGTCTCTTGTTTTTTGTCTTCCCTGAAAAGAATCCTCCTGGTTGTCTGTGGCGCAATCACCTTCAGATACATTGCCAGACGAATTGTCCTATAATAAAAATACCATAGCTATATTTTTTTATTTTTTGGATAGACAGACAAGTCTTTTGTATGCCCCTTAGAGCCAACTAAGGTAAGAGAAGGGTACATCATTCCTTCTGCAAAAGCATAGGGTTTATCACAATCTAGAACACCTTTGCTCACAACATTCATTATCTATTTTTTCTCATGCTAAGAGATTGGCATCAGCAACAGCAGTCCTGTTTTCCAGTTGGTCTTGGCACCAGTGTGGAGAGCACAACAGTGTAATTCTTTGAACCATTTTCCATTAAGTCAGCAAGAAATCCATTATATGCAAGATGCTGTTTACAAAGTAAAGGGCCAGCAAAAAGTTAAAAGTGCCCTTGTCATGCATTTAAAGTGTACTACCAAACAGCACTGCCTTGAATTTAATATGTGAAGGTTTTTATTCTGCCACCCTCATCTACTATTTTCACCAGGAGCAATCTAAATATTTAATTTGGACTGCAGCAGAAGAATGCCATCGAGAGCAAAACACATTTCCATATTTAATACAGAACCAAACAACAGGATTTACGTTGCAGTTAAAGGTTTTTTTTTTGAGGAATGAGGAGGCAAGAAAGAGGAGAAGAGTTTCAAAGAGGGTGAGAGATCAATGTAAGCATAATAAAGAGCAGCAGCACAAGACTTTTCTCAGAAAAGTGTTAATAAAGGCTTCCAAAAAAGCTCCAGAAGGAAGCAGCATGATTATTCACATTTATTACAATAAAACCCAAGAGGCCAAATAACAATGGTGCCCTACAGTAAAACATGCTCTGTACAAACATAATAGTAATCAGCCTAAAACCAAAACAGACATAGGGCAAATGGAGGGGTATAACACCAAAGCCAATCAAACTATGTGGCAACAAGAAATGCTCTGTTTCACCACTATTTTAGGGGAAGGGTTATTTAGGACAGACCCATTAAAACACTACAGAAAAGGAAAACTGCTACCAACTTCAAACAATGGGGAAGGTGAAAAAGGAAAAAGTATAAAGCCTAGTGTAGGACTCACCAGGGAGATCTGACAGATGGTAGGTAGCCCAAAACTTAGAGGCCTGACAAAAGCCACCTCCGTGTTCAACAGATGTTTTTCCTGAACTATATGCCCATCCTCAATGACTAGCAAAGAACCCCTGCTTCCACAGCCAAACCCATTTCACAGGAATCTGATTATAAATTTTGCACATTTTTCTACACTTTTCAAACTAAAGGACATTTTTCCTTCTCCATTCTGTCACTAAAAAAGACTTCTGAACTTCTATGAAAAATCAAAGGATAGTCTGCTTGGCCCAGTTACTTTTCTTTACCATTAACACGAATGACTGTCAGTGGAAATGGAAACTGGGAAAAAATGGTTAAAGACCAACTTTAAAACAGCTGGAGTGTGATTAAACCAAAATTTTGAGGTGACATTTAACATGCTAAGTTTATATAATTTCTTCTACAAAAAATGCAAGCAGAAGCAGTGTATTAATAGCCCTCTCTCCTCTGTTAATCTACAAGCTGACCTCTTCCTTTCTTCTTTAGTTATGAGTATCTTTACAAAATTCAAACAAAATAAATATTTACATGGCAAAACTTAGAATTATACATACCCACCATCAAACATGTTCATCAATCAAGCTAGAAACTGGTAAATGCACCTGTGACATTCCATTGCTGTTAAAATTAGGGTTAAACCTCTGGAAAGTGGTTGTCACCAACACACAAACTACGCCAATACACCAATGGTTCAGTTGCACTCAACTCATTTGAAGCTCAGCTGCTCTCGAGCATTTAAAACTCTATCAAGGTAGGTATGTGGAAGTTTTCCTTAACTTTCAGCTAACACTTAATTTTGCATTTGCGTAAGTAGAGAGAACATAAATATCTGTTTAAAAATGTATTGTTAAGCAAAAAACCCAGCACTTTTTACCCTCTTTTTAAATTGAAATAAGGTCATTGTTTCTGTACTGAGTACTTCCTGCTCCTATGTCACAAAAAGTTATGAGATTATAAACACCTCTGCTTTAGGGACAGATTCCGTGGGACTCTAAACAGCAGAATATACTGTGACCTGAACTACAGTGTTCATTCTCTTCAGAAATGCTAGCAACAACTTCCCCTTGGGGAAAGGGCACAATGAAGAGCTGCATTGGGAAGTTTCTTCAAGATTTCTTAAAAAAAAATAAAAAAATTTGAAGAAAGGGCCTGAAATTTCAAGTATTTGTTCCACTTACTTTAAAAATGGATCAAAGTGGAAAGTTGGAGAGCAGTGTGATAAATTAAAATACCAAAATGGTCCTCCTTTCATTTTGGAAATGTTGAAAGGTTCTACTAAGAAACTAGTGAAACTAACAAAAGTGAAGGGAAAGTATTATTTTGTTCAAGAATACTTTCAGCTTATCTCACCGAATTGCCTTTGGTTTTCCGTTTTTCATCACCTCGCCCTTCCTCTGCATCATCTGAGTCTCCATCACTGTCCAATGCAGGCAGCTCTGGATCCAAAGGAGGTTCGTACAGAGCTGTGTTTAATGGCAAGTAACGAAGTTCATCTGGAGAGTATCTAAAGTTAAATAAATAAAATTAATTAATTCACGTGTACTTGATGCAAAAATATTAAATCATGCAGTATACCAGAATGTCAATAAGAAAGAGTAAGAAACACTTCTTTTTTTTCAGGAAGGCACATAAAGATGTGAAGTTCTGAAAACACAGGAAACATACTCATTTGTCCTCCCAAATGTGATACCATCTAGTACTTGTCTTCTTTGTAGAGCAGATATTCAGAGAACACAGGAGAGTGTATTTGCAATGTTCCATAACTGTGAAAGGGACCACGGAACCACTACGAATTTTTAACCAACCCACGCTACTATGCCCAACAGACCATACATTTTGTTTATAAATGTACAGTGCCCACATAGCATGTGTAGAGTTTTAACCCAGGGCACACAAATACATCCAAAGATAAGGAAAGAACACAGCTGTACATCTGAATTCCTTAATTATTGAAGGAGAATGGAAAAATATATATAAAAATATAATTTCAGAAGAATGCGAAGATCTAATCACATTGCTTATAGCCAGATACAGCTTAACATCCATACTCTACCCTTTTTCTTTTTAAAGACTAAGAAAAAAGTGAAAGTCGTCTTACTGCTGATGACAAGCATTGTAAGAAATAGGATACTATTCTGATGTACATTTTGAAAGGTTGTGTCTTTCACTGAGATGGATAAGCAGTTTCACTTGCAGCTTAAAAGTGGAAAATAAACATGATATAGAGTAATTTTAATTCAATTAGTATAATAAAGTTGAAGTCCTTCAATAATGTCCTGTAGCATGCAAATTTGGGGTGGGCTGTATGAACACACACTGGAACAAGCAAGGCACTTGCAGATGAAGAGCTTCTCTAAAAAAAACCAAGCATGTACAGAATGAATACCATCTCTGTTGTACAATGGTAAGACTTCGACAAAATCTTCAAATCAGTACGTATCTGTTCAATGGTAGCATGCCACTAGTAATATCTTAAATTTATGTAAACCGTCAAGGACACATTTTTCATGAAATGTAAAGATCCAGCTTGCAATGTCTTTCTTTCTCACAAATCCAACATCAAATTTATCCCACAAGACCAATCAACATGTTTTTTTAAATTTAAGGGTTTCTAAAAATTTAAAAAAGGACAGCAAGACTGTCACACAGAAAATATGTGATCACAAGCCAGCACTACAACACTTTGACACAGAAATATTAATCTTGGTACAGATGCAGAAGCAGATGATAAGTAAATATTGTGAGGGTGGCAGGAGTGAAATCAATGTCTCCTTTTACCATGGTAAATATTTGAGCTGGACAAATCTTAGGCACTGCAATACATCAGGGTAGACAGTACTCTTGCAGTCATTACTGACTGCTGTTAACAGAAAATGTCACACTATGCATCTTCCAAGATTAGCAAGTGTCTCAAACATAAAATTAAATCAAAACCTTACGGTAAAGACACTGAAATGTTTTCCATCCTGCTACATGTAGAGAAAAGAGATAAGTGCAAGAGAATTGGTAGTTGGTATGCTTTTAAAATACCTTTTGTAGTACTCCTGGAACTGGCCGGGTATGAGAGCCACTGGATAAGGACTAACCTTTGTTCTCTCTGTAGGTAAGATTTTGTATTTTCCTTGAGGCACCTGGATAATCTGCATTGTTTAATATAAAACAATGACATTTTTGTTTCACATACAAACTGTTGAGTCTTTCTCACCAACTATTCCCCCAAATATTTCTTAACTAGTCAATTTTATTGAACTGGGAGAGCTACCTGAGCTCTTCCACGAGAAATTCAATTCATTAAAACAGAAGAGGTCACAAAACACTATTATTTATTAAATCCAATCCCTAAGTATCTAGTGAACTGAATGAACATTACGTAAGACTACTTCAAAGAGTGTATTAGGAAAAATAATTTTAATATTAAAATCTAGCAATTGAAACAGTAAACATTAACTTTTGTGTGTGGCATCCTTAGCATGAATTATCACTGTTGGCCCATACTGTTTGAAAGAACACATCCATTTAAGTCTGAAACCAGACTGCAGTATAAAAAGTTCCATTAATAATACAAATACAAGGAAAGGAGAAGCGTACGTAGAAGCCTTCCTTCCCTCAGAAGGAAATAAAATTAATTATCCACTATCTTGCCTCTAACATGGGTCAATACCAGAAAGATGTAAAATTTCCACAATAGCCTGCCATGTAATAATTTGCAGAGAAAATTTTTGCTGCCTGTATAGAAGCAGAACAGTACTGCTTCAAAATGCCAGCTAATTTTTTTTAATCAGTCACAGAGGCATATAATATATGCAATACAAAAATAATGTAACATCTAATGAAAAAAAGGGCATAACACTGACAGTAACACTCTTTCAAAGAATAAATAGTTTTCTTTTTTACTTCAGGTATTGTTCTGGCAAAATTTTGGAGGTATTCCAAAGAAGAATTAGCCATTTATATGCATAGATATAATAGCAACAGAAGCTTCTTAGTAACCTAAACAACCCTCTTAGTTTTATTCTTCTACCATCAGATTAAAGACATAATAATAAAATAACACTGATATTTTTAGAGCTTCCTCAGACAAGTATTTTCAAATTAAAAACGTCTTCAGATTAAATATATTTGAGATTATTTTTAGCACTATTACCCATTTAAGAGTAAAACTGTGTAAGTCTCTACATGACTGAAACAATAATGAAAAACCTTGATAGAAGTTAAAATGGTACGAAAACCAACTTTACTAAAACAAGTAAGGAGCTACCTGTTAACATTGGTAAGAAATTTAAATCTGCCTACATGAGTCTGTAAATCAAAATAGGCTCTTCTTTCTTCCATCCGCTCTCGGTTTAAATTGCTGTTGAATTCCGCAGCTTTCTTGGCAGCTTTTTTAATGTATTCTGGAACTTTACTGGCTTCTACTTTCTGTGTGTTCTGCTGCTGCATTTGCTGGAATAAAAACAATTTTATTAATCCGCATACATTTCACTATCAGTTTGAGAACAGCCTTTTCTCACCCTCAGTGTTACAGATGCGGTTCACTTATATGCTAATTACTTACAGAGTACTCTTTATAATGATCTGTTATTCGCTGACGTTCTTTCTCTTGCAGTATAACAGAATACTCAGCATGTTTGGCAGGGTATTCCTTAATCATAAGATCAATTACTTCATCACTACGCAAAGCTGTTAGACCTAAAATAGATAAAAGCAATAATGATGCTGTCTGGCAAAAGCAACTGTAGGTTATTTATATCCCACAATAACCAACTCAAGTTTTTGAGCAGCTAAAGACAACAACCTACTTTGCCTGTACCCAATGAGCCAAGGTTCATGTCATTTCTTCCTTACAGCTACAGACCCCTTCAGATTGACTTAACCACCTACTTAGAACTCCACAGTGAGACAGAACCTTTGTTCTAGATGGGACCTAGTAAACTGTTAGTTTCAGTTTCCAACACTGATCAAATCAACCTGCAGAACCTTTACTGAAACTACGAGGTTTACATAACGTCTCATACAAATCAAGAAAGAATCACCATGAGGGCAATTCACAGCAGCAAACTGACTCCTGACTCCCAACTAAAGCATCTGAAGTTCATAAGTCAGAACTCCTCAGTTTGCAGCCACAACGCAGAACTCTTCTTTTAGAAGTTCCAATACAACTAATCTCCAAACACAGACAATGGAATGGAATGACTTATGTCACTATCACCGGTTATAAATATAACCTTAAAAATAAGGATAGTTGACTCAGCACACATCTCTGTTGAATATATGTTGCCAGAACAGAGAGATTTCTGTAAACAATTTTTCCTGCCCTCTGTAGGCCTTGCTTGCCATGGAAGTGACAAGCGTGTATTGTTTACACTTATAGACTGTGTGAAAATAGGTGATGCTTATACTTGTTAGCTGTGTGTCTAATTATAAGGTTTGAGAACATAATATGTTTATAGAAAGAAAACCTTGAGAAACTGAAGATAATGAAACACCTGCAAATTTAGTAAAACCCTAAAAGCAGATTAATTAGAAAGAGGTTTCTATGCCAAGGATGATTTCAGATCGCGTGGACAGAACATCAGGTCTAATGAACTGGGGACATGAGACGTGTGCACAGACTGAGGTATCCAATCATCTTATTATAAGCATGTGCCCTAAACAAACTAAACTGTATAGAAGTTAACTGATTTAAATAATAAATTGACATATTGCCGACCATAATGGCCTGTGAGCATTATGTTCATGCCTCCCCATCGATAAATATATGAGACAGAATATAACATTTTACTTCTATTAATAAAAATTAGATATAGTCTCATCTGTATAGTCAAATAAATACAGAGGTGGCAGGTGAGAAATAAAGGTGGTATAGCAAAGATTGTTAGTATTTAAAATGACATTACATTTACATATTTACCCATGATACACAGAAAAAAATGTGGCAGGCATCATTTAAACTCTAACGTGTCCAAACCACATATATTAGCAGGGTAAGAAAAACATTCTTCAAGCTCTTTAAATGTAAGCCTCAATTACATCATTCCATTTCAAGTACATTAAAGTGCCTTAATATACACTCTTCTTGTCTCTAATATAGACGTGGGACCATTTAAGACCTCCAACCAATGCAGCAAAAGAAGACTGATACACTTTTTATTTGAAAAATTATGGTCATCTCTTTCTTAGGAGAAAAAGGTTCTAGAAGTTAACTTACCAGCTAGCAAAATCTCTTCTAAGTAATTAGATCCAAAATATACTTTTTTATAATAAATCTGGAATATTGATACTTCATGGCCAATTTACCAATAATAAACCAGTTTTAATTTCAGAATTTATGTTTTCAGTTGAGAGTGATGCAATTCTCCTCTACCAAAATGAACCTTCTTTTTCTGTGTGTCACAGTTTTTATACTGTAACAAGGACTCTCAATAATTTGTTTTCTTACCTAGTGTGCATTGAGTCTCTGTGATAACATTTAGTTCTCTGAGGTAGAGTTTCTCCTTGTGAGACAGATCTCGCCTTTCTAAATCTCCAAAGAAAACAAGAAAGAGCAATAAAACTGTGTGCAGTTACTCAGACTCCTCCATAAACACTGTCAAAGTATTTTGACAACTCTGTTTCCAGGCAGATAGTCTGTATTATACTACTACTTCAACAAATACTGTGGTTTTATAAAATAATTTTAAATTTAATACACAGTGTAGGGACATGGTCAATTTTCTTGAGTACCCTGCAGTTATGATATACAGAAAACTAAAGAAAAATGAGATATGAATTTAGATGCAGTAATTATTAACAAGCATTAAAACTACAGTCTTTTAAAAATAAATTCTATGATAGAAGTTCCAGATTTAACAATTCTGAAAAATGAAGGCTCAAATACTAGAACCTCCACAATTAGTTTTAAAATTCTTCCACAATGTAGGAAAGTTGCCACAATTCAGGAAACAGAATATATAGTTAAATAGTAAGAAATGACCGACAAAATACTTAAAAATAAAATTGAGGTAATTTTCAAAAGCTACTTGCTGATCTAATAATCCCCAAATCAGACTTTTTTACAAATTTTTAGTGGCAATACCAAAAAATCTTATATTATTTCAAAAACCATAGGATACACTGGCAATACACCAGTAACAATAATAAAAAGTACAACACATATAATCCAGTATGCTTTTGCTAGGTCTTTTTTTAAACAGTTGGCTCATGCTATAATCAAAGAGACACAGACTGCATCTGTTTAAAGACACAATTTTGTAGAAGAAAAACTTTAAAAATAAATACCTGGATATTTTCTTTTAAAGGAAGTTACACCCAAATATTCACTGACTTGCTCCTGTAGCATATAGTATTCTCCTGTTTCATCTGGTGGCCATTTGTATTCTATCAAATTTTCAGCAGGAAAATAACTATATCTAAATATAAGAACAACGTTAGAACAAATCACAAGAATCCTTAAGAGTAATACTTACATTTAAAAAAATTCAATAATTCTTATTTATATGTCAATAAACAGTAACTATGAAGTTGGACAAGCGCTTCAGAACACTTCATCTTGTTAACCCATTTCAAAGTCACTTTGTTACACCCAGTTACTTTGTTACACCCAACTTCACATACCATTCATCAAATAACCACTTTAAATATCCAAATAACAATTCATCAGCATGCTAAGAGACAGAACATAAAGGAAGTGATATCTATTATAGTGGAGAGGACACCAGGAAAAGAAACTACTACAGTGTCAAAAGCTTCATTCAAGAAGCATGCAATGTTTTAAAAACATGTCAGTTATGTTTCTGATTTTGTATCGGATGCAGCAATTTTTGTAGCATTTTAAAATAAAATGCCTTAAAGTATGCTGGGAGCAAAAGACAGCCAGCTATTAATAGAACATCGCCTCAATTCAGAAAGAAGAATGTATGAAGAATATGAAAGTAAAGAAAAAAGAGCTTTACTCAAGCATATTGAACAATACAGTAAAACTTGCAATAAAAAAAGTGAGAATTGTAAAAAATAGTATTACCCAAGGTCTTGACTAGAAGTTTCACAGCTCCGAGAACTGTCCCCTGAGACCATACGCCGTCTTTTGGATGGTTGGCTGCCATCATTGGAATTTTCTTCTGTGTCATCCTGAAATATAAATGAAGGTAAATATTAAAAAATTAAGAGTATTCAGCAGAGGGTGTAAAACATCAAAAAATATTGCAAAGCAATCCACAATTTAAATATACCTGAACTACTGAGCTGTTCTATGTACTCTTAACAAAAAACTCATAGGACAACTCATGCAGCAAATTATTCTTTGCTATAAACCAGCTGCATAAGACATGCTGGCACAGAAGTAGAGTTAGGTGGTTCCTCAGCTGTTGCACTGGTGGACTGAATAGACAGAGCTGTAGCTCTGACCGCCAGTAATTCCTGATGTAAACTATCTCTGGAACTTAATCAGACTAGCTCTCAAAAACTGCAAGTGCAGAACAAAAACACCAAACCCTTGCTGAGAGCTGATGCTTAAAAATCAGGGAAAATATAATTGAAAGCAATGCAGGCGTTTATAGGCATACAGTTAAAATTAAAGGAATGGTATACAGTTTACAAAAAGTATGATTACAGCAAGGAGCAAAGACTTGTGTTTTGTGAGGAAAAAAAATGAAAGAAAAAACTCGACTTCATATTGCAACAGATATAGAACAAAGCTATTACAAGGGAACGCTCAGAAGTTAAGTTACAGGTGTACAGATTTCAGGAGATCTATATAAAGAAAGGGAATGAAGGGTGAAGAAGAGAAAAAAGGACCAAAACAAAACACAGAGTTCTGTAAAATCTAGAAGACCAGTGACTCAGTTGATCTTGAATTTTTCACTGCTTTGTTGTCCAACAATGCTATACAACTCCTACTTGCATCATCAACAACTCTCAAAGCATTTAGTGACCAACCCTGTCTGATCAAAACTGAGATACAAAAAGCAGAAAACTCCAAGTAAATTGCCTATTGTAAAAGGTAGTAGAGTCAAGAACAAGACAGTTTTTTAAAGTAGTTGAATCTCTAAAGTGGAGCAGCGTGAAAGAATCGCATTTTATAACTTCCATGAAAAGTTTAAGCAAGAAGAATTAACCTGTCAGAAATAAATGGATCAAGCCCAATTACACTTACTTACTTAATAATGCCAAGAATGATTATTAGGTTTATGTTTGCTAATGTCTTTCATTCTAGTAGGCTTTACATATCATAGGACTTGAAATATCAATTTAGAAATATTCCATCAAATGAGAATACATTACTTTGGTTATGTAACATTTCACAATGCTATAATCAAGACAGGCCATCGGGGAAAAGAATTTGTCTCCTGTATTTTTGGTTTATTTCTCATTTTTCTCAATTCTTCACAAATTTTCTTTCTTGTTAAGGAGCAAGAAGAATATCTTTCACACAATAATAAAAAGTGGAAAGCAAAATATAATTAAACTGTTTTCTTAATGGAGACATCCTTAAGGAATTAGGCATGCAGCATCTCCACTCGTATTACTAGTAACGCCATTTCCTAGCATTGCTGTATAAACTCAGGTAGACAAACCAAGCAGCAGTCCCCAATCAAAACAATACTGCGCTATTTTTTGACACAGCTATGTCTCATCAGCAGTTCATCCCTACTTCCCACACAGAATACTAATGCACTCCAAACCTTCTGAACTGCTAGACAGGACCAAAGCAATGCTCTACTATACCAAAACCACCAAGAGACTTCAAAACATCTTTAAAAGATAGATCTCAACCTGACAGTTTGGTGGAAGTGCCTCATATCAATTTCTACTTTCACTTCGTAATTTTTCTTTTATTAAATCTTGTAGTGTTAAAACAATGAGTACCCATACCACAGTAGAGATGAATGTCCTCCGCTTACAATTTTGCTTACTTATTTGATAAAACTTCAGCAAATTTAATCACACAAGCTCATGAGTAAGTTTGTTGCAGAGGACTTAGCAGAAGTGAAAACACTGGCAGTGCGATCTAAGACTCGCTGCTGTTCAACGACTCCTACTGTTCAATTAAAAAAAAAAGAAAAGAAAAAAAAAGAAAAAGGGGATAGTTCTGTGGCTTTCTTTACATGTCAAGTCAAACGCTGCCAAAAAAACGCCCCTTCCTCCCCTAAAATTTCCTTAGGAAAGGTGACGTTCCGAACTCCTGGTAAGTCTATTAATTATAAGATCGACGTAACGATCCTTTATTACTCGATTGGGAAGCCTGAACTACCCGAGATGTGTTTCGATCTGCGTCGCGAGCACTCGGCGCCACAAGTGCCCGCGGTTCCCGGGACGCGCCGGTGCAGCCCGGCGGGGCCAACGCGGAACTGCCCGCGGCCGAACCCAAACTTTCCCGGCGGCGGCGCTACCGCGCCGCCCCCGGAAAGGCGCCGAAGGACTTTTCGGAAGCAGGGCGGCCCCGGGCACCCAGCCCCGGACCCGCGCCCTCAGCCGAACTTCGGGCGCGGGAGGCCGCCCGGCTCCCCCGGCGGGCGTGAGGCGAGCCCGGGGCGGGCGGGTAGGGGGGGTTTCAGCGCCCAGTCGGGGGAGCCGCGCGAGGCCTCCCGTCGAGGCGGCTGTAGCGCCGCAGCCCCACGGCCGCCGCCGCCCGCTCTCACCTTGAGGGACTGCGCGCCGGGCGTGGCGGGGTCGCTGTCGCAGAGGCGCGGGGACAGCACGGCCGCCATGGCCGCCGCCGGCTGGGCCAGGAGCAGCGCCGCCGCCGCCGCCGCGCGACCGGGCCTCGCGCCGCGCCCGCCGGCCCCGCCCCCCCGCGCCCTGCGGGGGGCGACAGCGGCCCCTACCGGCCAGCGCGCGCACGGACGCGGCGGCTCCTGCTCCGCCCCCCTCCGGGCAGCCCGCGGCGACCCCGGCCCGCGCCGCCGGACCGGCACCCGGACCGGACCGGCGCCGCCGCGCGGGACCGTCGCCGGGCACCCGCCGCCGCCGCCGCTGCTGCTGCCGCCGCCACGCCCTCCTCCTCCTGCTCCTGCCGCCGCCGCTCGGGCGGCCGCGCGGCCCGGCCGCGAGCGCGAAGCCGAGCCACCGCGGTAGCGCTTGGGCAGCAGCGCGGGGCGGAGGGGCAGCATCGCCCCGGGGGGGTGGTCAGCGCTGAGCGCGGGAGCTGGCACCCAGGAGGGCCGGGCTGCTCCGCTCCGCCGCCAGGCTCCCGTCTCCGGGAACGTCAGCCGGGGACGAGCTACGTTTGTGAACCATCAGCCCCCGCAGGAGGGGGGTACGGGGGGCGGGGGGCGCACTCGGAGGAGCCGCCACGAGCGCGCTCGCCCCTGCGAGGAGGGAGGGCGGGCGCGGGCGGCCGTTCCCCGCCGCTGCGCGGTCGTGCCGAGGCGGCTGCGCGCGGGGCAGCGCCGCGCCCCGCTCCCGGTCCTGCTCTCGCCAGAGGTGAAGCACAGCCCTCCCTCCTCGCCACCGGGAAAGACCCTCGTCCCCCCAGCGCGGGGGCCGGGGCGGCGCGCGCACCCGCCTGCCCGCGCGCAGCCGGGCCCCGTGGGCGCGCACGGCCCCCACGCCGGCGAACAAAAGCGCACGGCCGCGCCCCGGCCCGGCGCCGCCCCCGCACACTGGCTCCCCCGCACCGCGGGTGGGCGTCCACCCCGGGCCGCTCACCGCCCCTCGCGGCGGCTCCAAACGCGCTCAGACCCAAGCTGGGCCAAGCGGCAGGTGAGAAGAGCACGGCCGCCCCGTCCGCGTTTGTTCTCAGCTCCCAGCGATACAACTGACATGGAGGAGGCACCAACCCTCGATTTCCATACACGGCAGGTCCAAAAACTGATGTCTACACGCTTCACAGATTTGCCTGTGCCTTATTTATCAAAATACAATCACTGCTGCCCTTGCCAGTTATTATGGGCCAGTTACCCTCGTTACTTAGCTCATCGTCAGTGCCACTGCAAGCCCCTAGACTGAAGTGCAGTACCTGTCCACCAACCTGAACCCGAGACCCAAGCTTAAGGCCTGGGCAACCTACTGACTAAACTTTCACTTCATTCAAGGCAAGACTGGAAATTTGCACAAGTTTCTAGGACTGCAAAAGTTTCCAGGCAGACTGGCATTTGATCATAGATAAACTAGGTAAAAAATGAATACTGTCTTTTTTTACAAATAACATGCTTTTAAGAAAACTGATACCTGCAATTTCATATAAACATTCGTTAACAGTCCTAGGCACACAACAGACAAGCAACATTCAAAATTTTCCAATGTTTGCCCTTAACACCAGCTGCTTTCACTTCCACAGCAGAGCATTAAACAGATGAAACCCATATGTACTCATGTACATATGTTCCAAAGTTTTTTTTTGGGGGGGTTGGTTTTTTTTCTTAACAGAAAAAAAAAGAATAAAATTATCTCAACTGTATGTCAGTTTAAATGTGCCAACAGCAATAGGATAAAAATGAATACTGAAATAATGATGCTCTGAAAACTTGCAAATGTACCATGTACTGTGATGCACGAATCCATCTGTGGCTTTCAAAGTATTAGTCGTAATAACAAGCCATTACCAAAGCCAGCGCAATAAATGTTTCAGTTTCACATTTAGCTGAAACCCAATTGTCTCTTTGAACATCCCAGAGGCATCTGCTGGCAACCTAAAGGGAAAAAAGAGAAAAAGCTATTTGTGAATATATATACAGCACAGGTTTACTATTTATTTTTTAAAGAACACACAGCATTATCTAAATGCTAATCTAATCGTGTTATGAGAGTTACAACTAGTAACAACAATGCAAAAGTTGAGTGAAAATTAACAATTCCTATTCGATGTTAAATACATGTTCTTGCTTCACAGTAGAGCTCCCACCGATAGATCCAAAAATCTCTACACCAACCTCCAATTCTCTCTTGTGTTCACTTGTTGCACTTTAGCATACTGTTAAAAGCACCCCTTAAAAAGCAGTAGAACATGACTATGTGAACAGACATTAGTTTTGGGAACATATCGAACTAAGAAGTCACATCCCCCACTCCTCCACCTCCAGCTTAGTCCAGTCTTGTGACCATTTACTGGGCTCTCAGCTTTTCAACAAAACTGTTTTCAAACCTAAACTCTGTGAACTGATGGCTGGAATAAACATATTCCTTGGGAGAAAAAAATTGACTTGGACCACTTCACTAATCTGTTTGCACCTTATTGTTTTCAATTTGCAAAATGTATTATGAATAATGTTCGCTTACAATCATTGCCTGATCTGTCTTTTCCACAATTAGCACTGATACCACATATTTATAACGGTCAAAGCCAAATTCCTTCACAGCCTTTAATATTTCTTCTGAGATTGAAGCACACAAGGAGGGACTAGAAACTCCATCGTAGTTGGCTTGTTGAAGTCTACCCTATCAAAAACAATTTCGAAAGATCTTAGTTTTCATCCTGGTAGCCTTTTGCAAAAAAACCTTTTACAGTCATTTTCATTACAAGAACATGAGAAGAACTAATGAGTAGAATAGTCAATATAGATGATACTCCCAAACAGCAAAGGATGCGCTACTTTCACGCTAAAATGTTTTATCTGTTTTTTTGAAAGGGACACACATTTGGTGTGTGTCCAGCCAATTGTCCAGCCAATCTCAATTTAACAATGAGGAGTGTATTCTTTTCTATCATTTGGGCTCAGTTCACAGGAAAAGAGGGCTACAAATACCAGTTCCAAATATCAAAGGCATGTCTTCCAGACAGCAAAATTAAAAAGAGCTGGTTATAACTATTCAAAGTATCACTAACAGCTACGTATTATCTCCACAGATTGTTTTCTTTCATTTTTGCTTAATTTTTGTATGTAGCAGTCTGATGATTAAGAACACCACGTATATTTTAGGCAGGTCATGTGATATTAGCAGAACTAATAGAATTCCACAAACTTGAGGTCATGATCTTTGGCTAACTGGATATTTTGCAGATCAGGGTACTTTGAACTGGGCTGTAGCTCAATTTGATTTCAAAAAAGGCAAGCGTTTAAGAAGATTCAGCTCCACGTAAACAGCACCTAACAAGCTCGGCAGCGACCTTGCAGAGGCCCTTCTGCACTTTGCCAAAACAGAGCATATTCACAAATGTATTTCTGTGGCAAAACTCAAAGACTGTAGAGATTTATGCATATGCTTAAGTTCATGCAATTTACCTTGTTCCATAAGTACCTTTGCAAGACAAGCTACTTTTGCAATAAAATCAGACAATTAATTTAAAAAATACTGTACCGTTAGTATTTGTTGAGCTTTGTCTCTTACTAAACAATCCCGAAATTTATTACGTGACTCCAGTCTGTATGTGTTAGTGCTTTTTGTCTTTGGCTGTTCTTCCACTGGAGCCCCACTTGAATCTTCAGAAAGAGATCGCGTCTTTTTTCCTTTCATCTGAGCAAAATAATCAGAAAGTCCACATCACATGTCAATATTTTCAAATTTAACAGTCTTTAAATAATACTTTATGGTGTACAGTTAAGAGGGGAAAAAAACCCCAACAATTAGTCTAGGAATATGTTAACAAAAAACCCACAGAAAGCTAGAAACTGGGTATCTTCTGGCTCTTTTAACACTACTACTGCTTTGACTAAAAAAAAGGTGGTTGACTTCCGTTCCCTTTTGACTTCTTTTCCAACAAAATGCAACTGAAGTTTGCATTTAAACTCAGTCAATCAGACACACTATATTAGTAGCCTGAATCCACTCCATTTTCCAAGTAAAAATACATAGCTATTAACAGGTCCATCCAAGACTGTTAACCACAAGTTCAAGCTTTTAATTCAAACAGCCTACACAACACCCAAAATATGTACTTGGTTCATTCACTACTTGATTTTATTTATCCTCATTCCTTGTGAAATTACTAAACTAATGGCTTATGTATTGATGACATAATTTGCTCTTAAAAGAAAAAAAAACAGGGAAAAAAAAAAAAAGGAAAAAATAAGCTCCAGTCTGCAAATTATTGTAATTTTGCTTGAAACTTAAATGCAGATTTCTGAAGATCCAGTTTTCTCCCCATTCAGTTGTGTATTATCTCTTCAACAAGCAAAACAAAATTTGTCCCTCTATGAATGCAAACAGCAACTCTGATGTTGCAGATAAAAGATGTCACCTGCTGTCCTCCAGGGCTGGCTTAAAACAGAACTGTAAAATGATAATAAGACAGAGACAGAAAAGCACAAGGAACCAAAGAGACCCTAACAAATGCTACAGGCAATGGTCTTCCATACCAGCTACCTCCTCATGAACCACTTTCACATTTTGCCAACTCTTCAGTCTCTTGCTCCACTTCTTGACTACAACTAGAACTTAGACAAGAGTAAATCATCAGTTCCTTCCCAGAAGGGCAGAAGACAGCTCAAAGGTGAATTAACATCACAAAACAAGGCTTACATTAAGAATATGGGGGAAAAAATCATACACTTGTGGATAATATGAAAGTGTAAAGGGAATTATTTGAAGAGATGTGCTACTCAGGGGCTCACGAATCTTTCAGTCCAAGGAGTTTAAGAATAAGGGAAGAAATGCAGTTTCTTCTCTATGAAATCACTTACACGTTAGCCTTGTCAACGCTGTGGACACTACTTACATGTCTCCTCTAGTTCCTTAAAACTAGTGATTTTTGCATCCTTAGTCCTAATTGCCTGCAGGTGTTTGTTGATACCACACCAACACTGCAAACTCTGAATAGCACTTACTCTAAAAATGTATGGAGCAAACACATTTGTACTTAGGCTGTAGACACTACATTCTAACTGCAAACTCAGGTCTCAAATGACTACCACCCTGACATGCTTGTCATAGGTCTCCTAACAGAAGAAAAACCACCAAAGTCTTCCAGCTGAGCTGCTCAAATGAACACTCCAATTCATGTGAGTAGAAAAGAACCTGTGAAAAAGGTCACAACCCAAACAGCAATTCTTTGCTAACACAGTTCAGCTTGAGTCACAAGATTTTCAGCCACTTCGATTACAGATGGAAGAAAACTCATGTCTATAGCACATGACTTCTAATAATGCTCCTACTTAAAAGTTTACCTGCTATTATTAGTGACAGAAGTTTTCATAATCATTTGTAAAAAGCCATTTACTAATGAGGCAACCAAAAACCTTATTGATTTCTCTAAACAAACAGCTAGTCAATAAACCTACTTCTGTATACCACAGTACAAACACTATGATTTCAAGTTTTAGCACAACGTTGCAATTACATTTCTATATAATATTTGCAGCTCTGTGAAAAAATGTCTCTAAAATTCAAGAACTGACTTTACTTTTGATTACTTGACCAACAAAAGCCTGTCCTTATATTACTGGCCTACTACTACATTGGCTTAACCTTGGACATGTGAAAATAAGTATGCTGAGAGAAAAAACCTTTTGCTATTTGAAAGAAATGTTGTTACTAAGCCTGTTTAAAAAAATAGCTGTTAAAAGAAACAAGAAACAGTTCTTGTTTATTTCTTCAAAAGGGGTGCTGCTCTACGTTAAAAGTTGTGCCCTCAGGTTGGAAAGACTGCACCACCAAAGGGAGGACCACCCTTTCCTTCCCTTTACCTTCGAAACAGCTGGGCCTCCCAGTGCCTCAGCCAGCACGCCAGCTGCAAGGCAGGTGTGAACATGACACCTGGCCAAGCAGAAAGGGGACGAGCTACCCCAAGCCAGACGCCAGTCAAGCGGGAACAGTCATCCTACAACTTTTCACAAGATCACAGACAACTTTTAACCTCACACCGAGCCCCACGTTCTCCCACGCACTGTACCGCCCTTCCGAAGGACATCTTTCCCTCCCAACTGAAGCGCTGCAGGCCCGGACCGGCGTCCCCGCCTCAGCCGGGCATCGCATCGTGCCCGCTGCCCTCGCACCACTCCCTGCCCAGGGGCCGCCAGCCCCGGCAGCTCAACCCCCGGCACTTCCTCTCGCCCTGCCGGCCGCTCACTGTGTCTTTATCGGCCAAGCCCTGGCGCCGCTTTCCTCCCTCCGTGGGGGCGGCGGGCTTCATCCCCTCGGAGCGCTTATCCGTGGCTTCCCCCGCCGTGCAGGCAGCCGGGTGCGGAGCGGCCCCGGGGCCCTTCCCGCGCGGCCCGGGCGTGACGCAGCGCGGGCGGGGCCGGCGGTAACGGAGGTACCGGAGGTAGCGGCGCCATGGCGGGGGCGGCTCCGGCAGCGGGATCGGGGGCTCGGGGCTGGGGTGGCCGCCGCCCTCAGGGCTGCGGCCGGGCCCTTCTGGGCCTCGGGCAATGCTGCGGCCGGAAGGCGGCGCGGCGGGGAGGAGAGAGGAGGAGGCAGCCCTGCCCAGCTTCTGCCAGTGGAAGCGTGGGGCTTGATGACCTCTCCCTCAAAAGATCACAGCCCTGACCCACGCCCGGCCTGTTTTAGATAAATAATAATAATAAAGGGTGGCTGCGTTAGTGCAGGATTTGCTCTGGCCTCTTGTCCCTGACAGTGAAACGGAGGGGGGAGGGAAGGACAAGGTGAAGGTCTGAATGATATTTTATCGACGTTTCAGATTATTTATTTAATTATTTTTAATAGAAGAGAGGTACTCGTGGTGGCAGCTAACACGGATTCCCGATAGGAACTGTTACCCTTGCTCCGTGCCAATACCCATATAAATATCTCATCTCTCCTTGAAGACATGAATACAGGAATTACATATCATGAGGGTCTATTCTGCCACCTAATTAAAGAGAAAAAAATGTTTTTAATTTAATGCAATTTTTTTTATTTGTTGTGGTACTTCATTTTCAAACAATTTCTTGTCTGTTTCATTAATGAGAAAGCATGACTTTTTGGGGGTTTTCTTTACTAAATCAGAAGCATTTTCTTCATTTTTAGCATGGGGCGTTATAGTCTTGCAAATTTTTTAGTTGAAAGTGTGCTTCTGAATTAGTTTGTCTTTCTATATCGATTAACATGGAAATAACATTAATGCTTAGATTGTAGCTAACATTGCTACAATGGGGAGGAATTCACATGTTCCTCCCCTACCCCCCTCCAAGGATTTTGCTGGTTGTAAGGACTGGAGCTCTTGATTGTACTTGAAGTAGCATCAGTTTCTCTGCAAGCTCAGAGATTAGACAGAACATTTATATATAAACTGGGATCTTTTGCTTCAGTCTATCTTGTTATCAGTTCAGTAGATAGCCACTCTGAAATCATCCTGGCACTATGAAAATAGAGCAGTTCTACCCCTCAGTTTTCCCAGGGTGTTTCTGGTCGAGAGTTCCTTTCATCATATGCATAATGAAACTTGTATTGCAAACCTTAACAGCTTGTTAGGTGTTACAGATGCTGTATTACTGTCTATCTGTGCTGATGGGTATGTTTTAATAATTTTCTTTGTCTCGTGCTTTCTTGATACAAGAATTATTTTTGTTTGTGTGTGTTTGTTCTAGATGGCGTTGTCAGACTCGGTCACTACTTGTCTTTCTCAGCCTGTGCATTATGCAATTTGCAAACTTGGATTTGAGAAGAAAGACACATATGATATTAACAATATTTTATCTGGAAATGGTGAAGTGTGTTGGCAAGCTGTTACAGAGCATGTGTGTTACCTTGAATCAGGTTGGTGTTTACCTGCTGTAGTAGTGATGATACATTTAAGACTGATGCAGAATTTCAGTACCACACAGTATGATAGCAATTCTAGCTGAGTTACAACATTTTGCTACAGTACAGCATTAGCTTTGCTACTGATTTAGAGTATGTATGTACAGTTAATATCTACAAAGAGCTTTAAATTTTTCATCCACATTTGGTATTTGGCTTTTGCTGGCTCCTAAGGTTTGTGTAATCTGTAGCTGCTACTTTGCCTTCATCTTGGTTCCCAGTTTAATGTGCCTGTAACATAAGGGTTCAGTCCTGCTTCTTTCCAACCTCATAATTGCCGCCTTCTGTGTTCTTTATATTCCTTTTGCAGTAAACTTAAAACACTCAGGGGCCATCAGTATTCCTACTGTTGCTTCTGGTTTTGTTTCCCCAACTCTAGCTTGTTCAGAAGTACCATTTGGTTTCTCCTCTGTATGTAGAATAGTTTATAGTTGTTTTTTAACCAAAGAAAACATTTATGCCCTGATGAACTCACTGAATTTTAATTTACCAAATTGCATCATGCAAGCTCTGTTATTAATTTCCAGAGGTAGTTAAAGTGATACATGTTTCTGCCTCTAGGACTATCTCTCAGTAAATGACAAGAATTTTTTTTCCAATAAAAAGTGTACCACCAAAAAGAATCAGTGATACCACTCTGTAAGGTACCATATCCATCTGCATTCTTTAAAGGGTGTAAGTGGTGCAACTGGACTGAGCCTGCTGAGCCTGCACTAGCTTCCAACTCGATTATGTGGAATTTCTGTAGAAATTTTAGTAGATTCTTCCCATTTCAACAAAAGCAGAACATTAACGATTCTATTTACTTCCATATTTTCTTGTGTTTAGGCTTTGTTGTTTTTTTTAATTTTGGTTGGTTGGTTTTGTTTTGTTTTGTTTTATTTGGAGAAGATGCTCAATCTTACCTGATTTTGCACTGCAGTTTTACTTTTCAATATCTGTGTTTTAGACAGTAAACTGTAGTGTATTAATTGTGCTAGAAAAGTCTGGATAAAATTCTCTGTGCTAAGTATGTACACAAGCTCTAGCAGGTTTTATTCCTTATGAGTTTTAAAATATTGGACCTTTGGGAAGATTGGTACACTAATCACCTTCTCTTTTTCAATTTAAGATCAAAGTGTGGATTATATCAAAAGCATACGATCATTAGGACCTGTATGTGAGTCTGTTAATGTGCACTTCAAATCTCTGACCAAGGAGCAATTCGTAATTCAGTATGCATCGTGGTTGCACTGGACAAACTGCACAGAGGTATAGAAATTTCTGTTAACAATTTGTATTTTGGCACACGAATCCTTTGTGGAAGTTTAATGTAAGAACAAAAAAGAGATATCCATGAACCAAAATGTTTAGAATTTGTGACTAATTGTCTGTCTCTGTTATGTGGTTGCTTGTAGTTTCCCTGACTTTGTAATTATATTTTATATTAGAGAACATGAAGTGCTTTGGGCCTGTTCTAACATAAGATCGTAGGATTTTGTTTTTCTAATAATCTGTGCCTAGCTTTACCTTATAAAGTTATTGTGGATAATTTTTATATATGTAGGGCACTACGTATCAAGAGGTGCTCTAGGGAAATTTCTCTCCAGGCATCTATATTTTTATCTCCTTGGCACAGTTTTCTTTCTACATTTGTATAGCAACTATCTTGGAAGAATATTTAGGTTTCTCTGTGCTTTTTAAAATTTTGATTTTTCCTTCTGAATATTTAACACAACATTCTTCCTCTCCCCAATCATACAGGTATTTCTTGAAGTGTTTGATGTTTTACAATATACACAAACTACAGAAGTTGCTCTTGGCTTAATGAAACTAACGTCATGCTTGGAGCGAGCCTTGGGTGATGTAAGTGCCAAGATGTGGAGTCTATTACAGATTTGGCTTCTTATAAGATGGGAATGAGCTCTTGGATTTAGTTGTATATTGAAAAAGTGAAATTAGCCTGTACTCTAGTAGTACACTAATAGTGCAGGTGCATTTTGAGTCAGACAGAGGTTCTTTTCTGCGTCCAGTTGTGCTGGGGAAGCATCATCTGGGGCTTCTTCACCTGTGCTGGTAGCATTGCTTGTATGAGTGCTGTTGTTAACCAATTTAATTAAAAAAGAAAAGAGTTTGATTAATCAATAGGTCTTTTCTACTTTGATTTATTTAACTGAAACAGGGAGCAACGTAGCTTCCACAAAAGATCTGATGGTGTAGTAACTTCTCTGAGGAGTGGCATGCAGGTGGAAAAATGGCCTGCTAAATAACTTTTTTCCTGGGGAGAAGGGAGCAATGGCTATTCAAAGAGTGTTTGCTGCTGGGCTATATTAGGCACAGATAAGTTAAAATAGCTGTTTGTTAAATATCTATGAGGAGCTCTGGAGAAGGAAATGACAGAGAAAGAACGATGGACTAACTCACAGACAAATTTGCCCAAGAAGGGGGCTTGGTAAATTTAAAGTAACAAAAAATTACCAAAAATTGGAAAAAACTGTCAGGGAGAATACAAAGAACAGAAGGCATGATAGCAGCTGAAAATAGAGATGCTGAGATTGCCCAACAAGGATAAAACTTAGTTTAAGGAATGGCCTGAATCAGAAGACAAACCACAAGTCTCCTCCCTTTAATACTGACAGACCCTGTAGATTTCTAGGGTAAGAATGAAATATCGTGTCCTTGGTAGAGTTTATTCCCATAATTATGTTCTTGTTGTGCTTTACTGTTTTTTTGTGGTTTGGGGTTTTTTTGGAAGAGAAGAGCAGTACATGTACAGACACTGTGAAAAGCCTAACTATGGAAACATTAAGAAGGATATTCACTCCTTTCTGATATGTTGCCTAAATTTTAATTTGTCATGAAATTACAGAATTTAAAACCTTTTTAAGGACTTGCTGTGTTTGTTTGATCAGTGTTTTTACAATCATCGTCGTCATCATCATCATGGCCAGGGTTTGCGAACGAAGATTTGGGAAGGGCTCTACCCACATTTGCTGCAAGCACGCTGGTGGCTAAAAAGGCCAGTGCGAGATAGACAGGTCCGGTTGCAAAAGGCACAGCAGAAAAACTCCTTAGGTGGTGTCGACAAGACATGATTCTTTCTATGTTGTCTTTTCTCCTCGAGAGTGATCCTGTGCGCGTTCTCAAAGGAAGCAGCAGCGTTACAGATGGTGTGTCTCCAGACCTCCTGATTGGAGGCCAGAGTAGACCAATGATGATGATGTTTTTACAATAATGAAAATGGTTACTGGGTGAAATAGTCAAGTTATATGTTTGAAATACAAATGCAATAATTATTTATGTTATCTGTTTTGCTTTTTTTTTTTTAATAGGTATATTTACTTAAGGGTAACGATTGCCCTTTCCTTCTAAGAGACTTGCTTGCATCTAAGCAGCTAGCAGTTATCTTTGGACAAGCTGTAGTAAGTGCACACTTTTGAAATAAGTAATAAATATTGAGCTGTTTTCTTCTGGCCAAATGGCAGGTGTCCAAGCGTAGCCTTTACTTGTACTGAAGAAGAGGTTGCAAATTCTGTATATCGTAGATTTATTTTCATTTTATACATGTTACCGTCTGGGGGTTATATGATTCAAAGAAAAAATTAATATTGTAAAAGAAAGAGTTTTAAAGGCAAGATCATAAGTTCTTATTTCCCTTTCTGTATGAAAAACCTACATATGTAAAATTTCACATTCCTGGCAGGTGATGAGCAGAGTTCATCTGCCTCATTCTGAGTTGCACCATTTGAAAATTCACATCATGCACTGGCTGTTTCTGATAAGCTGTGTTACTCTTGACCACCAATGTAGTAACATGCTTTATAACATTTACCATATCAGAATTTTTCAAAATAGAGGAAACTAATTTGAAAAAAAACACAAATCCACAAAAATTTGATGATATTTGCACTCTTGTGTAAACAGAGTAGGTGGATCTTCCACATGCAGTCTTACAAGAGCACATTCTTTCTTAGAACAAAATATTGGGTGTGAACTGCAGAAGCCTGTGTTGTTAGCCAGTCTAGTAGTGTAACAAAAACTATTTCTTGAATTTGGATGGCGTATGGAATACTTAAATTCTTACAATTGAAAAATAAACGTGAGTTTCCCATTTTGTTTGATAGTGATCTGGGAATACAACTTTGAATGCAAATTCTATATTTTATGCTAATTTGCATTAAATTATGTGGACTTATACTACAAGAAGTAAGAGCTATACTTTATCTCATTTTTTTACCTGTCATAACTGCTTGGAATGTCCAATAACTAGTTTTGTTTGTCCCATATTATATTCTATAGCCTGTACAAATAAGATGAACAATTTCCTTTCAGAGAATGCTGGGAATTGCAAATAGTGAGTTTCTGTCACTGTGACAAGCTGTGGCCAGTCATGTTGAAAGTAGATATTATAGTTTCTCAATAACTTCTGAAGTTTTCTGTTAGGGAAAGACAATAAAATTAAGAAAGATAATAAATAAATAAATAATATATTTCTTCATGCAGTAATTATTTTGTTTATTAATTAGATGAATGTACTGAGGATATTCATTGGCTCTCCATATGGTCTGAATCTTCGTAATGTTTTGTGGCATGGATTTGCATCCCCACAAGAAATTCCTGCCAAGTAAGTTACCAAAAAAAATCTCATTTTCTTAACAGTCAAACTTGTGAGTTCTTGAAAAGTGGATGGTAAAACTTACTTCTCTCATGGGGAAAAAAAAATAAATTGTCCAAAGGCCTCTGTCAGTATTCTGACAGATTTCCCCTGCTGCTGTTTCTTCTCTGGAAATGGATTTCTGTCGAATACTTCAGCCATTATTAGGACCAGTGTTTTTTGTACTGTTAAGTAAGAAAACTTAACTTTTTTTTTGAAATTCTGTCAGGGCAGTGAGGAATAACTTGGAACAAAAGACACAGGAATAGGGTAGAAGGAGGAGCAACAGCAGCCAATAGAGAATACAGCAATGCTTTTTTCCTGATTCTAGTCTTTAATTTTTTTTCATGCTTGTGAACGTAATTAGTTATTAAGTGCCCCTGCTCACGTGGGGAGTGTAGGTTTTGGGTGTTCTTTGAAAGAGTGAAAAAAACCCTTTATTCCTAACTCAGAAATGTTGATCTTTACAGAAGATTTCTTTGTATAAGCTTTTCTAATATATTATGTTATTCTCCCTAGATATTGTGCTATGCTGCTTTTTTTAACTGCAGGGTTGGGTCAGTTGTTGCAGACTTATCTTCTGCAAAATAAATGCATTTTACTACATCGACCTTATGTGATCTTCGTTAGCTTAGAGGAGCTTGATGTATTTCCAGGCAAGTATTTAAATATTAGCAAGTTTTTTATTATCTTATATTTGCTATTGTTTGATTGTCCAAAAGCGCTGTTGAAAATAATGCATCTTCTAGAGTTCCAAGATTAAATCTTAACTAAGATACCCGTATATACTGTCATTAGATGAATCAGTCATGATTGTAGGACAGCTTTTTAATAGGTAGGCAGTTGCACTGACTATTTAATCAAAAAATACTGTGTTCTAAAATAATTGTAATACGTTGAAACATGAAACATGACTGCTTCTAAAAGACTTCAACTGTATTCTCCATTTTTTGATTATGAGAGTTGATTTCATCTAACGGTCGTCTAGTTTGCCTTTACAAAATCTAACTTCTTCCAGAAACAATGGGTTCCAGCTGCAAAGGTCCCAGCAGGAGTGCCCTCAGTCTTACAGGGAAGATAGTGCTGAAACACAGTAAAGGATGATGACACATCTTCAGTATACTAATGCTTTTCTCAGGGAAGCACTTGAAGTCAGATTAAAACTGTCTCATCTCCCTGTCTTCAGACCTTATTTTGTTTATTCCTACTATTTTTAAGGCAACAGCAGCATATGGGAAGTCTTGGTGTCAGTGGTGATCATGGTCGATTTGTGCTATATAATCTGTTTGCCACTGGAACATCCATCCATGGAACTGAGACAGGGCTTTTGGGAACCAAATCCAACTGATAACATCCCAATAATGTTGTAGTATAAATGCTATAGCTGTTGATTTGCTTTGAAAAAATGCTAAGTGCAATCAAGTCTCACTTACCATTTTAATCTTTCTTTTGGAAAAGACATTTATAATGTGAATGCATATATATGAGTTTCATTACATGGTAGCATTGAAGTGTGAAGTGTTAATTTTCTATGCTACATGTCAACACAAAATTAATAAAGTAGAAACAATGTGCTCATGTTCAAATATTCGTGCTGCTGTACTGATTTTGAGTGAATAGAAATGATTAATTTATATTACACTTTTTAAAAGTATTTGAAGTAGGTGGAAAACAACTCCACAGAATCTAGGTCCAGTTGCTGTGTAGTGTTTCAATCTCAATAAAAAGCAAACATGACTTTTTAACTGTTTTTACTCTGTAATTTTATATTATCACCACAAATGCAATCTTATATACTCAAATTCTGATCCTAAATATGGCTACTGTTGTACCTGCAAAGTTAAAATAAATTGGATAACTTTAAATCTCCCTTTACAAATGTTGAAATAGTATTATATTTTCAGTGAAATATTAAGAATGCATTACTAAACTGGAGATTATATGTAGTTTTTCAATGTTGTTTTGTTAACTTGTAGATCTCAATAATGAAACACTTTCCATAGCTGAAGAGCTTGTAAAACTGTCCAGTTTCGTATTAAAAACAATGTTACCATTTTGGATCGCTGCTTTAACAGCTTTCAAGCAAAGCAGGTAAGTCAAATTTTTTAAATTATTTTTTAATAGAATTTATTCTATATAGAATAATATATTCTATATTTATAATCTGCATTCACAGATTCCAAAGCTTTTTACTAAGTCTGTTACTTAACTTAGGCCAACATATCATTAGGCATTGTTATGGTGATCCCTCAGAAAGTTTCTCAATTTATGACTTTGTTTTGTGCCAAATAAGGTTTTAAACAATATTTTGAACCCTAAAGAGAACTGTTGGAGATGTAGCAACAAAGGAGAGACTTACAAAGCAAGCAAAATCAATCTCCACATATTAAGATTTTGAATTTTTAAAAAAAGTGTATTGTTTTGTTTTTCTCCCCATGCTTCACCTTTCAGTAAGTTATTCTAGCCTCTGAGCTTGTATTCAGTGATCAGTTTATGTTTGGCACAGGTAGTCATTTATTGTTTGTTTACAAAGTGCATTACAAGAGAATTTTGGTCCAGGTCGTTTGGCCTGAGACTTTAAGTCTGAAATGGCTGAATGGAGAAAAACCTGGATATCTCTGTTAATTTTTCAGGTATGCTGACAGTGTGATTCTCTTACTTCCTCAGCTGGAAGTTGGACTTAGATTGCTCTTCACTACAACTAATAAATGTCCAAATCGTTTGCTAACAGCTGAGGTAAAATTTCTGTCTAAAGTCAATTATGATTTAGTGCTTACAATATTTGCAAAATAGTTATTCTTGAAGAATAGTGTCTATAAACATTTACAGATTTACCAAAAAAAAATTTCAGTCAATTATGGAAAATTGTTTACAAATTTCCAGTTGAGATTCACGAATGTCTTTAATTTTTTTTAAATGTCTGCCAGTAAAAAGAACTGAAGGTTAGTGTTCAGAAACAGTAGTTTAGGGTGGAAAGTAAGCCATGATATATTTATTGTAAAAAAACTCAGCACAAAATCCAAAACTCCCTTCATTTGTAAGGGGGCTTTTTTTTGCTATTCATGCACCTCTGGTATCTCATGCAAATGAATAAATTAAAGTTTGATATACATGTCTAGTTATTTGATTTTGTTTGAAAATAAAATAATATTGTCTTTTGTTCTAGTCTTCTGCTTTCTATACCACTTTCGATGAGGTACTGTGATTTATTTATTTTTTAATTTAATATATATCAACGTCAGAATTTAAGCACATACATGTTTCCCATTACTAGAGTCTTGAGTGCACTTTCTTGTGTTGGATAAGACATTATTTCTAGCTTTTTTTCGACATAAAAAATGATGGACAGTAAACATTTTAAATTTTTAATCCTCCAGAAAATATCAAAATTAATACACATTGTAATAAACAGAATATTTTCTTCTAAATGTTTTTAGCTTGAAATTCGTCACTCCACAGAAAGAAACATTCTGTCATTTTTCCTAGATTCAGTTATTCAAAATAAATACAAATAAATATTGCAAGCAGAAATCCTCAATTTTACAAGTTGTTTGAGTTATCTCAAATTGTCAGTAGTAATTAGGGACCTTGATTCTAGAGTGGCAGAAGGAATTGCATAAAATTAGGAAAACTAATTACTTTAGTTATGTTTCTTCTTTGATTATTTGGCTTTCAATAATATAGTAAGTTTCTGTTCAAATTACTTTTCTTCTAGATGCTAGCAAAGCATTTGGATAATGATGAAGTCAACCAGCTACCTGTAATTCTTGAAGAGCCTGCCATGGCAAGTATTTTGAAAGTTTTCTGTGGTTTGATTGTTTGGGGTTTTTTCTTGTTTTCATTTGTTTTGTTTTTTTTTAGTTTAGTAATGTCTTTATGACCATGCCTAACATTTATTTATTACATATAGCTTGTATAGCACCTTAGAACCAGAAGCTTGTTAGCATTTTTCATTGGGAAGGATGCAAGGTACCATCTCACAAGCTATATTGGGTTAGGATATAGGACTACCTTTCCTTCTGAAATATAGATGTCTCGGAGATACTTTTCTTTAGACTTCTGAAGTTCAGCTGAATGGAGCAGAAGAAGAACTGATGCCTCATACAGGAAAATTTCAAACTTATTTCTAATTGCTTCTGGGACACATCTTCTACTATCTGGGCAAATGGCACAAAAATGTGGCTCAAACCTGCAAAGCACATTCTGCATCTCACCACCCAAACAGATCGTGAACTGGAAAACTAGGGGTGTTGAATTTAGAGATCTTTAGAGATCTGAGGTTACTGTCCTGTTGCCAGAGGCAGTGGGGTGTGGAGGGCTTGGGGCACAAAGTTCTCGTGGTTTTCTGTGGCTGGTGTTTCTCAGCGGGGGAGAGGGGGAGCTACATGGGATGATTTCTGTTAGAAGCTGCTAGAAGTTTTCCCCCCCCACCACCCTCCCCCCCCCGTGGATCCAATGATAGCTGGCTACAGGAAGGACTTCCTGCTGTTTGGCCAAGGGAGAGACAATTGTTGTGCCTCTGTGATAACATATTTAAGAAAAAGGGTTGTTGCGCAGAAGAAATTGGAGCCGGGGGGTGGCAGAGGGAAGCCTCCAGGCCCAGGCCCCGTGGCCTCGGCCCAGGGCAGGTGCAGTGCTGGAGCAGAGCCAGGCCAAGCTGGAGTGGCAGCCATGGCCTGAGGATGCGCAGCAGCTGCCCCGGGGCAGGCACAGCTCTGGAACCGCACCGGGCCAGCCCTGGCCTGCCCCGCCAGCGGGCACTGCCCCTCCACCCCCAGCTGAGCTGGGATGGGCCAGAGATGGCCCTGCCACATTGCAGCTGAGCCCATGATGGAACAAGTGGATGCATGAAAATGGAGGACTGCTACCCTCGTGGGAGGCCCAGGGGTAGTGGGGTCCTTCGGAAGATCCATGGCCCGTGGAGAGGGAAGCCCACTCTGGAGCAGTGTCTTCTGAGTAGGACTACTGACCCCTGTGGGGAACTCACGCCGGTACAGTATTCTGCATCAAGGGCTGCATTCTATGAAAAAACCATCAGGGTATAGAGACTCCTGCATCCCAAGACCTGTGGCCCAAGGAGGGGGTGGATCCATGTGGGTGAAGTCCACCAAAGACTATTTCCCATGGGAGGGACCCACGGGACAGGGGAATGACTCAGAGCTTTAGCCCCTGTAGCCCATGGAGAAAGACCTTGGTGGAGCAGGCTGTCCGCTGCAGCCCATCTAAGGGTAACTCACAAGTGCAGCTGACTTGGAAGACCTGTTGCCTTATAGGTTTAGGTGGACTTCTCTTCCTGCACTGATGCAGGAGGAGGAGGGAGAATGTGGAAGGAAGGAGGGGTGGTTGAAAAGTGTGTTTAAATCTGTTTTATCTCTCACTCTTTAGCTCCTATCCTGTTAGTAATAAATTTTAGTGCTATCCTCACATTGAATCTGTCTTGCCTGTGTGACCTCTCCTAGCTCTTAGCAATTTTCGTGGGTGTTTGGAACCTGGCTAGGTTCCAAACCACGACAGAAGTCTGTTGTTAGCTCTCCGAATTCAGCATGTATGTTAGTTTTGAATTTCCTCAGAAGCCACCAAGATGGATGAGTTGCACTTTTTTTTTTGTTACAAGTATAGTTTGCATTGTTTTTTTTCTGAATATCTGAAAGCCCTCTTCCTACAGACATGATCACATACCTGTCTGTCAGGGATATTCTGTACACTGAATATATTCAATTCTATGTGCATACACACAGAATAGAATTCTGTACACTTGATGTATGTTTCCACAGGAATTTCTTTGGGATTTCTTGAACCACCAGGAGGGTCCACGTGTAAGAGATCGTTTAAGCCATGGAGAAATCAATCTGGAAGCATTTCCCAGAGAAGTAGCTAATCAGATAGTTGCATTTGCAATTACTCTTCTCTGCAGATTCTCAGATGAGAATATGTTTTCTCTTAAGGTAGGGATTAGTATTATGTTCTCAGAAGATTTTTTTTTTGGTTACTTTGGATACCAAATATGTTTTTAGAGAGTTTGACTGAATCTTTCTTGAGAGCTGCTTTTTGTGGAAATGAAGTATTCATCCAAGTAAAAAATTGTGAAAATATGTTTTTGCCTAGTTTTGTAGTGAAATAAGTACAGAAAGTTTTCCAAAAGATTACCCTTTCTTCCTGTGCCTTAATTTGTTGGCTTAACCAGTCCTTATTCACGTGGTTAATCCATAAATTATAGTGATTCCACTTAATTTTGTAAAATTGTATTGATACCTAGCCTGTTTATCTGCTGAATTATCCAAAAGGTATGCACAACTGCTGTAGCTCACCCATTGAGGTATGTAGTTACTGAGATTTTCTTTTTCCAAGACACTGTAAATAATGGTGGCTTGCTAATGTTGTTTGTATCCATACTTATACTGTGAATTTGTAAACACTTTTTGTCTAGCAATGTGTTTGTCAACGTTAGTGATTATTGCATTTGCTCTCCCCAGTTTCCTGTTTATATTTGGGATTACTTCTTTCAATACCATACAGCAACCCGTGAGATAAAGCTTTCATTCATTAGTTGCAGCTCTTTTTAGTTTCTCAAGAAGTATTGCATGCTGCTGCATTATGAGAATACTTGGTTGCTTTTCTGTCAGCTGCTGTCAGGTTTCATAGGTAAAATGTGTGAAATTAAGCTTTAACCACTCACTGTGCTGATTATTTCTTTCAGCCCTCACGTATTCGGAAGTCTTTACTGACATCAGTGCTATAGGTGGCTTGCATAAAATGAGGTATAAGTCTAGGTCTGTGTATGATTATTGTGTGTTGTCTGTGATTTTGTAAATCAGGAACACACGGTCATAAAACCACTGATGAACTGTGCAAGTTGCTACCAATCTCGATTTCATCCAATTTCCCGTCTCAAGAAACAGGTAGGTGTCCACATCTATGAAATCATTTCAGTCTTTAAAATGTGAATCATTAAAATTAGTCTAATTGTTTTCTTCGTGCTTTGTTTGTCCTAAAACCAGTTAAAATCTTACATATTTTTTAATTGTTTTTTGCTACATCTTTTAAAATTAAAGGAAATTACAGTTGCTAAAATGAGATATAACTATGCACACTCCTATTGATGCAATTGATACTGTGTACGTGTTCTAGATCACTGAATAGGTTTATTCTTACCTGAATGTTTGCTGTTCTGTAGTTTTTTTAATTTTCTTATGCTTTCTTATGTCAGAACCACTGGTTGGTCATGTCTCCAGGAATTTTGGATTAGGCTATTGCTAAGGTTTTTATTGCATGAAAACTAGCTGACTAAGATTCTGTCGTTGTAGCAAAATCTGCTTTCCATTGTGATGGTAGTTTTCTGCCAGTCAGTTTAATGAACTGTTTTAGGATGTTCCTCTCTTGATTTGGGTGTACAGTAGACATACTTAGTACTTTTACTTTTCCACAGTGTTCAAACAGTGTGTTATAAAAGTCATGTTAGTTAACTTTTTCCATTAAAAGAAATGTAGAAAGAATAGTAAACTAGTTTATTCAGATAATGTTTTAGCATGGAAGTGTGATCAAGACTTTCTGCCCTAACATAGACCTTAACAATTGAAGTTGGCTTACACAATTATGATTACTTAGTTTTTTTTCTAAAATTGCCACTAAGCAAAGTGAAATGCATTGGCCTGTCTGTCAAAGGCTACACTTTACAAAACATTTTTGTTGTGTGTTTTTAAGGTGCTAGAATGTATGAAGAGCATTCACTTATGGTCCAGATTGCCAACAGTGTCTGAGGAACAAGTTCAAACAATTAAAGGGTATATATATGCTATATAAGATAGTTCTCAAAATAGTTATGAAGAATGGGGTTTGAGATCGTGAAATGTCTCTCCATATATTTTACTAGAAAGATTGTAGATGCCAGAGGGGTTGTGAGAAGATCCCTTTGTTCTCTTTAGCTTAATCTGTGCTGTGCACATCAGTACAAGTACTGTAAAAGCTATAAACAATGTGCTAATTTGAAGGGAGTGAGAAGATACCTGAAACACAGAGGTGTTAGTGGCTCCATATTCGTTTCTGAAGAAATGGTCACCAAATGTAAAACAGAAAATAATGCCTTATTTTGAAAAGGACTTGGTAACCAAAATAAGGGAAGACTTTATATAAGATATTAGTTAGAAAAAGAGTGTAACGTTCTCTTGTTATTTGAAAAGGAGGAAGTCATTAATAATATCACTGGAGGAAATTGTACTTGTTTAGAGCTGAGAAATGAAAATACAATGCATCTATCACATATTCAGTATTTTGCAGGATTTTGATGAAGGGAGGATTAAGAGGGGTTCTGAAGATTGCTGAGACTGAGAAAAGGTTGTATTTAGTTGGAGAAATAAAATCATGCTTATAAAATGGAGGGAAAAGAACCGTAATATCAGAGAGTGAGAATTAAATACACTGCTATAAAAAAAAATCTACATCTTGATCTATGCTATTTGAGAAATAATAAGTACTACACTTTTATCATCTCAAATGTTAATTGTTTTCTTTTTTTAAGTTTGGAAGAAAACGCTGAAGCTAGTACTTTAATTTTGATGATATCTGAAATTACATCTCAGTTGGTGCAATATATGCCCCAGAACTGCTGTAGTTCAGATGATCCAATCAATAGTGTCCTAACAGAGAGGTGAGTTTGCCTCCTGGTTCCTGCTCTCAGCTTCTACATACATGTCTCAAACCTGAGTTACTCACTTCCCTGTTTTCAGAGCAATGCTTGAAATGTTGTATGCACTTTTCTATTGTTGTTGCTGATTTAATCTGAAAATCTTAGAATCGCAGCTGAGCATCATCTTGAAAATTAAGATGGGACATTGTAGATTTGGGAATTACAGTAGAGATTTTACTTTGAAATTAACATGAAAAAATAACTATTTTTCTTTCAGGCTGGGAAAGCAAAATAATTAAAATGCTTATGTACTGACTAGATTAGGTTGGTTTTAATCTGTTTTGTGTGCTAAAATTGCATCAGAAATTCTTTTAATGTATTTGATGTCACAGCTGTGTGTGGCATTCAAAATGGTCATACACTACTAAATAATTATGTTTTTACATGCTTTAATATCAAGATTCAGAAATAGAAGATATGTTGTAATACATGGTGTCAGACTTGGAGGTATGTTAGTTCCAATTATGTCTACTTGCAATAATGTTCAAAACAATTTGACTTTTGATTTCCACTCTTAAGGGAGCCTTAAGACTCCCATGACTGCATGAGTATGTTGGAACAAAACACTCCTAATCAAACCCATTAGGCATGAGCAGGATAGTGCAAAGAGGATTTTACCTGTTGCTTTACTTACATAATGTGTGGGCTTGCTTTTTCCCACCCACCAATCTTCAATTTTCTCATTTATGAAAAAGAAGCCTAATTACTAAAGTAATAAACTTTATTTTGGAGTTTTCTGCCTTTATCACTTTTGGTCATTGATGTGTTGCTGTTTCAGAGGTGATTTGAGCATGAGGGAGATTAGCAAACACTTCTGTAAAAACAGTGTTTGAAGTGATGTGTGACACATCAGGGTAGTAGATTAGAATAGGACAGCAGGAACGTATTTGTGTGATTTAACAAAGCATGATCTGTGTGGTGTTGATTAAAAAAATTGTCTCACCACCTGCATTTTACAAAATGTTAAGTCTACTGCTTGTTTTGCCCAGAAGAAGGACCACACACTAACGGAAGTACTAATTAATACCATTTGTTTCAGTGAGTTTTATTATGGTGAATGTTAATTCATTATGAGTTGAACTGTGGTGGGAGGCTTCAACCACAACCCTGCTGTGATTTGATGTGTTCAGAATATCATTTCAGGCAGGCAGTTCCATTTATTGTGGTTTTGTTTCTTTGATCTGAAATGGGAAACATATTCATCACCAGCAGTTTTGCATTTATATTCAGTAAAGTGATAAAGAACGCAATCACTACCCCTGCTACACAGATCCTTGCTTTTTTTCAGTCTTGAGGTAAGGGCAGTTTGTTTCCAGGTTTTCTGAGTTAAAACATTATGAGTCAAACCACACTGAATATGAAATGTATCTCATGTTAAATCCAGCTAACGAAAGATTGACATTAAAAATCCCTTCCTGTTTTGGAGGCTGTTGACTGAACTTTGCGATACACGTATTTGCACGCTTTATTCTCCTCGACCGGTTCTGGAAATAGTGGTGATACTCCGCAAAATAAGCACGCAGTGCCATCAAGTGTCCGAACAAGTTATTGCCGGCGCTGAGGTGAGATACACACAGTGGGTGAACAAGACTCTACGTTCTCGTCAGAGGCATAACTATCTACGGATGTTGAACAGGTTGGCTGATGGTTTTCCTTTACTTAGGCTGAGAGAGAGTGGCTGCACTCTACTGTTGCTGGCTTTCAGTGGGTTGTCTTAGAAGGTTAAAGTCAACAGTGTTTGCATGTTCTCATTAACCATTTCAGAGTTAAGTGTCAAACTGGATTTCTGTTGAGCAGCAATGTTGAACTAAAAAGAAAATCTCAAACTGGAGAATAATTCAGTGGGTACTTTTTAGCATTGCTAGATTACTTCACTGTAAATTACAAGCTTTCAAATTAAGTATCATTTAAATGATAGATTGTATTTTTGTAGATGCTAGCTTTTCCTGTTTATTAAACATATAAATGCCATTCAAGATTTATCTGAATGCAGTAGGTTTAACTGATTTGAAGACTTTATCTACTTTAGTTTGCTGCTTTCTATAATTATACCTGAATCAGCATCTTTATATATAGATATGTCTATATGTAGATTGTTTAATATTTCATTAAGTTTTGTTCCTATTCCTAAGTGCTTTCTTGGGTTTTATGAATCTACTTTAAAAACTGGGAAAACTGTAGATTTTGTATTATTGACCAGGTTATGTTCCTAAAAATGTTAACCCTAATTTTTAAGAAACAGCTTAAACTGAAACCGATTATACATTTTGTAAATCAGTTGAAATCTGCTTTATTATCTATGGCATAAGGGGTACCCATGAGTTTTTCTTTGGAATCTTAACTTTATGAATTTCACTTTTTTCCTCTTTCGAAGGTTTCATCATTTATAGTCTTCATTTCTTGTTCTGGGACTTGCACTTTTTGCTGAAGGACATTTCATAGTCCTTTTTTTTTTTCCCCCCACTCTGCAATATCCAGCTATTTAGGATTGGTGCAAAAGTCTGAAGAATTCTTCTATGTTAGTGATTTTTTTTAATTTGGTTTTAGTTTGTTTATTTTATTTTGGTTTTTTTATTTCTAGCATTAAATTTTTGTCTCCAGTGTTGCGACTCATCTTAATATTGATTACTGTGGAAGTAGTCAGTGTTCATGCTGTTTGTAAGAAGAATCCTTTTGATTATCAGCAGTATCTAAAGTGAGTATCTAAACTTACTTTATGAAAATAGGAATTGTACATATTCCTTTCTGGTCTGTAATACAAGTCCTGTAGAGATTTTCTATCATTAGTCATAATTATACCTCAGACAATGTTCACTTAAGAACTAAAATAACTCAGCTGAAAATATATGGTCCGGTTATTCACATTTTTAATTTTTATTAGACTCCCCCTTAGTATAGATAGGAAACAATCATACACTCAAATAAGAATACATAAATGCTGTATTTAAGATGTTGGTGATTTTTCTTTTTGTGTGTCAATTAATAGCTGGTTGGGTATCATATACATTGTGAAACGTGACTGAGAAAAGAAAGGAAGCCCTTTGGGGAAAATTCTGTCACACATTTTGTCACTCTATTCTTTCTATGGAAGTGTTAATTGCAGTTCTGAAAATCTTTGCATCCTACTGTGAGAGTGAGGGAGCGGTTCTTTTCCAGAAGTAGAACAAACCTCTGAATGTATTGATCATCTTGAGGAAGATTTGGATATTTGAAGACATTAGCAGTTTTAAATCAGGCATTGAGATATTTTTCTTTTTTTTTTTTCTTTTTAAATCCTTTTAAAAGCTTTTCTTCTTTGGTGTTATTTCTCATAGGTTTTTGAAGTTAATCTTGCAGTATACTGAAAACTTGGTGACATACACAAGCCCCGAGAAGAACAAGTGGGATGAAACCATGGAACTTACAAACAAGGCTTTGATAAAAATAAGAAAAATCAGTGACAGAAAGCTAATGTTAATGCATCTGGCTACATGAATTAAATGGGCTTAAGATTGTTTGAACATTGTAATATCTAAAGAGTTCTGGAGTCCTCGTGTTTGTCAAGTCTAATTCAAAGACAAACTTCATCAGACATTGTCAAAATTTGGATGCAAAATATAGTCTTTTTATTAGAAGGTAGTTGTTGAGTGTGGAGATGAATGATCAAGTTTTCATAAAATGAATTGTTTACTGAATGCACTGAAAAAGATTTACTGTGAACTAAATCAGGATAATGCAAGTTCTACTGTAAATATATTTTGTGTTTTGTACATTGGGGCTTTTTTTTGTAGTTTTCTATTGTATTGAAAAATAGCTAAATAAAGAGTGTGAATAAAAGATCTGAGATTTTTAAATTCAAAAAGTAATTTTTTACTTTGCAATACACTGGAATTTATGTCAGATGCTGTGTTCAACAGGTTAGGAAACGATGAGCATAGAATAGTGCTCGTTGGCACCTGTGGTTGTTGGTATTAGTTCAAAACAGTGTCAGATCTTGCACTGAGGTAGAACTGATAACACAATAACCAGTTGTTGATATACCATAATTTAAAGGATACAAGGTGGAATAACTTTAGCACAACATGAGTTTATTTTGTTTAATTTCACCTACTCATTCCCAATACATATTTAGTTAGTCAGTGGATGAACACTCATGTGCACATGCTCACAGACACATATTCATTGTGGTTCAGAAAGTTATCCTCTTGTTGCACACAACATTCATTTGAGTAATTTGGTTTTTATAAATAAATTCTCCCCCTTTTTCATCACCAAAGAATAGAATTTCAAAGAACAGATTCACAGAAGACCACCAGTGTCTATCCATTTGCTTTCTCCTATGGAGAGTAGAACCAGGGGGTGCTGTCTGGAGAATATTTGTCCCTACAAAGGATTAGAGATTCAAGTTACATTTTAATAAGCTTCTTTGCAGTGTTTCTTGACTGGAAATCACGGTGAGAGTTTGGTTTATTTGGTGTGGGGGATTGATATACACTATGATCATGTTGCTTCCTTTATGTTACTCTTGAAATATATCGTGTGTGTTTGAAATTAAGCTATGTCGCTTTTTTTATTACTATGAAATCTAAAGGGTGTGAAGAAGTTTGAACTAGATAAAAAAAGATAAAGAATAGAGAATAATGAATTAACTGCAGTGTATGAGCCACAGTCTAAAATTTCAGCTTTTTTGAAAATGTCAGTTGGGAAATGTTAATGATATTTTTGGAGGCTTATACACTTTGACTTTGCTCAGATATGTTAACTTCAGCTAGGTATGACTTGGTAGTGACATTTATGATGACACTTGCTATGATGGTGGTAAGTATTGTAAGGGGGTGGGTGATAAGTATTGTAAGGCAAAAATTATTTAGGATTTACATATTGACTGTATGAAAGAGATCAAGAAACTAAAACACAGTCATGTTTTAGAAGTACATAAATGGCTGACATGCTTTCTCCTTTTGGAAGTGTGTTCATGTACTGAAAAGCATCTTTATAGACTATAGATGTATATTTTCAACAGCATAAGCTCTCCTTTTGTTCCTATATTTAAACTTCACTAAAATTATCTTGTGTGCTGTTCTCTTCATATACTTTTACCTAAGACACAACACATTGACAGTTTCTTCTTTTGTAATTAGTGCCATAGACGTGATTTGCTGCTCTAAGTCCGCGGTAAGAAACATGGACTTCTGGCAATTTTGTCAAAGATGCTTTTCCGGTTTGTTTTCCTACCTCTGAAGCTCTCTTATGGGAACACTGCTGCCATCTATTGTTAAACAAATCTTGAACAGGCTGGGACAATCCAGTTATTTATTATGACTTAATGTTGTCATTTGCCAGTAGGGGTTATGGCTTATGAATTCTTCCTGCTGTTAAAAGACTTGTGGAATACAGCTGTAGAATAAGTGTATATCCTACAATACACATTGAAGAACAAATGGCAAGAGATATGGTAGAGGTCATTGGGTTTGTCCTTTATCAGTTACTTACTTTTCCACTTCAGTTACTCATCTTTGCCATCTCTTTGAAATCACTTTTAAGTTATTAGAAAGAGTCTTAACTGTGAACACTCAGAGAGTATTGCTGAGAGCAAAACAAGCTTGGAATAACCTAAGACATCCAGTGTCATGCATGAGTAACACTGACAAAACACATCACATTTAAATGCAAGTGTTCTGATTTTGTTGTCCTAAAGGAAATTAATTCAGGATCTGAGCTGTCCAAAACTGCATAGTCATCCATTAGGCATTCAAGTAGTTGTTCAGTCTTTTTTCAAAATTCTGGAAATTTCAAATATCTAAAATTGTACCAAAGAATGTTTTCTTGCAAGTGTGGCATTTCATCCAAGTGTTACTTGGATCTGCTTTAATTGTCAGCCTTGCTCCCTGAGGTCTGTGTTTTCCTTGAGGTATTCACTCAGTGAATCTATACAGACATAGACATGGAATATCCAGCATCCTCTGAGGAAAGTTGTTAAAATATTTCGTTTTGCTGGATAATGCTGATGAGGGAGTGATGATTCCTGTAAGTTCTGAGTTCAATTAACCAATTTATATGTGTGTGTGTATTAGTTAAAAATAACTGAAAATTTTTTTCTAATACTTCCTTGTCTTAAAAGCTAATGTTAGGCATCCCAACTCAAAGAATTTATAACAGAAGTTTGGAAAATGTGGAAGGAAATCAGGTATTCATCTTCTTGGCTATGGGAATTCATTGGAATTCCTTTGCATGT
>NW_016690241.1:1148849-1242250 GCF_001604755.1 Lepidothrix coronata
TTAATGTTGTAGGAAGTTCTCTGAATCCATTGTCTCCATCATTCTGTGAACGGTTTTATTCAATATGCATAAATATTTGAAGAAAAGGCAATCTCTGAAGTTATTAAATTGTAGTTGTGTGAACATTATGATTTTTGGTGCCTTCTAGGAAGCATCAAGACCAACTAGAGGTTTACCAAGGCTGTCACTGCACAAATACAGTGAAACATCTATTATGGTAGGCATCTGTGTGTGGAAACAAAGCTTGCCCTTTATGTTCTTTCTGTCATTCTCTAGTTGGTGCTCTCCACAATGATGATAGGAGGGGTTAGAAACAGAACCATGTGTTCTTATACAAATGTGACACCACTGGCTAAAAGTAATTAAAACCTTGTTGGGATTGTCATCACTATTGCATGATACAGAAATGTTTACGTAAGAAATAGAGCAACAAATTTGATTTACTTTATCTTTTAATAATTCCCATCTATCTGTTTTGAAGCAGCCTGATGGCCTTTGAAGTGAACACATGGTGGCAGTGTTTGGTAATTCAAAATAGCACTCCAGGCTGACGTTCGCTTTCTTATCTCTTTTCTTAGGATGTGTATAAAGAAATCAAGTTTTCTTTTGATTTCATCAGCTATTTTTATATGTGTCTCTAATTGTGTCTTCTCATGAAACTTGTTTCTCATTTGTTTTCAGATCACTTTTGGAGAAATTGAACATCTCTGAAAAAAGAAGTTTTGCAAACATTTTAATAATTAGGTGGATGTTCATCACATTTACCACGCTACTTGCTGAGGACTTTTTGAATTTGCCAGAGGCTCATCAGCTCCCCCTTTCCTTACTCAGTTTAAGAGAATGAGTTCTTTGAATTTAAAAAGTTACTTATTCGAACAAATTATTGTTTTACAAAACATAAGTATCCAGATTGTCCCTTATTAATTACTGTGATATCACACAAAAAAAATCTTATCTCAAAAGTAGTATGTACCTTTTGCACAAGAATAATAATTGTCAAGAAATGTGTTTATTGAGAAAATTGCACTAAGGTCTCAGTCTTATTGCTGTGGTAATGCTTTTTCAATCTGTTGAAACTGAAATGTGCTATTCATGTGCCACCCTGCAAAGAAGATCTAGCTGAGCATTGCTTGTTGGGTGGCCTTTGAAAACCTTGTTCACAGTAGCACTTTCAAACCATGCAGAGAGATTGCAGCTAAAAAGGATTTTCATTCACATGAATTGATTTTTGTGCACTGTGAAATCTTGTGTAGAAATGTTGGAACATCCCCAGAAGAGCTTGTTTTTGCTTTACAGTACATGAGTGCATCTGGTCCATGTATGGTGTATCAACTTTTCTTCATAAATTAGTTTGCAGATGCAGAGCAGATTCCTGCTGGTGCAAACTATTCCTGTCCCATCTTCTTCAGTTCAGATCCTTTACTTTGCTAAGGATCTTCTCTGTGCTGTTTGGGTTTCCCTTGACGAGTGCTGGTTTCTATCTGTGCATCTTGTACGTTTTCAGTGGACTGGAAGAAAGAGCTATGTAGTTCAGATTAAATTGCTGTATAGCAAAGCCTAATTAATTTAGTGGCTTACTTTGTAGGGAAGTGGGGATCATATGGGACTTCAGAGCTACAAACCAAATTCTTATTCTTTAATGTTTTTGCGTTTGAGGAAGACCTTCACCTAAAAGTGAGTTTTCTTTTTGAGGCTTTTTTTGGGCAGTGCTATAGGTTAGAACACCTGATTTTTGCTTTTCAAAAATTTTCAAGGATAAAAGGAGATCTATCATTTAAGAAGTCTTTTAAGCCATATAGATTTTCAGATTAGAAAATGAAAGGAAAATGCCAGTTGTTTGTCTTCCCTGGGCCCTGGGCAATAGGATGTAAATATGGGTAGTAAATACTGTGTGAGATCAAACTGGCATTTTTTTCTGAAGGTGAGAATCCAAGACAATATATACAATTAAAGCCAACAGCCTTGCCTACCAGAAGGAGTCCATGTCTTCTGGCATTCTCCGCTGAAACTTCTCTATTCCTCTCCCATGTATATGCATCTCACAGTTTCTCTACAAAAAAAAAAAGGCATAGTAGAACCAGCCAGCACCAGTTTGTTTTCCGTTTTCTTTTCTCTGTAAGGGATTAGTTGTAGTAACGGACTTCATGTGCCAGAAAGTGGGTGAACATTAACTATTTTGTCATGCACTGATCCTTCCCACAGCCCTGCAAAATTTGAAATGCAGGAATGGTTATTCATTAACATTTCTTTGTGTCTACAGGAAGTACATTTACTATGTAAACATGTTTTATATAGAACATACAGCTGTTTTGAACGAGCACTCAATGAAACGTAAGAGTACAGTGCTTACACTGCCACTGCAGAAACTCTGAGATACCACAGCATTGTGTTTTGGAAGAGTGAACACACAAAGGCTTTGCCCAGAAAAAATAATGGTGGAAGTTTCCTTAGAAAAAAATTAATTCTTTAATTTTTTTGATTGTTTTGTATCTGAAATGTATCTGGACACTAAACTATTGATACGCAGTCAATATTTAGAAGTGCGGTGGGTGGGGATGTGTTTCTTAGTGCTGATTTTAGTAGACATCCCATTGAAGAAGGAAAACTCAAGTACCATCAGGTAGTCCATTTTTCATAGACTAAGTATACTGCCACCAGAAAAAAAACTTACAGTGTGCAGAAAATGTGACGAGAATAGCTAGAAGAACCGTAGTCTGCTTGTCCTGATAATGTCAGTCTCAAATCTGTGAGGAACTTTACTTGTAATACTTTTTCCTTGTGTCAGATGTGCCTCTCTGCAAGCAACTCCACTGGCTGAACTTCACATTAAGAGCATTCTGTGGAATTGAGATGTTTTCTGAAAAGGCGAGTAACGATTCTGCTTCCCAGAAAGTTGGAGTGTTTTTGCTGGGCTGTTTGTTGCCTCTAGGTGGCTAAAGCTGTTTTGCCCTTTCAGAACTAAAGGACAGTGCATTTACCAAGGTACTTCTCAAACTGGCTGTACACTGTGGGCCCTACTGTGTCAAAGGTACCATTCCTAAGGAACCACAGGGCCAAGAAGCATAGGTGTGCTGTGGAAAGGGTTTATGTACAGCAGGCCAAGCCTTTGGACAGCTCTCCACTGCACACAGGGTAGATGTTGAGGTACCAAGTTAGCATTTGGAGGTACCAAGTTAGCACCATGAGGTGCTATATTGTGAGTTTGTGTTTGACCTTTAGGTGAGAGAGTCACAGAATCATTAAAGTTGGAAAAGACCTCCATGATCACTGAGTCTAACTGCTAGCCTAACATCACCTTGTTCACCGCAAAACCACATCCTCGAGTGCTACATCTACACATTTTTTGAACAATTCCAGGGATGGTGATTTCACCACTTCCCTGGGCAGCCTGTTACAATGCCTTACCACCATTTTGGTGAATAAATTTTTCCTCATATCCAACCTAAACCTCCCCTGATGCAACTTGAGGCCAATTTCCTCTTGTCCTGTTATTTGTTACTTGGGAGAAAAGACTGACCGTTACCTGACTACAACCTCCTTTTAGGTAGTTGTGGAGAGTGATAAGGTCCCTCCTAATACTCCTTTCTCAGAAAAACCCATGACGGGAGAATGGAATCTTGGTTGTCTAACCACTCCTACATGTACCTTATTATATGTTAAGGAAGGGGAGGGTTTCTGGTGGTTTTCATGGGAAAATAATATTACTCTTAAACTGGCAGGATACTACAATGATAGGAGATGACAATTGGATGAGCTCATAAATTTTGGATGAATGGCATCTGTGTAAAAGCGTAAGGTTAATTCTACACAGTTGATAAAAAAAAGTAACAACAACAACAACAAAAAAAGCTGCAGTTGACCCTTCAGGATATAATGCACTTGTGTCAACATGGACTCTGCCCAAACATTGTTCTGCTGTGGAAGCAGCTGGATGCCCTGCCCTCTGGTTTATATAGCGCCAAAGGGAAGGGGTAGGGAGAGATGAGGTGAGGGAAGAGGAAGGAGAAAAAGAGGCAGCAGGGAAGATAAAGCAAACGCAGCTCACCTCTTCAACACCACACTCTGAACTGAAAATATCCTGTGGCTGACCCTCTCAGCGCTCATGTCTTGATATTTAGCAATCTGCATCAGCAGAGAAAGAGTGTCTGCCTCAAAGTCACAGGCATTGTTACAAGCAAGCAATTTTTCTGTTTCATTTACAAGTTTTTTTCTTTGGGAGGCTGGGCAGTGATGGTGAAAGGGGCAGGGGAGAGAGTAATAGCTATTTCTATCTTGCCTGTAATATTTGAGATCTAATTTACAGTATTCCATTCCATAGTCGCATGATGGTGTCATTTTAATGGTGTATTAACACTGAAGTCTGGAATATTTATTTGGTTGAAAATGCATCTAATACTAAATACATCTCTGGGGAGATGTCTGTGGGATGATTACAGAACTGATGGCCATCAAATTGATAGCATTTCTCTGTCCTCCTGAGTCTTCTGTTGTAAAAGTGGGACAGGGTGTTTTCTGGTAAAGAATAATGGTCTCTGTGCTATCCTCGGGGGTAGATGTGGCCCAGCACCTGCGCTCTGGATCCAGGATATAGAGCTTCTATGCAATTATCTTCCAGTTTGCTGCTAAATTTCTATTCAAATTAATCAGTAGTTGCTTGACATGAGGAATCACGTTGTGAGCTTTAAAGCTTTACCACACACCATTGTTTATTTATTTACAATCTATTATTCATGCTAGAAATACTGGCCAATTTAACCTGATTTGTAACCTTTCCTTTTTTTTCCTTCTTGGCTGAAGTCTCCCATGTGATTTGCATGTGTATAAAGCTAGGGGCGGGGGGTGGGGGGAAAGAGGGTGGAGGGGGTGTTATTGTTGGGCTCTTTTTTTTTTTTTTTTTTAATATCTGTGCCAGGTAATATCAGATAGTGCCCAATAGAGATTCTCTAGCATTCCTTACTTTAAAGCAGGTAAACATACTGAAGCAAAAGAGACATGACTGATCTCGGGAAAGAGTAACCACATCTGCAAATATGTGTGCTTGATTCATGGAGTTTTATTTAACATGGACATTTTGAGAGTTTGTTTTCATTAACTTTCAAGCAAGGTGCAGTCCTGTCTGTGAGAAAGAAGGAAGCATGATGGAGAGAGCCCTGCAGCCTGGCATATGCAGCATGATGATCTGTCGCTGTGAATTCTGCAGGCTCATGGCAAAAAGGGTGTGAACTCTTTTTGGTGGTCATGTATGTCTGTGGATCTGTGACAGTGGGGATTCACAACAGTCTTGCTGGATGGCAGGGATTGCAGCTGGTAGCAATCAAGAGGAAGCTATCATTTCCTTTTGACTTTTACAAAGTGGCCTAATATAAGTCCTATTTATTCAGGTGTTTTTATACAAATTTTCCAAAGATCCCGAGTTTGACCTTTGTGTGTGTAGTTTCCCCTCCAATTAGTGAAAACCATTTAAAAATGCCAAGGATGGGACTAGAAGGGACCTCCTAGGTGCTGTATGCTGCTGGTACAGTCAACCAGATTGCAGACTTTTTCAGCTCTATCAAATACCAGAAATAATTTGTCCCTCCTGCTTATCTGTTTGCTGTACTGCTGTTCTAGAACCTTATTCAGGTTGCTTAGAAACCCTCTTCTAGTACCCAAGTTTTTTTCATGGCCCATTCATATTAATTTGTTCGTGTGCCGGTACTGTCCCCTAGTTGGGTGGCTCTTCTCTCTATCTAATGTTTGCATATCACTTTGATGTATTTATAGTAAGGAACCACGTCCTTTCTCAGACTGTATATTTTTATGTTAAACAAGCTCGGCTTTTTTAGTGTCCACTCATAAAAAAGTTTTGTTATTTTATGGACACACCCAGTAACCTTTCCCTGCACCTGTTCTTGCTTTAGTTCCTCATCCATAGGACCAGTCTTGCCTAACTCTCTCAGTCTGGCAGAGGAGGTTGCACCACCGTCTAGCATAACAGCAGAAATACTTGCCTGTCTGCCTGCACTGGCTTTACTTCACATGCTATGCACTAGGACCCTTGCAACATCTCCTGTTGATGGGTCTCGGTCATTCTATGATCAGCTCATAAATAAAGGTCTTTTTCCTCTTGGCCTTCCTCAGGTAGGCATGCAGAGTTTGGTTTAGGGTTTTCTTGGTTTTGTTTTTGGTTTTTTGTTTCTTTATTTTGGGGGCGTTGTTGTGTTGTTTTTTTTTCCTCTAGAACAATACTATGCATTTATTTAGATCTCTCCTGTTTCTTCCTTGAGGTAGTTTTTTAAAATATTGTCTCTGATCTTACAGCATCCCATGACGCTTATTTTCAGGTCTTGCTAAGTCCCTTTCTGAGGGACTTAGCAAGACCATCTTTTTAGGATGCATTGGCTGCCATCTCTGCATCCACCTTCCTCTTAGCCATCCTGTCCTTGCCTCCACCTTTTACATCGCTTTCCCTCACAAGGCCTGATGGTGAAGCCTTCATCTAGATTTCAGGTTGTGATGGAACACACAATGTGTGATGTCTTTAACTTCAGAAGAGCCTCAGTTTCTGTGGTTTCATTATATTCAGTACCTGATTTTTTTTTACTTGGTTTTTGTTGCATAAGGTTGAGGTCAGATTAACTGAAATAATTTCAACTTTGATGGCATACTTTCTCAGCCCTAACATGACTTCTTCAGCTCCTAATCCAAATTTCCAGTATTAGTGTGATCTTTGCTTAATTCAGTACACTTTTAGAGGTGATCATTCATCCACATGGGTTTGATTCCACCCTTGAAGAGTTCTCCCTTTGGCCAGAGGTTTGACATTTCACATAATTTTTTTCTTGGAAAACATGACAGTTTCATCTGAAATCCAGGTCAATGAGCTCTTTAACCCAGTTCCCTAGACTAACACATCCCATGAAATTCTCAAATTCAGTTAATTTCCCCAGTTTAATTCCTATCACTTTGTTCCATGGGGCAGAAGCACAAAGGACAATTGTGTGTTGTTTCTGCAAAAGCCTCTAACGCATTTTCAACTTCAGCCCAGCACCCTTCTTGTGGGTATGAATGAGTAATGGAGCTTGTCTGCTGTTGCCATGCACCGGTGCCCTGATATGGGCCAGGTGTTCCTGTGTGAGTCAGGATGTGCAGATGCAGAGACGAGTACTGGCTTCCAGAGGGATGGACACCCGCCTTTGGCTCCATCCTAATCCTGCAGCGGCATGTTTGAACGAGAAAAAAGAACACAGTTGGTAATGGCATGAGTAAAGTTTTACAAGGAGAGCAGGTGTGCCTGCTTGAAAGATAAACTCTTCCCCCATGCAACGATAAGATAAATGATCCGAATCTTGTGATTTAGTTAATGTTTCTGTCTTTAGCCTGCTGTGTACACAGCACCCTGCTGGATAAGCTGCCCAGAACTGCATGCCTCTGTATGCACAGAGCTATAATCGTCAGCAATATCATTCTCTCACATCGTGTCCTTAACTAAACAGCTTTTAATCATTGTACATCGTTATTATATGTTCCTTATTGTACAATGAAGCAGCTACCTTGCACTAAAAAAAGGCCATTGCCTACATTAAATATCATCATTGGCTGTGACTGGAGGATCTTGTTTCACTGCTATTTCAGGCTGTCACGCTTCTCTGGAGCAGTATTTAAACTATGACTGAATTTAGGCAAATGTTTTTTGTTCAGTTGCCTTGAGAATTAGAGTTAATCCATCTTTCTCACCAAGGGAAAATTCCTCCAGAGGCATCTCGCTCTTGTTTCACTGCTTATTGATTATCACTCCCAGTTTGCACATTACTGGCTGTGGCGTTCCAGCTGCATTTGAATGAGCAAAAGAAAAGCCAGCTGGTGCTCTGTTGTTCTGATTTTTATATCAGCATTTTGGTTTCAAAGACATTTATCTAATCTTATTAACAGGCTTTACCAAGAGGATTTCCTCACAGACTTAACTGGGAGAAAACAAATAGGCAATAAGGAGGGGGTGGTGGAGGATATCTTCTGTTACTTTGCACAGAAGCACATTCTTACCTACTGGGAGAAAAATCAAGTTTGCCATTGACTCAAATGCTGGCACGTTCTGACTAAGGCAAAGCTCCTGATTTTCCCTTATGTGAATGGCCTGTAAGAAAGCAAGGTGATGGGCATTTTCCTTCCATGCGAGTGCAGAGAACAGGACAGAAGGCACAACATGCTTCAGAGTGAAAGGCAGGCAGTGAGCCCATGCTCCTACTCAGGGGAATGCGGCCAGGAGACTGGGGGCTGTGGTCATGACCCCAGCATTTCCCTGTGGTCACTTTCTGTTGAGAGCTCACTTGTTTTGTATGGAGCTTTTTGCATGTGACTGAGAGCCATGTGTACATTCAGAGTGAAAAAATGGAACAGATTTGGGGAAATTAGTTCTAATGGTGCCTACACAATTGGAATCTCTAAGGTTGAGGGTAACAAGCGTGCAGCCTAAGGTCCAAATTCCCAATGAGACACAGGGGCAGGTCATGATATTCATAAATTCAGAATCTTGTTTGTCATAAAGTAAAATACAGTAACACGAATGTACAAGCATTATAAGAGCATGTAGTGACAGGACAAGGGGCAATGGCATCAAATGGAAAGAGAGCAGGTTTAGATTAGATATGAGGAAGAAAATCTTTGCTGTAAGGGCGGTGAGGCACTGCAATAGGTTGCTCAGAGAAGTTGTGGATGTCCCGTTATTGGAAGTGTTCAAGGCCAGGTTGGATGCAGCTCTGAGCAGCCTGGTCTAGTGAAAGGTGTGCCTGCCCATGGCAGTGGGGTTGGAACTAAATGACCTTTAAGGTCCCTTCCAACCCAAGCGATTCTATGATTTTGTTAGAGTTCCTTAAAAGTAGCTGCTGCTAAAATAGGATTTCTAATATGAACAAAGAATCATGTCTTTAGTTGGCCCTTTGTTAGTTTAGCAATTCTTAACTTCATGAAATGGGCTGTACATCCAGGGATTCCTCTGACAAAGGGCACTCAAGAATCTAGAAGATTATCCAGGTTAAAGAACCATACAGCAAGGGTGACTGACTAAAGAGACAAGTCTCTGAGAAGATTAAGAAAAGAGACAGAAAAAAAGAGTATGTGAGGGAGAGAGAGCTTCACTTTCTTATGAGTACAGTGAGGAGAAGGAGAACTGTACCTGTCCTGATGTTTTGTGATGGGTATAGTCAAGGCTCCTGGTGTTGGGTATGGGCTCGCTTGCTTCCCTTCCTTTCTTCTTCTCCTCATCTCTACCTCTTTTGCTGTATACAGACCCCATATTTACATGAAAAACTTATGTTGATTCTTAAGGAATCTTTTTAGATTTACGTGTGTTAACAATGAGGGGTTCTTAATTTAAAAGCTCTGGTTGGGGTAGCACTGGTGGAGAATAAAGGATGGTGTGTGGTCCTGGGCTGAGTCAAGTTCTCCTGGGAACAGAAGGGAAGTTCCAGGGAGTTCTTGCCTTGAAATGCCATGCAGAGCAAGATCGTCACAAGCAATTGGTTTTTCCTAGCGTTCTCTAGGTGCTGGAAATTGTCCACAAAGGAGACTGTATTATCCTCTCTGGAAGGAGAGCTGCATGATGATGCATTCATATCCCATGCCCATCATGGGTATTGCCATCCATGAGCAGGCACAAGAGTGCATCCAATTGATTGAGAAGTATTTGAGATTGACTGCAGATCAAGCCCATTCACTCTTCTTCCCTGCTAACAGCACCTGCCCAACTCACATTTTGGCATGACTGGGCAAACCTTACTGCATCTTCCAGCCTTCTCCAGCCACCTTCTGCCTCAGCCACCTTCTGCCTCAGCCATCAAGGCTGTGAGGTATGGGTTGCACAGGCATAAGCTGGGAGTTCTGAGTTACACACTGTAACCTCGCTGGGGGTTGAAGGATGGCATGCTGGAGTGCACCCACCTCCTTCCAGTCTGGAAAGCCATCCTGCCGTGACTGTCACAGGGAACTTGCACTGCCTTGTGCTCGAGTGTTTTTATAGAATGACATAAAAGGAGAAGTACTGAGGACTAATGGAAACAATACTCCTATTTCTGAGGGCACATGTGATAAAATGAGATCAATAAAAGAGCAAAATAGAGGACATTGGTGCATCTACCATGATGAAAAGCTGTGTTTTTCCCCAGTGAGCATATCTCCTATAGCATCTACATTTCTATGGCCTTAGCACCAGTCCTCATGGGAAGGCTGTTGCAAAATAAGTACATGTGTGTGCGAGGGGGTGAATTTAAAACAATGCTCTGAATCATCTCCTTGTAGAGATGCCTTTGTTTGTCACAAAAAAATGCGTATTGGTCACTCCTCATAACTCACCTCCAGAACGGCTCAATGTAGGCAGCATTCAGTAGAAAAATGAGTATGTCCAAGGTGGAAGTTAACACAGAGTAACCACTCTGGACTATCTTCCTGATGCAGCCGTGTTCTGAGATGAGAACAGCTTCTTGGAACTCCAAGTCTTGCATTGTGCACCCAAAGTGGAGGCTTTTATTTATTATGTGAATAGATTTGTCTCCTTTTCTACTCTCATTTAAAACACATTCAATCAAACAGGGGCCCTTTGAAAATGTGGATGCTCAGCGTAGTGGTGGCTTTTGATTTTAAGATCTGAGTCATGTCCCCATGGCCTGAATCCAAGCTATCAAAAAGACCCTAAGTGAATAAAGCAGCCAGTGGTGGTTCCCCTGGTAAAATTGAATTGCCTGTGCTGAGAATAAAGCTTGCATGTCCAGTCAGTGGAGCTTTGTTGGGACATCTTCCAAAAATATGATGAAGACCATGCCAAATTTTTTCTTTACCACTGAATAAGAAGGAATATTTCTCACCTGTGAGAAATGTTTCTATGTTTGAGATTCAGTGTCAGTCTAGAGTGAGCCAAAATTGCCTTTAAACAGAATTTTCTCCTCATAGGATCTCTCACAGCCCAGTGTGAGATCTCAGGAAAGGATCTTGCCTTTGCACTGTGAGCTTTGGGCCACCCACTGCTGCACATCCAGCCCTTTCCAGAGCTGCATCCTTAGGAGTGCTCTGGAACTGCAGACAGACCCAGTACGAGCATACAGAGGCACAGACAGGCTTTGTGCCAGACTCTAACATAGTGTCACAAACTGCTCAGCAGAATGTTAGAGAAAGATCTGAAGAAATAATAATAAGCACGTGCACACACACACAAGTATATATTTGTCCTGTTTTTGTTTCTTAACCTTCTGAATAGGTGGTGAAGGGTGAAACTCTCTAAATTATTCAACTTCTTTTTTCCAGTTGGCAGTTTTCATTCAGAATCATGTCTAGGTAGACTTGTTCTATCTCTCTCTGGAGGGTTCCCTGATTCAACTGAAACTCCTGCAAAAATATGTCCCTCCTATTTCCTCTTTTTCATGTGAAGCTTATTATTTAGTCACTCTTAATGCAGTTTTGCATCCTTCTTCTTACTGGCTAGCTTTACTGCTGTTAATTTTCCTCTATGTAGCTGTGCCTCTGTGGAGCTGCTGAATTATTTCTTTACCTAAACAATCTCTAAATATTGCCTCTTTTGGATCAGTGCACAGTTAGTAAGTGACTGACTCTGCAGCAGAGAAATGTTTTGGTTTCCACAGTAAAAGAAGTATTTCTTTCTATTATCACAATATTTTATGGCTTAAGAGGGCCATCTGAACTGCCTAACTTATACCATAATGCATAAATTACACATAGATAAATAGAGGTGTTATCTTGTGCCACCTGCAATGCTAAAACTCATTTTTCCCCACTGATAAAAATAGATGTAAAAATACGTTATACATATAAAAGTCACACCCACTTACTGGACATTGAAGCCCACAATAAAGATTTCCCATTTCAAATTGTACTTTGAGAACTATCAGTTAATTTTTAATAAATTTAAGAGCTTTTATCTTCTAGTGTCCTAGTTTCTTAATGAAATGCCATATGGTACCAGGTGAAATGCTTTGTGCAAGAAATCTAAATCTCCTGTGTCATTATTCTGCCCTTATTAATCAAATGTGTGGTCCAACAGCTGTTGAGCATCCTGTGTGCAATACTTCTTCTATTTTTCATCATGGCAAAGTACCCACCTTCAGGCTCAAAATAACTACAGGAGTCAGAGTTTAGAAGGCATTTTCTAGGTTTGCACACTAGAACTATTTCTGTTCTGACTTTTTGTGCATGTTTAATCAATTTTGTGCAAGTATCCAACCAAGGGGGCTTCATAGAGAATTCATTCAAGGTTTTCCAGTCACTTGGGAAACAGACCCAAGATGACTTTGCTATCAACATTTACAGGGATCTGTCTATGTATTAGTTTGGAAAAAGCACAAGGTCATGACTCTTTCTTTTTTTTCCCCATGAAATATTGTATGGAATGATGACTTGGTGTAGAGGAATGCTTATGCTCCACAGCTAGGATGGGAGCTACTGATTTAATGAAGTGTTTTAATTAGTTCAGGTTCTGTGGACTTGACTGTATATCTAGACCACATATTTAATCTCATCTAGCAAAGAAGTAATGACAGAGTTCAGGTCCGACTTCACTTTCGTATAAGTCTACCTTTGGTTCCAACTTAAATATCAAATGTTGACTCCCTTCTGAAGTTGGCTACTTCTATGAGTTTCTCTCTGGGCTGTGGATATTTATAGTGCCTTTCCTTTTCTGGCATACTTGTGTCTTAAAGAGACTCAAAGCCACCCTAGTTTCCCAGGTGTGTATTCCCTCCCTTTTTCTTCCCCTTGTTCCCTATTCCCAACTCTTCTGTCAAGCGGATACCCTGGAAGCATGGGCTGTGGTCTCCACTGGAGGGAGCTGGAGAATGAGCTGGCTCCCACCCTGCAAGCAGCATTGTCCTTCCCCTGGGGCTGAGCTGGTGGAACAGGCACTTCACCCCACTGCTCAGTCTTCTTTTGGTTATTGCACTTGTGGGGAAGACAAAACCTGAAAAACAACTGGCCAAAAAGCATATGTAATTGGATCAAATATTAATGAATAAGGATAGTAAATCTTCCCAGAATTTTTCTTGGCTGTATCTCCATTGCTTCTCTTCTCTCTCTATCTGTAGAGATTTGCTTCAACCTTTAACCTGTTTTTTGATGCCAAGTAAATCATTGTCCCATCTCCTTTGGTTACTCCTCTGAAATGCCACGGTGTTGTGAGAGTCTGAGGACAGTCATTTGCCATAAGGTGAGACGAGAGCCATCACATAGGGCTGGGTTAAAAGGAATTCAGTCAATACCTGCTCTTGAGACAGTACCATTCTTACTTCTCAGGTTATAACATCTTTCAACTGTAATGCAGAAGCTGCAGTTTTAAGGTGTTTGTTGCAGCCAGTTTATCCAGCTGCCCGTGGGTGATGCTTTTATACTCAAAGAGAAGTGGCTGTTGACTGTTATTTGTCAATGCAACTCTTGTCCATCATCACTGTGATATCTGAGGATGGCTACCACCCTGCATGAGCATTGAGAAATTTGAGCCTGTTTTAGTGAAGAATTTGCTTCCTGCTCTGTATTCTCCTGCAGGTGGAAAGCTGCAGACCCAGCTTTCTTGAAGAAAACATATAGGACCAAGCAGCAGTTTTGCATTATAAGGACCCATAATTTCTGCAAATGATGGGCCTCCTAAACTTGGTTTTACAGATCACTAAATGATGACACAAGTTAATGTGCAAGGACCCAGCTGAAAAACAAATGATATTGAGTATGGTGGTGATGTGCCCTTCTGTGAAGAAAAAGAAGGAAACGGCATCTGTTTACATATATGCACTCACAATTTGTAGAAACCCAGATGTTAAAACACTTGCATATCCCTGCATAAACAAATAGCAAATAAGGACAAGATTTCTGAATTTAGAATGCCTTTTTAGTGCATGTTCTCAAAAAATTTTTCTTTTCTGAGTATAAAGCGCAATTTCTTTTGAAAAAAGAAAATCAACATGCACCACAAATGACAACTTGTTATGGATGTAAATATTAATTATACATTGAAATTCTGGAACTGTTTTTACTAGAAGCTTGTTAGCTTGTTAATTATCATAATTATCATACAAGGGGAAAGGGAAGAGAGAGAGAGACTGATTAGTGTTGGTAATTTGCCTCATCCTTTCTGTTCTGTTGCATTTTTTTTTTTTTTCATTTTGGGAAAATTAATTCTGTGAAATTATCACTAGGGTGCTGTGTGCTCCAGGACATGTCTGTATGATGCGGCATTGTTCTGCCAGAATGCAGACTTAATTCATGCTTGGCACCTTTCCTGTCCCTCTCCTCCATGCAATGTTTGAGTCTGCCAGTCTTGGGCAATGCCATATCATGCACTGTTCTTCCCTTAAAATAAAACTGAAATAAAAATAGAGACATACACACAGTGCTCCTGAAACCTCAGACAAATATGGGCTGACAGAGGAATAAAGGAAAATGGTATTGTTTTAATTGCAATAGAATAGAGGAAAATTACTCCTAGGAGGCACAGAACTGTCAGTGGATACCACTGGGAATCATAACCATCATCAATGTTTTGGAGTGCTCTTGGGGCAAGATTCTTCCTCTTGCTGACCTTAATGGTCTTTTTGCACCTATATGGGTGGGACAGCTCTGAGTACTGAGAGAGGAGAGAAAAAAACCCAAACACATATAATGTTTGCTCATGGAAGAGTTTTATTTAACTCTGAGGTAGGAAAAAAAGGAAAGTAGGTTTAAGTATATATGTTTCATCATGGCAAAAATTTACCTTTCAGGTTGTTTAAGGATCCATGTGGTCTCCTGGGTTGCTCAGAATATTCAGGAATGATCTGGAAAAAGGTAGTTGTGCACTCACTAAATCTGCAAAGAATACCAAATTAGTCAAATTCTGAAAAGGCTGTGAGAAGCGTCAGAGGCACCCTATCGAACTAGATGAATGGGTGACATGGTGTCATAAAAGGTTCAGCTGTGTTCAGACAAAGTGTTGCACACTAAAGGGGAGAAAAAATGGATGTGCTCAAATGCCTTACAGAACTCTCAACTACCTGCTGTGGCTTGGGAAAGGCAGCTGAGTGTCACAATGATCATTTGGATGCTGACCACAGCTCTAATTTAATGGTCAGGCAAGATGTTAGGCTGCAAAAGGAATAGGATAGAGAATATGTTTCAAATACAAGCAATTAATAATGTAAGTTGATGATGCATTGGCATTTGGAATAACATACTTAGGACTGTACACCCAATACTCCCAAGTTTCACAAGAAGACTGTACCAAACCAAGACAGATTTCAGAGAAAGGTGACAGGAATGGAAAAGGATGTGTTAAATTTGCCACTTGAGAAAAGACTGAAAAGACTGGACAGTTTACCTTTTTAAAAAAGATGAAAAAGTGGTGATACTGTATAAATATCAAAAAGGTGATATATAGCTAGCAAAGAGATACCCTATTTGACCTGTGTTACAGTTCAGGAGTGAGAGAGGAGAGAGTGGATTGAAAAAATAGTAATTTCAGAGCTGATGAAGAACAGAAACTGTTTAGCACACTTATCGCTGGTATCAGTACCACCAGACATCAGTTGCTAAACCTGTACCAGTCAGTGGTTTGTCATGATAGGAGTGGGCTTGTGGAGTGAATGGCTGGTGCTGGGAACCCACCACCCATGCCTTGAGGGCTTTTATGTGGGACTAAACTTGCCCTGATCCCACAGACCAAACATTCAGTGGCAGCAGCTTGTCAGTTGTGCTCCTTGTGTCCCTACTGTAGTTTATTTTCATCCACTGGAAAGGCACTAGATAGAAATGATCCAAAGTGTGGTATATGGGCATCACAGGGAGAAACAATTCAAAAGCACATCTCAGATTCAAACTCAAATGTTAATGCAGCTGTATCTTCTGAGGCTCAAAGTAAGGCTTGACATTTATACTATAAAAAAATATCAGAATTATACTAAAGAAACTTGGGAACTGATAGCCATTTATTTTATTTTATTTTTATGCTTTTATTTTTCTTTTCATTAAGTGACAATGAGGATGCAACATTTTGGGTTAAGGATGAATGAAAACACCTATGGCAGAAGTCTCTGTTGTCTCTTCATAGGCAATTATGGCATTAAATTAAATATTCAAGTGTGTTTGATACAAAATATTATAAACTTGTGCATGCTTAACATGCATTTCTTTAGATAAATGTCTAGGGTGGGTTTTGTGCTGCTTTTTCTTTATCATCTATATCTTTATCTATACTATCCACAGTGCACACTCTGGAGTAGCTTTTGAAGTGAAAGCATCATACATTACACGAATCCAATAGATTAATATTTAAAAACAAAATTTAAAAATTATTTCCATTTTCAGGTTGTCAGAGATATTCACATTTTTCAGAGAACAAGTAGAGCCAGGCTGGAGAGACTTTAAAGAACAAGCAGCAGGGTGAGGTGTAGGACAGTGGAGGAGGCAATATGAACACAAGAGGTTTGAGATGACTGCTGCCACCTGATGCAGTCCATCAAGACACACACATAAGGATTGCTCGTGTATGGTGGGTGGGTGCCAGGTGCCTACCAACACCACTCTATCACTCCTGCCTACTAGGCTGGGCAGGGGAGAGAAAATATAATGAAAGGCTTATGGGTTGAGATAAAGGACTGGTGAGAGATAAATCACTCACCAATTACTGTCATGGGCAAAACAGACTCGACTTGGGGAAATGAGAAATAAAATGAAATCTTAAAAGCTCTCCCCCCACACCCCTTCCTTCATCCCAAGCTCAACTTCACTTCTAATTTTTCTCTACCTCCTCCACCCCAGTGGCACAGGGGGATGGGGAATAGGGGCTGCAGTCAGTTCACTGTACATTGCTGCTGCTGCTGCACCTTCCTCCTCAGGGGGAGGACTCGTCACATTCTTCCCCTGCCTCTATGTGGGCTCTTCTCTCTTTGGGGCCACAGGTCCTGCCAGGAGCCTACTCCAGCATGGGCTCCTCATGGGGTCACACCATCTTTCAAGCATCCACCTGCTCCACTGTGGAGTCCTCCAGGTGGATATCTGCTCCCCCATGGACCTCTAGGGGCAGCAGGGGGACAGCCTGCCTCACCATGGTCTTAACCAAAGGCTGCAGGGGAATCTCTAGTCGAGCAGCCAGAGCACCTCCTCCTCTCCTTTTGCACAGACTTGTGTCTGCAGAGCCATTTCTCTTACACCTTCTCATTCCTCTGTGCTCCAGCTGCAGTTGCTGTTGTGCAGTTTCCCCTCCCACCTCTTACCTGTGTTATCCCAGAGGTGCTAACATTGTTGCTGATGGGCTCAGCCTTGGCCAGCAATGGATTCATCTTGGAGCCAGCTGGCATTGGCAGCGTCGGACATAGGGGAAGCTTCTGGCAACTTCTTATAGAAGTAGCCCCCTCCACCCCCCCCCGCCCCAAACTTTGCTATGCAAACCCAATACATCTTGCAAGTGTTGCTAGAGTGGGAGCAATGCCATGTACTGAATACCTGAAGCATAACAGGTATGCTGGTATTTGCACTGTGGGGTGCTCTCCAACACATTCGAAGACAGACATTGTGTTTTGAAGAGAAATGGTTGCATTTCAGTTAACCTCGCAAGCTCAAGCAGTGACAGCTCTTCCAACCTTAAGCTTTTTGATCTAGTGATAGGCATTGCTGTTATTAATGCATATGGAATCTGTTTCTTATTTAGGTTTTGCCTAAACAATACTCTGAAAATATGTACTAACTATCAGCTATCAACCAGTAAATGGGACCAGAAGAGACAAGAAGAGTTTCAGCTCTGATAGCCAGGCACGATATTTCAGATGACAAGAAGCCTCGTTGGATCTTTAGACCCATGTTAGGATGTATGGAAATGAAAGGTTTCCACTCTGACGAGGGCCTGGAACCTCCTATGCTGGACTCAGCTGGGCAGTGCCACAGGAACCTGGGACAGAGGTGGGATGTGGCTGTGCCCAAGCCACTGGCAGTAGTGAACCCAACAGCATGCCAGCATTTGTATGGCAGTGGGAGAGGGCATTTTTCGTCATGCGTCTGCCCTCACTGGGGCACTGAGCGTGGCTCTAGGGATGCGTGATTCTGTTACCAGTATGACAGAAAGCAACCCAGCCCTGTTAGCTGTGAGGTCAGGGAGGGCACATGAAGACCACTGGACTGTTTGGTTCCCAGTGAGTCTCAGCAGTTCCCCTGCAGCCCCTTCCTGCAGCCGGCACATCCCTACAAAAGGTTTCAGGAAATTGCCCTGTGGAGACTGGTGTGTGACATCTGGAAGATGCACCTATCTCTGGAGGAGAGTAGCTCTGCCATAATTATTCAGGTCTGATAATTAACTAGGATGTAATTAGATATAATCACCCTGACAACAGTGTGCACCTTTTTCAACAGACAAGGAGGAGGCCTTGTTGTCCACCTGTGTCTGATCAAAAGGGATAATAGAGGAGCAAGCCATTAGTGTGCACGTGGTAAGGGAGCTGGGCCAGTGCTCCCATTGAAGGTCTGATAAGTGATACAGCCGGGCATTGGAGAAAATAATTAATTCATGATATTTTTTAAAACTGTCTTTGCCATCATGATCTCAGTTGTCAGTAGCCAACCTGTTTCAATAATACTGCATTGAAAAAAAAAAAAAAGAAAAAAAAAGCGGAAAAAAGGCCACGGCTGCTAAAAGAGAAGAGGAACATTTTCTACACTATCAGCAGGGTTCAGTGAAATTATTGTGTCCTTTTGTTGCAGCAAACAACAGCTGAAATGTTCTGTATCCGTCTGCACATGGCATCTACCCAAAACCTGCTTACCACAAATGTTCCAAGGCCCATGACAAGGGCTCTGTCCTCTGCTCTCCAGAATGACCAGGGTCATGCATGGAAATCTCCAATCCATGGAAGGAAGGCTTAAAAATGTGAGCTGGGAGTGCCTGGTGCCTGCATGAGTCTTGCTCTGAGGGGCAGTAAAGGTACCAGGGCAGCTGCACATAGAAAAGAGCAGCAGTGGGGCTATGGGGCCATGCCAGGGATGCCTCCGCACCCTGGGCAGCTTTAGATGAATTACCAAAAGCAGCTGCTTTCTGGAGGATCACCACCAGCAGCCCTCTGCCCTCACCCACTGTCACAGCCATGCCACCCCACATCAAGGCAGAAACACAAGGCTTTCCCCCTTCCCGTGGAATGGTGTCCTATTAGGCTGTGCCAGAGGGCAAAACGGGGCACCTGCAGTTATGTGCAAGAGGATGTCCCACCACCGAAAAAGGATGTTTTACAGGGTTTCTCTTGGGAGATGCTGCTGTCAGCCTGCTCACTGAGGCTCATTCCACACATCCACAGGGACTTGGAGAGAAAACATTTCCCAGAAGGAGACAGGCACACATCTTTGCTGTACGGGACCACATGCATGCAAAAGAATTCTATCACAGTGGAACCTTTATTTTGCAGATCCAGCAACCAAATGTCTCTGAAGTAAGATGAAATTCACGGTTGGTTCCGAGATCTAAAGACTGAAGTGAAGTCTGGTTTTACACATGGTAAACCCAACATTTCTGGCCTTCTAATTCAGATCTGCGCATAGCACAGGTTTTTCCCTTGGCAGCTTTGAATGATCTTTCAGGATGCCAAAATGTCCCCAGTTTGTACCTGAACTGCAACTCAAGGCTTTCTAAAGAACAAGGACTCTCCAAGATCTCCTAAAGCAGAAACTTTTTCATATGCTTTATATTAGAAATAATTAGAAATTGATACATTGGTGTAGAGAATGCTGTTAACTGGCTCTGTGGTAGGTTCAGTACTATGTGCGCATACAAAAAAGCCATGCTGGAGCCAGAGCCAGAGCACTGATAAAGTCAATTTTTGAGGTTGAAGAAGTCTAGCCAGAAGTTAGTCTCTGTCTAAACCACACAGCCATTGCACTGTAATTTTTCTTCTGCTCTGAGGGTTGAGCACGTGGCTCTAGTCAGGCTCAGTGATGATACCTGCCCATGCTTGATTCACCCTGTACAGGGCAAGTTCAGGATTACCACCAGCTTTTCCCAGCTGTGCAGAATGGCACAGAGACAAGCCGTCTACAGTCAGACATCTGCCTTTAAAACAACTAGCTCTAGGTACTCAGTTTTGCCCCATCCTCCCCTGGACACAAATTTTATTTCTTTTTCTTATTTATTTTTTTAATTTATTTTTCTGTTTCCTCTGCATTCTGCTGCTTTTTCTCCCAAGGCAGATGTGGGCAAATCACATTTTTATAAGCTCAAAGACAGGTGTGTGTTTTTGTCATTGAAATCTTGAAAACAATTGATGAGATTAGAAGCTAGTTTTTGTTACTTATAACCAAAGATCCCTTACTCCTCCTCAGATTCACCTGCCTCTTTCTGTGTTTCCACCATGCCTTTGCTGTCTGACTGTGGGACCCTGACATGTACCATTGTGAAAATACTGCAGACAAAGTACCCACTGGAGAGATTCCTCATCATATTAAGTAGAAATATCTCTCTGGCACAATCAAAGTTTAGAATTTTGCTCTTTCTAGGTGTTTCCTAGCATTTACTACGTTTTGGCAATCAGTGCTGCATTCATGGAAAGCAGGTACTGGAGCAGCATTGATACCATTGATATCCAGATGCTTTAAAATACTATAAACAAGTCTTCTGGAAGTTTTTTTGAGTTTGTTTGGGTTTGGTTTGGGTTTTTTTGTTTTTTATGTCAATACTTAAGAGTTTGGTTTAAGCCTTTCTAGCACTGCTGGGGAGGCAGCCATGCACGATGGGAGCAAGGCTGCTGAGCCGAAGGGCAAAGCTGGGCTGTGCATACTGGCCACCCTGCAGCAGCCACTCTGCCCAGCTAGGATCCCCCTGCTCCTTGTTCCCTCTTCCCACTCCCCTGCTGCTGCCCAGGCCCTTCCTGGCTCTTTGGAGCAGGGATTGTCTCTCTCAGTCCTGACTCACACTGCCACAGCTCCAAGTGGAACAGCCCTGAGGGGGACTGTAGGAGCTGTTTTGACTCAAACATCAGTGTCTTTCCTCCCAGAAGCACCAAGTGGATCAGTCAAGCCTTGTTTGGTAGATCTTGTGCTCACCAGAGAGTCTCCAGCTATGGTGCTTCACCCAGGATCAGGTGCTCCACACCATTTTACATTTTTAAGGCATCCTTGTCCCCTCTGAAAATGTAGCCCAGCTATTGCTGCTTTGTGGCCCTTTGGTCAAAATGCTGGAGGGGAGAGTAATTTCCACTGCTACCTCAAACATGATAGAGATGCCTGATGAAGCAGGGAAAAAAGCAGGGCTAATGGCAGCCAGCCCAATTAGTGCAGCACCCTGGGCAGGGCATTTCATCTGGGCCCTCCTTACCACCTGCCGGGACGGGTGCAGATGTGTGAGCGGTGAGTGACAGGCAGAGGAGCTGGGACCTGACTACATTAAAAATCCTTCCCTGAGATTTTCCTGCTTCCTTTTTCTCTTTCTCCCCTTTCACCACGTGAAACACGCAGTGGGCTGTATATGCAAACACTGACAGATGGTGACACTCGGCTCCAGCTCAGGCAGATTAGAAAGGGAACTCAGTGTTCAAGGGACCAATTACCACTCTGTCCCCTCAGGGAAGAGCATATCAGATGTTTACTGGGGGTTAATAATAAATGAATTGAAAAAAAAATTGCTCTTCGAACACCATATTCTGTGTATTCATGTCAGCAGGTTGTAATTAGCTAATTAAATGCTTGGACTGACAGAACGGCCCCAGTGGGGGTTGCAACGTTGCAGACCGCTCCTGAAATATGAGCAGGAAACATCTTGGAATATGTAGGCAGGAGGGCGGTTAACACCTCACATTTAACGGGACACTTCTTCCTGCAAAGGTTACTGGGAGAGCTGGGAGGAGGACTTGGACAAGTCCTGTGCCTGCAGAGCTTGCTGCCAAAAAGGCTGGGGACAGCATGTGAGTGGGGGGGGCACGCAAGTAAGGAAGCAAGCAGTCATGGGCTCTCGGCAGCAAGCAGACATGGTGAAAAAAGGATGAAGCTTTTGAAATTAGTAAACAATTCAAAATGAATATCAAGTAGCTGATTAGTCCTGACTCCTCCTTAAAAGGGTAGAGCTACCAGGAGGCACAGTCTACTCTAAATATAATGTCCAACCATGTGTGATTATTTTGAGTCATCAAAACCAAACCTACACTTAAGGAACATGAAAGGCCCACCTTTAACCTCCCGAAGCAGAGGAAATGAGAAGGCACATTCAACCTCTTGGCTGCCATTCGGGTATTAGCTCATGCCTTACGCCCCTGCCATCAGTGCTGGCCTTTGGAGAGTGTTTTGTACCACTGGCATGTCACCACTGCTTGTTTGCTTTCCTGGCTCCTTAGTAGCAGTGAGGTTGGGTTTATGAACAGCAAGGCACCTGGCACACTATACAAATAGGGGAGCAAAATCCATGCCAAATTACAGCACAAATAATGCATCCGTCTGGAACATATCAAAGGAGGCATTTGCAGCACTGGCAGTGAAAATGATAGTGTGTCAGAATTTTTCAAGATATAGGTTTCTTTGGTCTTACTTTCTAGACACAGTGCTTTGGAGGTAAAAAAATGCTTACAAGAAAGCAGCCTGGAAGATGCAAGCCAGCTCCATAAAAGACCAAGCTCACCTTTTGCAGCCACCTTTTGATTGTGCAAAAATGACCCATAGCATTGTGCACTTGGACCTGCAGCCTGCCAGCATGCTGTAGATATGCATCCTCCCCCTGGTCCTGACTGGGATAGAGTGACTTGATGCTACGGGAGTTTGCCCCTTCCCTCCCCTCCCCATCCCCCTCCTGCTCCCAGCGCAGCTTGGCTGAACAAGGAGAGCTACAACAACTCTTGAAGTTTCTAACAGTGGTGTCTTAAAGATGAAGGGCTGTGTAGGTGAAAAAAGTAAAAAACATGCTGAAGATGCCTCCAAAACCATGAGATATCTACAGAACATGGAAAATCAAGGGAAACATATCACCTTGCACCTTTTAGTCATTACTGCATCAGAAGTTCAAGGTACACAAAGCAGCTCATTTGAAAAGATTTTTAAGATGTGCATTAGACCATATATCAAGGAAGAAGAGCCAGCAGATCAGGGCTGCACGTTTGATGATGCTGCTGTATGCAGGACACAGGGAGGACCACGCTCTGCCAAATCCTGTATGTATGAGGGGTCACCTGCTGTAGATAAGAGGTGTCATCTGCCTCCCAAAATCAGGAACGCTCTGATGAACTCAGGAGGTCTAACCAAACTTTTCTTTGCTGCAGCTGTGATGCTTTCCTCATGCCCTTGGTAGTGCTCTGTGCTGTAAACATGCCCACCCAAAGAGCCTGAGAGAGGATGGCTGTGATGCATTGCTGCCAGACTGGGATGTATGTTTGCCCTATGAAAGCTTGTTGATCTTCCATTTCCTCTCTCCCCTAATGCTTATTATGATTGCAGAGTAAAATCACTGCTGTGCCATGCATGCTGACCTGAACTGCCCTTGCCCCATACCACCCCACTCTTCCAGGGGACCATCCAAACTTGGGGGTCAGTCTGGAATAACCAGTATTCTTTGTCTCCTGCCCCTGCATGTGAGGAAATAAGGCAGGTTGCTTTGCCCAAGATTAATTTTTTAAAGCTTTTCCTTTGATGAGCCAGTTTCACAAAACTACAGTTGTTCAGGCTCTTTTAAGTGTTTTCTAGCACCGAGTTGTGGGGCAGATCACAGAAATAGCCTTTTTAATAGTATTTTGGCCATTTAGGACAAATTCGGGCCTCTTTTCTATGCCAGTAACCTCGTGGGTGACAGAACGGATGTAATTGAACTTGTTAAGGTGGAGGCAAAATCTTGGCAAATTGAAGGCTGCGTATGGGGTGTCTCTTCCACACCCTTGTCCATGGTCAGTCTTCACAGCACACGGATGCTCAGGGGGAATGATGTCTGAGTAAGATGCTCCTTCACGAAAGTACCTGCCCTGATGCCTGTCCTGATTGCTCCAGAGGTGGGTTTGTAGTAGTCCTCCCAGGCTCCTGCTCCCATTACCCAAAACCTGGGGAAAAGCCTCTGTCCAAAGCCTCCTCTGAGCCTGCCCTGCCCTGGGTGTGCTCAGCACTTCTCCAGCTGTGCTGACTTGGCAGGATGCTCTGGTTCCTGGTGAAGCCAACAGACCTGAAAGGTGACATTGGGGCAGCCAGGCACTCGGTGACTGCTTTGCAAAGGGCTCATGACTGTGCCTTTACAGAATAACAGATTGTCTTTTGGGTTTCAGTTCCCTGTGTAATCACAGTCACAACAACCATTTGCACTTTCCACTGTAGGAGTTTAGGCTGAATTTTTAAAAACCTCTGGGAGCTACACCACAAGGGTAAGAAACAGGCAGGGAGTAGAAAACATCTGCAGGCTGGCTCCCAAGCACAGAGAACAGCCATGCTGCTGCCTGCCCCCTCCCCATCACCATTTGCCATGCTCAGCCCTGAGATACCACACAATATGTTTTTGATATTTTAGTTCCTCAGTTCCTCCAGTTCCCCATGCTCTTTTTCTGAACAACAAGTAGCACCATTTTTACATACCTACAGATTCAGGACCTTAATTTTTCTTTGTGAAGTGTTTCTGCACTCTCAGACTCTATGCTGCAAACACTTAGACTATACCAGGTTTATACCCATTCCAGTGAAGCAATTGATGCTTAAAATTCATCACATTTACAAGAGCTTTCCCAGATCCTTATAGCTTGACCCAGGCTATATAGCTTGACTCTTTGCAGAAATGATTTCTACAGGTATATGTTGGAATGGTTGGAATTACAGGCAGTAAAATATTTTCTGCACAAACATGCATCAGAGAATGTGCTGTATAGCACACCCACTAAGCTGCCTCTGAGAATGGAAGGAAAGCAGGCACAACTCTCCGTGTGGGAGGAAGGCCTGCTAAAACTGCCGTCTCCTTGTTACCAAGCTGTGACTAGCTGGTGCAATCCTGCCCAACCGTAATATTTCAGATCAGAGATATCCAACAACATCAGCTACACTTGTTATTGCCATATCAAATAACCACATATATTTATTATTTATCAGCACGTGCTTTATTGGCGTTCATTACAAGCTGCTAATGAGGTGTCTGTTTTAATAGTAGTTGTGGAGCTAATAAGCAGAAGGTGGAAGAAGCCCACCCTTTGACAGTAGATATGATTTCTTTCCTGGCTTTTGGGCAGCCACATATCCCATCCATAAATGACAAGTGCAGGACTGTAGGATCTGCCTCAAAACACATCTACGGTCACCTCATTTTGGCAGGGTATGGGGAAACAGAAGGCTGTGCAAGGGCCAGTAGCTGAGGAGGAAGTGAAGGGGTGGAAGGTGTGTCCACAGATATGGCCAAGAGCAACCTGCCCCACGTGGAGTGATTCTCACTTAGCAGCCCTCTAGCCTGCATGGGGGCACCGTGTCCCCCCAGGAATACATGTGGCACACTGCCCCGTCACTGACAGCCATGGGGCTGTGTGGGCTATGGCCAGCTGCCGGCAGCATGGCCCCCACACACAGACGGCACTCAGCTGTTTTGCATTTTGCAGAATGTTTTATGAGAAACACGTGTCTCCCCCATCACCACTGTCCCACACAGGCACAACCACATGGGGTATGGGACCCAGCTGCCTGATGGGGGGGGTGCTGCTGGGAAGCCCCTCTCCCAATGCTCACCCTGGCTGGGTTGCCTGTGCGTCAGAGGGGTGCCTTCAGGGCCCCAGTCATTGACAGGATGCTTATTCAAGCCTGCTAACTGTAGGCTTGAAGCAAATCAAGAGAAACTCTCAGCAAAATTTCAGGTGAACCCAGATGTGCAAATTGCGGGGGGTGAGCCCAAGCTGCGTGTGCAGCCCTGCACACATCCGTGCCTCCTGCACAGCTCCTCTCCCTACCCATACACCCCCTGCAATGGGGCAAGGGATGTGGGATATCCTCTGGGCCTCCCAGCTCCTGTCCCTCATCCCCACAGGGAAAAGGAGGGCATCCCAGCCATGCCTCCTTCGCTGCCCTCCTGCCAGGCTTTCCTCCTCAGGACAGGAGGAGACGGTGTTGCTGGCAGGGAGTGGTCTGCATGATGAGGTCATGCATGGTGCAGGCTCATGGGAGCTGGCAGCTGCTCTGCTGGGCTCTAGCCATCCCTCTCCCTGGGAGACAGAGCAAGGGATGCAAGGCAGGCACCAAGAGCGGAGGCTCCCATTATTTTGGCCTTGGGCACTTTTGGAGCTTGGCGGTCTTGAGAGTCACCCAGTGTTTGGCCAGATCCCCAGTGGCTTTGCACATTCCTTTTCTTTCCATGAATGAATGGTCTAATCTGGCTGGAGGGCATTGCAAGACCCAATAGCCAGTTTGCTGCACCTGCTCATCAGGGATTGAAACACCTGCCGTGGCTGGGGCTTAGCATTTAAGTGCTGTTATTTGAAGACAAATCTTGTCTTTTGTCTCTGCTTGAGCCTTCTCCCAGCTTTCCCCTCCCCTTAAAAGGAAAGAAAAAAAAAAGAGAAAAAAAAAAGAGAAAAAGGCTGTGCTGGGTGGCTTTTGGACAAAGCTTATTTTTCCTCTAATTTCCAAGAGAAGCCACCCTTGCTTTCCATGTTAGGTGCATTGCTGAGAAATGTTATTCACACAGACAAAGAGAATCATGAGTACTTTCATTTTGATGACAGCTGTTTAAAAGGCCTGTGCTGATGTTAAAATGTTGGAGCATTGGGTGGTTACAGTCTGAAGCACTGCTGTATCACCCTGGTACCAGCAATCAGTGCTATGCGATAAACTGATGCTTTTAATGAGAAGAGATATTCTTCTACACAGCTTCCTACCTGCATTTGACCTTTAAATTTTTTCAGGTTGCTTTCTTGTGACAACAAACAAATAATATTAAGTCAGTAGCTAATGTGAGATTTACTTAATGGGGAATTAGAAAGCAGTTGTATCGTTTCTGCCAATAAATTAGGAAATAAAGAAGTAGATTTTATCCAAGCAGTGTGATTCTTTTAATTGAATTTATGTATTTGGGTGACTAAGGCACTTGGTCTCTGTATGGAAGCCTTGGTTTTGCAAGATTTGTTAATGAAGAGGCTAGAAAGATATGAAATACACTAAATGGATTGGACAGGGACCAACTGATACATCTCCAAAGTTAATGGAAAGCAGAAAATATATTTCTTGTGGCTCTCAATAAATGTCTTGAACCAAGTTTTTTAACACTTTTATCAGTGATCTGGAAGTAAATTAAAAGCCATGTTATGTGCAAAGATTGTCAGAGAGCAAAGTTTGCAAGGGAGGTGTTTAAGGAAGAGCAGGCTTTGGGGAAGGATGCTGGGCAGAGCTACAGTCTTGAGGGAAAAACGAGGAAGCATCTATCTCCATTTAACAGCAAGGGCTCCTGCCCTGGCCAGGCACCTACCCTGGGAAAGGAAATCAGCCCTCAGTCTGCCAGAACACGACAAATCTAGAGCAAGAAATTGAAACTGGGCAGATGCAATCCAAAGAGTGGTTTTGTAACAGAGGATGGCAAACCACTGAAATTACTTCATGATAGATTCTCTATCACTGGAGACTTTTAAATCACATAATTTTCTCATTTCCTCCCCCACTCCCCTAAAAAAGAGATACTTTACTTGAATAATTTGTTTTACTTCAACTTTCTGTGTTACAGGGAAGATCAGGCAGGGTGGTCACAGTGGTGTTGGCTCTATAACTTATGAATATAAAGTTTGATCAGAAAAAATTTTAACAGAAGAAAAACTCCTGAAAATCTTCAGCTTATTTCAGTTTCGTTTATCATAAAAATAAATATTGGATACTTAAGAAATATGGAGGGAAGGCTAATTCATTCCTTTTACAAGTATTTCTGGAACAATTATAATAACATATTAAATAAATGAGGAGAAAAATTGGGCCCAAAATAAAAAGAGTCTCATTAATACAGTGGTGGTTAACCTGCAAAGTTCTCTCCACTGAGGGCAAAATAATCAAATACACAGCTAATTTTTTGGAAATATATCCTAATAAAAGAAAAGAAGAAGATCCTGTGTTCATCTGCACAATAATCCAAAACTTGCCTTAGGGTACAGATCAATTGCTAGAAAGTCTAAAAGAAATTTCTCCCGCAGGTAGCTTAGAAAGAGGAATTCATGTGTCTCCTTGAATTCCTTGAGAGGCAGGAGACGCTCACTTAACTGGGAGCTTAGCTTAAGTCTGCTTCATGAAAGACACCAGGAGTTTTGTTAAGAATCTCAATCAGCTGAGTCTTCATACAGTTTTATGTAGTGGTGCCCTTGATTTCTTTGTGATCCTGGTATTTTTGCAGCTAAAGGATGAGGGACTGCCCACTGGGAGCAAGGTTTGGTTTGGCACTTTCTGTTGTTGTCTTTGCCCGGAGCATCTAGTGGGAGGCCGCTGCTGGAGGTACGATGTCAGCTGTGATGTGATCTGGCACAGGTTTTATGGTTATGAATTCCCTTGGCTGCTGCCTCTCAGAGGCTATACTAGAAAAAAACCAAAACATAAAACAAAATAAAGATCAGAGACAACTCTACTTACATGTTCTTAGCAGTACAGAGAGAATATCTTAATTATTTTTTGCTCGTGAGATTAATCATACAGGACTATTGTCCTTTCCAATTGCCTGTGAATTTAAAATAGTGCTGTCTCTTAGAAAATAGTTCAAAGGAAAAGAAATTTCACTTTGCTCTACCTAAAGGTCCCTGAGTCTTTGTCCTCCACATGGCATCACTCCTTCCTTTCCAGCAACATGGCACTAGGATGGGTTGTGTTCTAGATACACACCACTCGCAAAACAGTTCGTAGTGTCAAACAGGCATTAGCATGAAATTCCAGTGTTACTCAAGTATAAATTCGAGTTACAATGTATTTATTACAGTGTGAGTCTCAGACTAAGTTGCTTCTCAATTAACAGGTAAAAAACAGCAAGAAGAAATCTCAGTTACTTTGAAGCAGAGGATGCTACCCTGGTAACATAGCGTAGAAAGTTAACAGTTATTTACAGTGTGGTGGATGGAAGTAAAGCCACTGCAGGTGTGCTTCCTAGCGAAGTGATAATCATTCCCCTGTTTTGGGGAGTGAAAAAGGTTCTGTGCTGGGGAGGGCAATGCTGCAGCAAAAAGAAATATGTGCCTGTTTTCATCTGTTACATTACCTTCATGTAATCAGCAGAACAAGGTTGTTGGCTCTAGTAATAAGGTAAGAGATCTGCATGCTGGAGGACACTATAGAGGGTAGCAATGTTTTAGGGAGAGCAGAGGCTATGGGACCAGATCTTGTAAGCTTGCTAAGGAATAGAAATGAGTTATTTGCAGGGATCTCGAAAAAAAAATATGTAATGCTTAAAATTTGGTGATGCGCTGCATCAGCTCTCTTGTCAGGGATAGGTCTGAGCCCACCAAATTAACTGGTGTTTCTTCCCTGGAATGGGAAACTGCATAGGATAAAAGAAACACAGTGGAAAAGAGGTGGTGCTTAGAAAAAGGGAGAAGAGAGAATAGAAAGGGACATATTCCCTGAAACTTTCAAATAGTGTGTTCTTCCTTCTCCAGAGCCAGTGAAGGTGAGCCCCTACAATATCCTCTGTTTAGCTCTTTAGATCTTGATATTTCTTCACTGGTTAGAAGAAAGGGATATTGGCAACATGAGTTGAGTGTACTGTAATGCAATGCAGTCTATTACTATGGGTGCTCCAGAAGAGAGAATAGTATAAATACTATCCAGTATACAGCTTTTCTGTATTTTCAGTTAAAGTAATCCTCTTTCCTTCCATTCTTCCTTGCTAGAAGGCTCACTGGTGGACTGTGATGGCCTTTTTTCCTAGCTTAAGAAGTGATTCATAATTAGCTTTCCTCTACCGTGCTCCCTCTCTGCCAAAACAAACTTGTCAATAAAATCCTGATGTTTAGATGCAAAAAAGATGTAAATTTAATTAAATACAAAGCTGGTCTGTGAGAATGGAATGTGTGGAGAAGCCACTAAAGAGCATCACACAGAGTGTAAAGAGCTGGAAGCAAATATTTGAAGAAAAGGAATAGCGTAGATATTATGCTTTCAAGCCACAAACATTGTAGCAGTGAAGCAAATTGTGAAGCAAGCAATTTCTGGATAGTTAAAAAGAATAGCTGCTAGTTGCATCAAATTAAGCCCTGAGAAAAAACTTCATAAAACTTGAGAGCGCTGTGCTTGAGACATACATATAGAGAAGAAAATCTGGTGTGTGAGGTCCTGTGGGGGTCCGTGTGTGATGTGTGTTATGAAAAAGCTCAATTTTCAAGTCTTCGTTAGTTTCGCTAAACAAACATGCATTCTTGTTAAACATTTCTCCTGAAATGACAACTATTGACAATACATCTTCCTGAAGCATATGACAGTTATCAAACAAATAGCTGACAGTTTGCAAAGTTTCCATTATTCTCTAGTTGCTGAAGAAGCTTGAGGATAGGACAGGATGCTTGGCATTGGGAGCGCCTTAGCTGTTAATGTTTTTGCACAAAATTTGTTAAGTGTAGAAACTGTGCTCAAATCTCTGAAGTGTTGATTCAATGGAAACATAAGTTTGGGGCCTGCTGTTAAACAGCAGTCTGGGATATATACACTCTCTGGGAAGAACATGCACATCAGCGACAATTCAGTATCATAAAAGCTAACATTAGTAGTTAGTCACATTCACATCAGATTGTTGGGCATTTCATGTACTTATTGTCTCATGGTGCTAAAGGCAGAAAATGCAGACTGGGAGAAAAAAGGATTGCTCATTTCTGTACAATCTTCAAATGTGCAAACAACAACAGGCTCAGTTTTGGTCTCTGTATGGAGGATGCTGCCGTTGTGAAACACTCACATGGTCCAAGGGTAGCTTTGACATGGTGTTTCATTAACCTGAAACCAGCATAGCATGTACACAACAATGAGGAGAATAAAGTCGATTTTCTTAATTTGAGACAATCACATAAAATATCTGAAAAGTGAAAAAGCTTAAAATCCCCCTCAGAAATGCAAGAAATCATAAAGCAGTTAACAGAAAAAAAATTTGTTAATAGAGATGTTATTTGGAAAAAAACCAACAAAACAAGAAAACCCCAAAAAGCCCCATTAAACTCCCCCTCCAGAAAAACCCCCAAAACTAGCAGCCACTATTTTCATCTGCAGGTGGAGCACCTTATAAAAACCATGGTGAACAGTTAATCCTGTCACAGTACCAGAGGAGATGAGGAATGGCTGATCCTACTCATTAAAACAACATCCCTCTATTTAATGGGATATTCTCTTTGTAGCCCTTTTTAGTCTCCCTGCTTCCTGAGAAGACAGACTCATTCCTGCCAATCTCTCCTTGTAGCCTTTTGTGGTGCCTCAACTCTATTTTTGGCCTGCCTTTTTGTATCAGAGCTCAAAACCAAACTCACTACCCCGGCTGAGACCTCAGAAGAATTTGAAATAAATACTTTCGATGGTTATCATAGACCAAAAGTGTTGTCTGTTCGATGTTGTGTTTTTTCACTTTCTGGGAAAAAATTCTCAAAGGTGACATGGTGCTGCTTGCTTAGTTTGAGGTGTGCTGTAATTACCAGATGTTTTCAGCAATGTACTGCTTACCCAGTCCATGCACTTGAACAGTTTTATTTCCTGTTTCCAACAGACAACATGTCAAGACCATTATGGGAGGAGCTGACACAGTTCGCATGAGCCAAAGCAGGCTGTCTCTCACCTCCTCTTCATTGCTGCATTTTGCATCCTGATTTACAATGACACCGTCAGCAATGACCCACTGCAGTTCTGGTTTTAGTGGGAAATCAGGATTGCCACACGGGAAGGGCTGTGTGGGCTGCGTGACTGGCCTGTGGCTGTGGCTTCCAGCTTCAGCATGGCAGGAGCTGTAAGATGTGGGAAGCCTCGGCTGCCCTGTAGCACTGGAGCAGGGTGGTAGACACCTCCTCCTCTCTGACCCAAGCTCATGTCTGGGAGCCTGAAGGCTGTATGCGCAGCAGGTTGTGCTGGCCTCTTTATGCTTGGCTTTCTCCTCGTTAGGTTGCTGTGTGCTGTTTGCCCCCATTCTGAGCCAGTGACAAGGTAAAGCTGGCATCACTGGTCTGTTTTCACGCTGGTAGCTGCATCTATGTGTGCAGAGAAGCCACTTTTCTCACTTATTCTGAAACGCAGACGTGACACAATGTGTTAAAAGGCAGATATAACCACAACAGAGATTTTTTTCTTGTGGTCCAGAGATTAAACCACAGCTGCCAGTGGTTTTGCTGCAAATACTGCAATTGCCAGGTGGGAGATTATGCCATGATGTTGGACTTGCACGTCTGTCTCCTCACTCAAGCTTTCTAGGAACATATTGCCAAGATGCCACAAGTGCAGCTCTCCCCTTAGTCCTGGGCACCGTTGTGTTACATCTGTGATTACTGCAGAAGTTTCAGTGCCAGCCCTGTCCCACCCAGTCACTCCTGAGGCAGCAGTGGCTCAGAGTTTCAGGGCTAGGAGAAAGCATCGGCTGCAATTTCAGCCTGCTCAGGAAACTCAGAGGCAGCTCATCAAGTGCACCAACAGACACAGCTGGCTGGTGCTGAGGACCCAACCACTATACACAGAATCATAGAATTATAGACTGGCTTGGGTTGAAATGGACCGTGAAAATCACGTAGTTCCAAATCCCCTGCCATGGACAGCAACATCTTCCAGAGACCAGGTTTCTCAAAGCCCCAACCAACCTGGTCTTCAACACTTCCAGGGACGGGGCATCCACAACTTCTCTGGGCAACCTGTGCCTGTGTCTCACCACCCTCATAGTAAAGAATTTATTCCTAATAATCTAATCTAAACCTATTTTCTTTCAGTTTAAAACCATTACCACTTGTTCTGTCACTGCATGCCCTTGTAAAAACTACCTCTCCAGCCTTCTTGTAGACCCCCTTCAGGCACTGGAAGGCTGCTATAAGGTCTCCCAGGAGCCTTATCTTAGGCTGAAAAATCTCAGCTCTCTCGACCTGTCTTCATAGAAGCCTCTGGACTCACTCTAGCAGTTCCATGTTCTTCCTATGTTGGAGGACCCAGACCTAGACTCAGCACTCAAGGTGAGGTCTCACAAGAATAGAGTAGAAGGGAGAATCACCTCTCTCAACCTACTGGTCACATCTCTTGATGCAGCCCAGGATGCAGTTGGCTCTCTGGGTGCATATTTAAGTTTCTCTTGATCCTAGCCCTGATCCAATCCCATGGACTGAATGTCCACTTATGGCCAGAGCAAATTAGGTTGGGCTCTTGCGGCATGTGTTTTGGCTTATTTTTGCACAGAATAATTCCAATTTGGGATCTCTGGGACTGTTCTCTGGTGAAGCACAGTAAATGAGGAATACCACAAAATTCACTTCAGAATTGCACTACAGAATGGAAACACAAATGTGAACACACCTTAAATTGGCTCTTTTATATATTTGCTTTGTCAAGGAGAAGTTGAGGCTCAGATGGACAGCTGGGAAACCTGACTCATTACAGTTATCCTGCAAAGGTGTTAGGAGTGGGCTTCAACACCACCCCTTAGCATAGGTTCCTTAAGAAATATTAGTAGTGGCCAGACACACAGCAGGTGGTGTAGAGTACAGGGATTTTGGAGAAGGTCAGTAGAAAAACAAGTATCCCATCTGTGGCAGAAGAGAGACATTGATAAAATACCAATTTCATGGATGTTGCTACTTTCAATGAGGAAGTAATTACAGGTAAAATCACATGTCCTACAAAGTTGGCAATTTTCAGAACTGCTAATATTTTCCTGTAAAATGAATCTTAAAATACAAAATGTTTCTTAGAGTGTCATCATCAACCACCAGTTTTGGGTTCAACCAACCACCAGTTTTGGATTCACCACTGCCCTCCAGAAACTGGTCAGAAGCACATAATACAAACATTTTATGTGCTTGTCTTCGGGAGTCAGGATTAATGTGGACCCTGAAAACCTATCAGTAATGAGAAGTTTCTAACTCAGTTTCTCGGGAAATGTCAATGGCAAGTCTAAGATGTGGTGTTTATCCTCTCACAGATTGACTTGCACCCAAACACTGCCTTAAAGTGGCAAAGCATTTGCAGTTACAATCAAATTATTTTAAAAGAGAGAGCATTTCACTGGCTATCAAAGTAAAACAGAATAGGTTTTTTTTTATGTCATTCATTACCAAAGGTGCTACTGCTGATTTTACTGCAAAAGAAACAGAGAAAACTTTCTTTGCTTTCTGCACAACCATACCTGAAATTATGTTTCTTATTCGAAAGACTGTTTTCCATCAGTTTTAGACAAGCTGCCTTCTCCATTCCTCTATTCCTTCTTCATTCCTGCCTAAACCATCGCAAGACATATTGCTCAACTCAAAGAGAGCCAGTTGAGTGTCGTACCAGCCCAGAACCCCCACAGAAGGAACTGGCAGCAAAGGCCTGAGGGTATCCAGGGCAAGATGCGAAGAGCACAGCCAGCCTTTTTGTTTGCCTGTTGCTGAGCTGGTACCCAAACCCCTCCCTGGCATCAGTGTCCCTGAGCCAATCCTGCAGTCCTGAGCAGCTAGGACATGCTGATGCCTGTCAACTGAGGGTCTTCAACATATGAAGATTTTTTGTCACCAAGCTGCCATCAATTAGCATAAATGGAAGAAAATGGGACCTCTTCCTGATATCCTCTCAGGAAAGCACAGTAGATGAATGTGTCAGGTAGCATGAAGGGGTGCTTCTATACTCTCATGCCATCTATGCACAAATTTACCCTGTAAACCTCATCCTCAAGTCTCCACACCTGCTAGTGCAGATCTGCTGCGTATCAGGTGTGCAATCACCAAAATTTTTGGCCTGCTGTTGTGGGGGCTGTTGCCCCTCATCCTGTCTGGGTGCCACTGATTCCACCACCTGAGAAACCACAAAGCCTAAGTACAAAGAAGGGTGGTGCTGTGGCAAGGGCTGAACCAAGAGAGAACAAAAAGGCCACCTCCACCCCCAGGAAACGGAAACTCTAACTAAAGTAGCAGCATACAGGGGCAGACAGACAGGAGCAAAGGTGGGCCAGGTCCTCTGCTCTGTCTCCTCCTCCTCTGCCTCCACCTAAAAACTTGCTAAACAATGTTCCAGTGAGAGGTTAGGCACCAGGGAAGGAATAGCTCCTCAAGGTCTCCAGCACCTCTCTGCATGGCAACTTTTAAAAAGAAATGGTTTAATGCTAAAAAGCAAACAAAGAAGCCAAAAATATGTCCCATTTTCGGTATTTCATGATTGAAATCTTAAACAGTATAAGCATGAGATTTGCCAAACACGGGTCTCAGCTTGAGTAGTTTTTTTCCTGTTATGCAAAGTAAAATTTATGGAATCTGGTAATCTTGCATTAAGAGCTAATTTAAAAAGCTGTATTTAAAAATTAGTTTCAAATCCTTTCATGCTATTTAAACTTATAAATATAGATAGTGCTGTTTTAAGCAGAAAATTGAGTAAAGCATCAGCAGGAGATTTAGTCTGATTGCTGTGCATGTTTAAAAGAAAAACACACTTAGGCACTGTGACATTCAGTTTTTAAGAAATCCAGTTTAATTATATTTTCCCTAATTAAGGATTTCATTATAGGGGATCACATGATTTAATTATATCAATACCCCAAAGACCTGATTGTGAACATAAAATGTGGATTAAAGGGATGCCTCATCACTTAATTACCTGCTAGATTGGAACAGATCCATGTTGTAGGTCAAAAGGGACATAAAATGCAGGCTTCTGCCTCCCTCTTTGTTGTGTGTGATGGGCTCTGTGCATGGGGAGAGAGAGAGGGGGGAGCACTCTTGTATCCATAATGGGAGTGATAATTATCTGTGAGCAGTTTTCTAAGCATATATTGAGATAGATAGATAGATAGATAGATAGATAGATAGATAGATAGATAGATAGATAGATAGATAGATTTAAAATTATTAATTTTTTTAAAATTTTTGGTAAGGTGAGCTGTATATTTCAGCTTATAGTCCAGTGGACGTCTGTATATTTCTTCTCAATATATAAAGTCTTGTCTTTCAGAAGGAAAATGTCAAGTAGTGGGAAATCTTAGGCTGGGGTTTTACATCCTCCAGAAGGGAGCGGATGGATACCCAGTGCTGTAGCGGGAACTGGATCTGTCTTCCTCCTTGTCTGTTCTGCATGAGGCCTCTGGACTGGTTGCACTTCTGGAGATTCCCTGCCACTGAGTAGCTGGGGCTGTTCTGGGGGAAGGACAGAATGAAATCTTTTGGGATATCAATATAAAGCTGAGTGATAAATTCTAACCTGCCCAAACCTGGCTTACCAAACAACTCTCTTCCCCGCCCTTTAACCAACTCCAGCTAGCACTCCCAGGAAGAGGCTTGTGGAGGTCTCTTTGGCAGGGAGCATTGAGCACATGGAGGGGGAAACCCTGCATCAGGCGCCATGGTCTAGTTTTTTTTCTGTCATTTGAAATGCCTTCCCACCTCCCACAATTGTTACAAGCTCCTACCTAGTAAAAGCTAGAAGTCTGGCCATTGTACCCAATGGTCCCATAGTACAGAAAAGATTCCATCAGGGAGAAAATATCCCATGGGGGCTAAGTGCAATTTGTCAGGGCCCATGGCAGCATTGCACACCTGTTGGAAAACCCCTGCAACGTAGCTCCCCACAGCTTTCTGAGGGGGCTGAAGGGCTGCAGGATATCTACATAACGTTAGGATTTTTTCTTACTACATGCCATGAAAAGGAAATTTCCCTGCAGCACTGCTCGAGCAGGTATCCTGCTTTTTCTCAGTGACCTCAGGGCCAGCAGGCTCTGGCAGGTACAAATGGAGCAGCAGATCCATGGTTACTTTGCTGCTTCTAACACTGCACTGTCCCAAGAGCCAGTTTGCCTGTACCCAATCCCTGCTCTGATGTGGAGAATGACTTTTGAAAGAAGTATTTCACAGCCACCAGGAAGGCTGGTCAGGACAGGGTGCTCCTTTTCCTAGGCCCATGGGAGCAGGTGATCTGTTAAGCAAGAGGACAGCCTTTGAATTATCCTTTTGCTCTCTGGGTACATCCTGAATTCTCAGTCATCCTCCTGCAAATGCTGCTGCTTTGGTGGTGTTGCTTCCTGGCAGAAGCTAAGAAACCAAGTCCTGTGCCCAGTTTGGGTAACAAGGCTAGCTAAAACAAGGTCTCTTGGCTGCTCTTGAAACTACTGCTAAAAGCTGATGCTGATATGTCCCAGGTCCTTTCTATGGCTCTCCTAAAGGCACCAGGGAGGACACAGAACTGGTTGGTCCAGCTGTTTAGGGATATTCCAAACCAAACCAGTCTGGAACCTCATCATGGGAACAAGCAAGGTCTGCACCCCATAGCCGAGGCCAGCACATAGCTGTGGATACTGCCGCCCTGTCCCTCCACTACTGGGCACAGCCACCCTGCCCTACCTGCCCCATGGGCACAGCCACCTCTTCATCCCTCCCCCTGGACATGGCCACCCCAACCTGCCTGCCTCGGGGCAGATCCTGGAGGAGGCTTTGTGCACACACTGGGGCAATGTGCCTGGGTGGTGTGAAGCAAGGGAGCATACTCAGTTGTTAAATTATCATCTGCAAGTGCTGTGGGATGAAGAGCCATTTCTTTTACTTTGATTTGATCTTATTTTCCTAAGCAGGGAAATGCCCCAGTGACAGTATCACTGCAGATGGCATCACAAAGCCCTGGCTGGCACCAACTGAGTTGGCACAGTCAGATTATCATGTTCAAGTTTGTGTCTGTCTTTTCTTTTTTCCCTGCTTTGCTGTGCTAATAGCATTTCTATTACCATGTAAGCCTCAGTCAGCTCCTTCAAAAGGACAGAGACCAACATAAAAAGTAAATTTCATTATCACTGGCAAAAAGGAAGGGTCACAGAAAAAGCTAAATGATGCTAGTCTATCTTTATAATTCTTTCTTTTTTTCTCCCTCTCTCTCTCTCTCTCGCTCTCATCTGGGCTTAAAGGGAGACTGGAATTGAAGTTGCAGGGTCTCCAGGGCAGTATTGCAGAGCAGTGCTGCTTAATGGGGCAGCTGGTGGAGAGAGCTGAGCACATGTTTCCTTTGCAGTTTTCATCTTCATACTTCACAGGACCCAGGGGCTGATTGATGGAATTCTTTTTTTTTTTTTTAAACATAGCTTTCTTGAGGCCTAGAGGCTGCCACACTGAACATATGTCCACATATTCCCTTGGGCAGTATTTAAATGTGTGCATCCATGTGACTGTATTTGTTTAGTGTGTGCTCCCACTGATCTAATGGGACCTTTCCCATGACCCATTGGTTCCCTAAGTTTGCCACTTGCTGCTGTCAGGCGAGAGAGGCTTTAACTTGGATGGCTGTAGATGTAAATGAATGGGACTTTTTTCCACTTTTAGTCCTTTTGACTGAACCGTCTTGCTGATGGATCATCCAATGTAGTTTAGTTGAGAACCCTTCTTCATGCTGTTAAAAAAAGCTAAACCTAAACAGACCCCATCTGTTACAATCCCATGTCTATTTATGTGAATGCAAAATTTGTTGGGCTGCTTTCTGCTTGTGTTAATAAGCCACCCTCTGAGAACAAAATCCACTCCTGGAAAATGCCCAGTAAGATGTGCACTGCTTCCTACACTGGATACCTCTAATGCTAAAATTTCCTTTTCCTTTGGAACAAGAAAAGCAGTGGTTGCACATGGCACTCACTTCCCTTCAAGGAGGCACCATGCAATTCTGCATGATATTTAATGTTCCCCAGATAGGTAGCTCAGTGACACCCAAATTAGAATGATATTATCTCTGAGATAGTTTTCCAGCATACACAACCTGCTTGAATAATACCAATACTGCTCAGAGGAGGGGACTAGAAGCAGATTATTTACATTTCCAACAGTTGCAGCTTTGTGTGAATGCCTGATCATATCCTACCTTTACTTTGTCTTTCTTTTTCAGCTAAAAGCTTGAAGAATCTCACAGAATGACACAGGTAAAGGAGGAGTTCAAATGAGTTCAGAAACTGTGGCTGGCTAACAAAGTGAAAAACTATGTAAATATTCCACAACCAGCATTTGCACATATTTAAGGCTGTGCTAGGTAATACTACAATGTATGCAAAATTTATAGAGAATGTTAATAAAAAACAGAATACTTGTATTGTCTGCTAGAGTTCTTGTTGAAGAGTAGAGCTTTCCTGTCCAGCACCGTCCCTTCTCTAGAGAGCTTAAGTGAAACATTGGAGGGCTGAGCTGAGAGGAGCTGCCCTCCCCTCCCTGCCAAGCTGCACATGGAATGCCCCTCCTCTAGTCTTCTGGCAAATACCCATAGAGTTACACCACACCAAATCCTGCTCAAGGTGAGGCTAAGAGCAAACCCTCCATCTCTGTGTCATAGGCATGGGCATGGGCATGGGCTGGGCTATTTTTTCCAGCACTCTCCACATGAGTCGGACTGGGAGCCAAGAAGAGCATACAGGAATTCATGCTGGACCTCCAAATGTGAGTTGTGGAAGGTGGGGATAAAATCAGCTGAAGAACAGGAGTAAATACACAAATTCAGCGTGTTTGTTAAACATTGTAATTTCTACTAAGTAAAGAAAAGTTTTATCAGCTATATCGGTGGGAAATGTCAAGACTGAGAAACAACACCGGAGAACTCTTAGTCACCCTAAGACTAAACTGACGTTCCTTAGAAAAATTATTTGTTAAACAAGAGCGGAGCTATATTACTACACATGAATCTGGTTTCCCAGCGCTGCCTTATGTCCCTTCCCTTCTTCAGATCTCAGATCATATCTTTCCATGGGACTTGGTACAATGGCTGCCTGGCCTGAAAACCTTATGAAAAAGTAGCTGCAGCCTGTTAAAATGGATCTAGTTCTGTACTTCTTACTGGATCATACTAAAAGGCAGAGTAGAACATTTGCAGAGGGTCATTAGAATTAATGGAAACCCTGAAGTGTCCTGGACTTTTGCTGTGTATCTGTTACTTGTCCTCTTTGACTTTGTTTCACTTTACTACCACTCTCCAGCATCATGGGATGATTTGTCTTGATGTCCTTTCTGCTGTCCTCTCTCATCCTCATCCTCACAGACTGCACACTCTTCCCCACTCTCTTTCTAGTCTCCCCCTTTTGCTTTCTCCCTTGCTAGCATTTCAACTAATTTAGCATCTACTACCAGGGAAGGGCTGACAGTGCAATGCCTCACACCAGTTCCTTCCTGAGGACTACTGCTGCATTTCCTGCTGGAATGTCCATTTCTGCATTGCCCCAGTGCTGCTGAGTCACAACAGTACTTACATTAGGGTTTGGGATTTGTTGGCTGCATCTATAGCACTAAATTGAACAACTCAGGGTATATGCTTTAGCATGTCTCCTGGCAAGGTGTTGACCCAGTCCAGATGGGAGGGACAGACAGCTGCTAGGCACAGCCCTGGGTTCGGTGGGGGACACAGGCCATTCCCAGCTGTCAGTTCAGATGCAACTGGCAGCTTTTGGCAATTCGAGAGTTTAGCTGGGTGGACTTTGCTACACTGCATTAGCTGGCCTCAGGATCAGGGAATGGGTCCCAGCACCATTTAGATCACTAATATAGTGCAGCTCTGATGATGCATTAAGTTTGTGCATTAACACTGTGCATTATTCAGGTCTGGGGCAATCCTCAAAAACAGAAGCTATAACACACAGGTGCACATTTCATAGAGGTTTTCCTCATAGCACTCACTTCTCACCAATGAAGTCATGTTGCCTCCTGCAGGAAGAGTTTAAAAAGCTTTGCCCAGCAAGCCACCACTTAGCAGATACTGAAAACAGACACTGTATCCAAAGTGCTTTTAACAGTTGGGATAATGAGCATGATTAAAACATTAGCATATCAATTTCTAATATACCTCTATATTTTTAATGTCACATTCTGATTGTTTTCTGTCTTTTTTAATGGCAAAAATTCAGAGGAAGCATAGTCACTGCCAAAAACATGAGTACCAATAGCCATCAGGTTACCTCAGAGGCTGACAAATACAACATGTTATTACACATATGGTAAGTCCTACTGTAGAGATGCTGTCATGTGATCTTTTGTTGGGTTATTAATCACTGGTATTTTTGTCACACTCAAAAGGAAGTGTAAGGTGATGGATTAGCTTATTTACCCCTTCCAAGAAAATATTTATTTTCAAGTTGATTTTTAGCTTTACTTTCTTTTAATCTACTGAAGAGTGCATCTGCTAGAAAATACTTTGGAAATGGGTGGCTAGTTTAGCATCTTGGTTTTGCTCAATTTTTTTCCTGTGTGTTTTTTTTTTTTTTTTTAATTATTTGTTTCGAGGATACTGGCCCCTGGAGTTTAGCAGGCACTGTTGTATGCACAGGGTACCCGTCACCACTCCTCCACATTGCTGTCTTCAAGGAGTCAAACATGGCTGGAGATGCCAGTAGTACGTTTACTTTGGAAACTGTTACTGAGAAAACTTTAAAGGCACATTACAAATACAGCTATAATGTCCTCATGAGGCAGGAAGAAAAGTTTGAGCATCTATATCCCAGCTGGATTTTGCAGACTATAACTCAGCCAAAGAAATAAAGCAGAGTCTCCTGCTAGTTGTAAAGTAAGATGAGCTGGTAACATGGAAAAGGAAACAGAGTAAAACTCCTCAGTGTGTGCTGTAGTGACTTTTTACAGTCAAAATGACATCATAAAATGAGTAAATTAAATACTGATTTCATTAACACTTTCATCCTTGTTGGTTAAATCTGAATGCTTAAAAAGTACCTAGTTGGCTACCTAAACTTTGAATGTTTAAAAGTTGATTACTTAGGTAAAACCTGTCTCCTATAAGTCCATGTTGGTTGTGTTAATGAGAGTAATGAAGTTTCAGCTCTTGCTTGCATCTTATATGAACTACTCCGTTATCTAGCACCTGGTTACCAAATTTAGATTTTTAATGTGGAAGCAGCATGAATGTCTATCCCAATACATCAGAGTATCACCTGTGCATCAAGATTATTTTATAAAAATCATAGTGAATGAAGTAGAGTCATCTTGGCCACTCCTTTGATAATCCTTGAATCCATCTGTGCTTCCAGCTCTAAGACCCACTGCTGAATAGCTTTTTTAATCACCCTTGCAACAGAAATTCAAGTCACTACATTATCTGGGGTTTTTACCAAAATAATTCACTATTTAATAACAGAAGATGGTGAAAAGTGTTGCAATTACGGTTCTAAATTTGATGAGAGCCATTCTCAATTTGCTTGGATTATAAAGGAGAAAGTATGTTTTCAGCAGCTAGAGAAGCAGCTACCTTTTTTAATTTTAAATAATATTCACTTCCTCATCTTTGCACCAAATTATTTCAGGTGCCTTTTAATTTGTAAAACAAATAGCACTGTTAAAATATGTACTGTCCATATGTACTGTCAGTGCAGCAGTGCTGCAGGATGCTGTGGGAGCCGATTTTGAGAGAAAGAATTGAGCCAGTTGTGGGTCCCAGCACCCCAGACCCTGAGCCACCCACTGCTACTCACCAGGGCACTCCTCATCTTACAGCCCCCATGACAGCCTTGTCTTTCACACAGCATGCTCTAATATTTTTTCAGTGTGATGTGCCAATCATCTGTTTTCACTCATCTTTACTGATCCATTGAAAATGTGGTTCCATCCCACTTTCCTTGACTGTACATACATGCATTTCATTCAGACCCTTAAACTCATCCAGAACCAATAATTTTTTCCTCTATTGATAACGTGAAATCTCTTCTGTGGAATTGAACACAATTGGGATGTGGAAGCACAAGGATCCATCAGTGCTGCTGGACTCTGTGTTAGCCTCTGGTGAGGGGTTTCTGTAACTCTACCATATTTATTTCCTGGAATGATTTCTGTGCAATGATTGGCAGGACCAGAAATAACCCTTTTTTAGGTATTTGTTTTGATGTCAAGTGAAATTTACTTCTCCTCAAGTCCATTTCTTTCTGGTCCATTTCAGAAATTGGATGTCCTGGCAGCTGCTATGACCCCACCATCCACTGCCCACAGCCATCTCCCTCCTCTCTGCTGAACTTGCTAGTCATTTTGGTAGCCTCGATTTTACTTCTCAGCGTTGTCGTTGGTGTCTCTATTTAAACTGAGAAAGGATTCAGAAATGCTACCTGATCACTGTAGAGCAGAATAAGACCAAACTGCCAAGTTCAAATCCCAGTTTCATCAGAAAGTGGCTTGCTAAGAGTTGTGAAGTACTCAGAACCTTAAAGTAAGCCATAGCAGAGCATAACAATTTAATTCAGATGCAACTGGTGCGATCTTCTTTGGCTTTCTGTAAGGAAATGGTCATTTCTGAAGCAGAGAAAGCCTGTTTCCCCTTCAGTAGTCAATAATTTTGCCGCGTTTTTGCAATGTGAAATATGAAGTATAGTGGGAGTGTTGAACATAATGAGGAAAAAAAGTAACTCCTCTGTGCCTGAAGGTCTCAGCTGGAGTTCTGTGTCCAGGCTGGGGAACCACATTTCAAGAGGGATGCGGATCAACTGGAATCAGTCCAGGAATAGCAATAAGAGAGCTTAAAAACATAACCTACAAAGGAAGGCTGAAAGAACTGGGTTGTTTAGAATAAAGACAGGATTAAGAGGAGATGCAATAACACAAATGCAGTTATGTAAGTGGTTGCTGCAAAGAGGGAGGAAGTAAACTCTTCTCTATATCGGTTGTGGACTGTAAAGGAACAATGGGCTGCAGTGGAGAACTGCAGATGCATAAAGCCTTGACTTTCTGGTGGAGCTGTGGGCTGAATTTATGGGAGACTACATGATCAGTGGGTAAAGGAGGAAATCCACGGCTTGGATTGTCACCAGTACAGTCCACACCTGTAAAAGTAACATGTTTGACCTGGAGCAGAGAAGGAGCCTGAGGCTGGAAGGAATGATGACAATCAGGCCAGCTGTGATGAGAAACAAAATGTTTGTTTGGACAATTTGCATCTGTTGCTTTTTTTAACCGGATAAGAGAGTACACTATGTAATATACACACACCAGCCTCACTAACCGACAGAGACTTAAAATATTTATACCACGGACAAACAATGCCAAGGAACTCCCCTACAAATGCAGTGATTTAATAAACACAGTACTGTAATGTAGCATTTATCTTTTTATATATAATCAGCTGTTGCTTTTACTTGGGTAGAAATAATCTCAAACTGAGCCAAGGTAAGATGGGAAGGTTGGAAGGTTCCCATTTCCCCAGTTCCAGACATACACACCTTTTTGTCTTTTGTGAGAACATATGCAATTTAAGACTGTGTGAACAACGAAGAGATTCCTGCTGCAGCCCACGAAGGACTGTACATTTCATAGACCTCTTGAGGTCTTCCCTAGCAGACAGCTTCTCTCCTCTGCTTCCAGCAATCTGACGGAATAAATATCTTCCATAACACCACTGAATAAACATGTATGTATATATCTAGGCAAAAGATGTGCATTGCTTCCCAAGCAAAGGTCAGTAAGACATCTTGCTGAAAGCATAGGTTACCTCTACATGAAAATCTTTATTCTGGACAACATGTACCAGGCCCTCAGACAAACCCAACCCAGTTGGGTTCATGGTTCACTGCCATGCTCTATACAACATTAAAAAAAAAATAAGGTGTTACGCTGTGATTTTATCAACAGTTAGTTCCTAATCCTATGCTAAAATGATGTATCTTTTTTCTGTAGCAATAGTTCTGTGGTGTTCCACCTTCATGGAAAATAGGGAATTGCCTCGAAGAGCATTTAATCAAGAAACCACAGTTTGAAATTAAGCTCTGCTTCTGAAGAAAGAACTTCACAGATTGCTCCAAGGTCAGAGTAGGAGTTGGCCCGTACTGTGCAGACTTGTGAAAACACAATGCCAACAGGCCCTGAGAGAGGTAAGAACAGTGTTTGTGCAGTCTGAAGATGCAAATGGATGTAAACTTACAAATGCTACACATATGGAAAACTTTCTTCCTGGGCAACGCGATGCCAGAGCTGTGGTCATTAACAGATATTGTTCCATGTGACTTTATCCCAGCTCACAGTCACCCCAGTGATGCCTCATTACCAGGTCCCCGTCACCACTATACCCACCCCAGCTGACCCCTGTATTAATATACTCAAATTAGACTGGCCTGCATGATCCTTAGCTCTTTACAAGACAGGGTTGGATTTTTCTTTTTCCTTCTTATTGAACATTCATCCAGACAGCAACTTTTTTCATGTCAAAGCAAGGATATAGTTACCTAAATGGACATGACTGGGAAAGGCATCTGCTAAATAAGGCTGAATGCTTCACAAGCATAGGCGCCAGTGTAATCTCATCCCAAATTAACTTAATTGAAAGTAGAATAGCATCCTCTGAAAAGTAGTTTACTTGCTCTTACCTGATCTGTTGGGAAAGTACCTGGCTGTTGTGTCTCCTAGTGTTGGGACAATGAGATATCTGGAGTTAAGGAAGGGATAATTTGGACTGGGTTATCTGAATTTACAAACCACTCAGGAATAAGTGAGCTTCTTCAGGAGACCACTAACAAGTGCTGTCATGCTTCTCAGACAAAGGTCATAAGTGGTCTTTCCGCCAGTCTCTGGTGAGTTTCCCATAACAGTGTCTATATGTCACCTGGGTCTGGAAGACATATAACCTTGAGGTATGAAATATGTCCTAAATAACACCTTTGGAGAAGTGTTGGGGTGGCTTATCTGGGCTGTGCTGACAGTGTGGGACTAATGTGCTTTTCAGCGCACAGCACGGGAGTGGTCTCTCACATGTCAGACAGGAGGGACTGTAGACCTGGGTTTCCTTCCAGACTAGATGAGGATGTGCAGGGTTAAGGATGAGAGAATGCTGCACACGGTACCCTGAGAGGACTGCAGAGAAACCTGCACCCTCTGTAGACACAGGTCTCCTGCTGCTCAGGACACATTCACAATGCTCCTCGGTGAGGCTGCTGGCAGTAATGTGACAGTGTTATCAGGGAGCTTGAGGAAAACAGTAGTGTGTCAAAACTACAGTACCAAGCCTTCTACAAAGCCCAGGCGTTGTTCAGCAAAGGAGGAGGATCATGATGGCCTGTTGAAGGATATTTTCTTCTTTCCCAGTATCCTAGATACCTGCAAAAATCCCTCCTGACTCCTGGCTCTTGCTCAAAGGGACCTTGGAACATCCTATATTGCAACAGGGAAGCCAGCAAGGAATCCCTTTCTGTACTAGGTCAAAGCCCAGAGCTGGACATGTTACTCAAGGCAAAGCAAGAGCCACTGAACCAGAGGCAACTCATTCTGTCTCACCAGAGAGATGGCTGAGGACCACCTCCATAACCATCATCCTTGTTCACAGGCAGGACAGAGGGAGCCTGTAGGGCAACCCTTGGGCATGTCCTTGCTGGAACAGGGCATTTAACTCCCACTGGCAGCTATCAATAAATATCTCATTCCTCAGTTGCCCTAACAGGCAATCGCCTGACAAGCACTGAGGTACTCATGCCATGCGGACAGACGTGTGGTGAGAAGAGGCACAGCCACTGCTTAATGCAGCAGTGACTCCATAGAAGGGTTGACTTTGAGGCCAGGACATTGTGCAGGTGCTCTTGGGTGCTGGGTTGTTCCTGAAGACTAATGAATTAATCATCTTCTCTTCTGCTTTGTGCCTACATGCATTAAAGCGATAGTGCTGCAGTGGGGTTGTAGCTCCTTAAACTCATGTTGTGATCACAGGTGTCAAAGATACTTAGAATGGAGAAGAGAGCACTATCAAGGAACTGCAGGATGGAAGGCAAGGATGTGGAGGCAGTCAGGAGTGCAGCAGGAGAAGTAACAGCTGTTGAAAAGCTTGGTGCCCCCAAGGCACATTCACACAGCGGCAGAGCACAGGCTGGCAATTACCTCCTGAAAAACCTTCATCTGCTGTTTGGTGTTTTTACTAGAAGTCCATTGTCATGTCTCAGCAAATCATGGGCTGTGCCTCATCAAGGCAAAAATGTGTTTCTTCCTCCTTTCTTATTTTGATGTATTTCACTTCCATATAATGTCCAGAGGGATCATTTAGCCTGTTCAAATGCCTTATTGAGGAAGGACCGCATTGTTCTTCCAGCCTTTGCAGGGCATCGGAATGTGCCTCTTCCTGAGCGCCCCTGCACATGGTCAGCCCATGATAAAGCTGAGGCTGCTTTTCTCTCATTGTTTCTCCTTGCCTTTGCCTTTCTCTTCCCAGCTTCATTTGTCCGAATACTAATTTGTGTTTATAACAAGAAACGGTTCCTACACCTCCCCTTTGTCGCTTAATTGAAGGGAAACTGAGCAACAGGTGGATCTCAGGAAATATCATTAGTCTCTTTCGATTGTTTTTGGCACTTCTTTGAAAGAAAAGTTCAGCTCAATGCAACTGGTTATTTGGTGTTTCCAGGCTAATTACTGTGGGACGCAAATGAGGAGCATATTCAAGAATGTCTAATTTAAAGAAGGTGAGCTGCTTATCCATCTTGGGATTATTTATAGGCTTAGAGTTGGACAAGTAGTTAAGGACTTTGATGAAGCTGTGTCTTACAACCAAATCCATAAAGGAAAATAAATTCCTTGAGTATTACATAGCACAGAAGTACCATTCGTGCACAGAGACACAGACAGCCACGAATCAGCATGTTCATGTTTATGTAAGGGCTTACTTTTAACCTAGTCTTTTGTTCACAGAGAATAGAAACAGTGTATAAGGACAAAAGTGTTGTTGTATGTTTGATTTTGAGAGGTGCTCGTCAATGGAGCCTGCAGCTGGAAAAGAAAAGCTAACCAGGGAGACTCCTACCTCAGCTCCTAGGCTTGCAGATCTGAAAAGTCACAGACAAGGGGGAAGGATGCTAAAGGAAGCAAGCATTGTGATCCTTCAACGTGTGGTTTTATCCCAGCAATTCCCAGTAGGACAAAGGAGGTAAAAGCTCACAGTGTGCTCCTTCTATCACTTTGTAGACAAAGCTCCGATTTCTGCTATTTTTAAAACCAGAACCCTGGGGAAATATTTCATCATTGAAAATCAGCCAAATGCATTAATGAAGTGCTCCACCTGTTACAAGAATGCAGGCGAAGGTCTGGATGATGGCAGCTCTCACTTGATGGTCAGCAATAAGGACATTCCTTACATGTGATATATGGTGATTTTTGACCAGCTGAAAATCTTGCCATCTGCTTTGTGTTTTGAGGCTTGAGCAACTACGCAAGTTAGAGGAAAAGAAGAGAGGTGATAGCATCTTCTTTAATTTCAAGGGTAGGATGATAGGTACACAGAATCTAAGAATGAAAGTACTAACTTAAATTTTACTGGCTTAGTGATACTGAGCTCTCACCGTTGTCTGAAATGTAGCTGCGTCTTGTTTCTTTCTGCTGAGAAACTGGGAAGTTCAGGATAGGAATCTTCTGACATGCAATGTGTCATGGGTTGTTTGGAGTAGGAGTAATCAGAGGGTGTTGACAGCAGCAAGGCAAGAAGTGGTACAGCAAAACACACACACTCAACTACAAAAGCCAAGAAAGCCAAGGACAGTGAAATCATGATTAAACAACCATTTCTTCACTTGACATGGGTACAGGGGTGCAAGTAGAAAATTCCTGGCTTTTTAGCAATGATTTTATGGGTTTATAACTGTAAATACCCCCTTTTTTAAAGGATGTATTTAGGAAGCAAAACAGTTCCTTTTCGTGAATGATCTATTTTACAGGGCTTAAAAATATGTCAAGGTTTGCTGCAGTAAATCCTCCTCATGTTGTAACTGAGTAATGTAAGCAACTTGGGTTGCCTTTTAAACAATTCCCAGTGTGTGGCATGGCCAGTGCAGTTTGAAATGCCTCTGTCTATCTAAACAGAAACAGATGTTTGAGCAGCAGAGCTATGCAGAAGTCATTCTTCAAACAGTAGATTAAAACATCTGTCAGGACCATTGGATGGGACTAGACAGGCAGCAGCAGTATCAGCTGAGACTGCCAGTCACTTCTACCTTACCCTGGAGGTGGAAGAGAAAGGATGGGGGAATTCTGTCCGGGCTTTGCATGTGACGTCCTCTTACTTTGCCGTGTTTGTCCAGCCATTCAGAAGATTACAGACCTTTCTGTGCAGAACACTCACAATCTCTCTCAGTATTGCCTCCTGTAACAGAGGCCTTCTAGGTTTTCGCTTTTCCTGTTAATGCCTTTTTCTGCCATTGCTGGCAGTCTGTATGAAAGCTGTGAAGTGTTGGTGACATGCCAAGTTGCAGCATTTTACAGTTATTTCCGTCTGTCCTTCATGCTTCAGCATTTGACCAGTTTAGTGTCATTGCAAGCAAATTTTTCGGGCCTTATTGGGTCAAATAGATGACAGCCAACTAATCTCCTGCAACTTGCCTGCAGGAGCTGTGCCACAGGCAGGGTATTTATTTCCAGCTGAGCAAGAGGCCAAACCAAACCGTTGGATTAACACCTCTTTTACACTCACCCCCACTCCAAAATCAGAGCCAAGAAACTAATACAGAGGCAAGAAATTGTTCCAATGTTTCTGGTGAATCAAGTCAAAGCTATGAATCCAAACTGCCCCTGAAGGATACCATTTTTCCAGTCTGGATCTGAAATTTTAGTCTTGAATCCAGCCTCTGTTTCCAGCCCAGATTTATTCTTACTTCTTGTTTTAGCATTCAGCAGAAAAAGAAGGGACAACCTTACCCTCCAGGCTGCTCATTTTGGGGTGGAGCTGCTATGTCTGCACTCTCAGGACCTTCCTCTTTCAAGCAAGCTGTGCATGCCCAAATCAAGTTTGGGGCCAGGTCTGCCACCCTGGCTCCTTGGGTGTTCCCCAGGAAGACCTTTGCCACCATGACATGCCAGTGTCCCCTGTGGAGCTCTTCATTCCCCACAGGCAAATTGCTCTCCCATCTCATTTGTCCCCAGCACCCATTAATTGCAGGCTGTAGTGACAGCAGATTACCTCACGACAGCCTGGCAGATGTGCTCTTGCTGAATAAATAAATTCATTTATACGGCTGTAATGACTGTTGCTTCTGTGCTCTCATCATGAAAACTCCAGCCTATCTACAGCAGTTTATAAACAAAGCTGCTTTGCCTTTATGGAAAAGCAATTTGTGGCTGAGGAGCCTCAGCAGTGACTCGTGCCAAAGAGAGCTGAGGCCATTTCTTGGGGAACAGGTGTCCACATCATTAAAGCCACCACCCCCCTTGGCATTAATTGCCATCCCTGTCGGTGCACTGAAAAAAGAAATCGGGGTTTGTCTGGGTTGCGAAGACCAGCTTCCCTGCTCCCTCCTTCAAGGTAGCTTCTCTGCCTCCGGCATTGGTGAGGCAGGAGGAAAGCTCAAGTGGTATGTGGTGGATGGACCTCATTCTGTGGTGGTGGGGGCAGGGAGCTCTGGGAAACTGGCACAGACTGGTGAAACAAAAGTAGGGGGAGAGAAGGAAATTGTTTATTAGAGAGCAGTTCATTAACTTCCCCCTTCCCCTCTTTATTTATTTTAACTGTCTCCTTCGTCTCTTCTCCTGTGTTTCTTCCCTTGCTTCCTCCCACATTACATTATTATTGCAAAAAGGAAAAAAAGCTTCACCTTGTATTTTCTTAGCCTACTTGCAGCTTTAGAGCAATAAACTGCAACTAAAAAACACAGCATGCCCCAAAACACAACAAAGCACAGGCATGCACCCTGTAGAAATAGAGAGCTACTGAGCAAAGCTCTTGGTTAGGTGGGAATCTTTCATCCATCTGAATGGTTGAAGGTGACCCCATCTGTCCCACCTGTCCCCCCACCTGGTTAGTTTTCACCACTGCTATGACCCAAGTATCCATGTGAGCCATGAGCACAGAAATAAGTGGGAAGCTTGAAATGAATGGCACATCTTCCCTGCAGACAGCTGCAGCAGTTAGCACTACACACGTGGTGCCCCGGGAAGAAGAATCACGCCGCAGAGCAGCCGTGTGGTTGCAGTGACTTCACTCCACTAATTATGGCAAGGCAGGAACATGCTGGTAGCATTTAGGGGTTTAGGTTATAGCCACACTACAAAGTAAACAGGCTGTGAGTGATGTTTTAGTTTATTAGTAAAGACAGGATGACTGTCTTAGCTAAATGCACTGGTAGTCTTGAGTTGGAGATTTTTTGGCACAAATAGGAACTGGGTTAAAGTAAGCCAGGGTTCATCCTGAAACACGGATCTCCAAGAGGAGGCATTGCTCTCTGAGTGAGATTATTCTCAAATCCCCATTAAGATGGAGAAACTAATATTTTCACAAGCAATCAGGATGTTGCTGCTCCAACAAGCTCAGCCATGAAAATGAGGCCTGGGGAATGTGACTCTGAAGACCTGTGAAGACGGGAGAAGCAAAGAAACCTTTCCAGGGCTGGAGCCAGGACAACCATCCTCAGCAGCTGCTGGCCATCCATCTGCCTTACAATGCCCATGTCCCCACAGCCCCTGTGGGTCATTAACAGAGCAGTGCTGTTTGTCAGCCTGCCTCAGTGTGGCGGCTGCCCAGTGGAGGATGCCCGTCCAGTTCTGCCCATACACACTGGTGTGGGGCAGGGGCTCTCTGCCTTCTCCCTGCCCTCACCTGCAGGCCATGGCTGACACCTGCCAGGCCTGCAGTGGGCATTTGTGCAGCCACCTAAAGCATCAGGGATGACTGCCTCCCTCTCTCTTCAGGACTGTGCCGCAGTGACAGGGCGAACACTACCACAGGCTTGCAAGCAAGCCCAACAGCACCAGCATGCACCCATCCAGGGTGAGCTTGCCCCAAGCCCCCTTGCCAGCTCTTTGAGATTGCTAAGGGAGACAGAGAAAAAGCATAAGGGAGTGAAATGGTTTTTAGAGACAAACCCAGCAAGCAATATTTTGCCTTCCATTGACTCTGCTGGTTTTACTCTCTGCAGAGTTAATTACAAATCAGTTTAATTGTTCTCTTGCTTGATAACTTTCTAATCTCTCAGAGACTTGCTGCACAGCAGGCTACAAGGTTATATTTTATCACTTCTTTTTCCATTAACCCCACTATGTTAGTTTGTGGTCTGCTTCCTCCCTCTCTCCACAGAACGTTAACAATTAAATTGATGAAAACCAACTTCAGCAATGGCTCTGTTGAGAACCTTCCCTCTGCTCCCCACCAGCCACAATGGCTGCCACACTATCGGGTCATGAGCGGTACCTTTTCTGCCCTCCACACCTTCCCTCCCCATTACACCACCAAACAAGGCAGAAAATTTGTGCAGTGATGCATGAGTGTGCAGGGAAGTGAAGGAGAGGAACAAAAAATCCCTCCAAGGAATGTGCCTTAAAAAAAAAAAAAAAACTAATTAAAAACAAAATGCCTGGCAACCTGCAAGACAATTATAAAAACACTCCAAGTCTGCCAAGAATTCAATCTTGGATGGCTTCCTACAGCCACCGCTGACCGGCATTTCCCCATCACCTCCCTTTTTCTAATCAAACCACTTGGTGTAGTATTAACAATAGCTGCCTTTTTTGCTGCTGTTACAGTTCTGGATACTGGACGTAACACAGAGGTGTGAGGGAAAGTGCTTTGATCATTCCCTTCTTCCTGGGTTGTGCTTGGATTGCAACAGCATGCAGGTCACACTTGCAGGATATAGAGGACCTGGAAGTCCTGCAAACGTTCCCAAGTAGAGTTCATTCTACTTTTGACATTCTATTGGCTGGATGTTAGAAAGGTTAATGTTTCTTTACAGAAACGAATAATGCAGAGTTCTCCCACAATGTCCTCAACCAAGGACTGAATTATTGCTCATTGTTCTGGGCCATCCCAGTAGCCCATGACTGTGCTCCATGCTTAAATTTGAATGTAGTTGCATACACTGAATTTAATTTTCAAGTCTACTGAAAATTCTTCCCCCAAAATTTAATCCACAATGTTTCTTCCTTGGAAGATCTAGTTGGTTTATAGGTCTGTGTCATGAGGAGGAAGAAATTAGGTACACTGAAAGTATGATGTTTCAAAAATTTTTTGTTTCAGTTTTTGGAAAAGAATTATTTTCTGGCTTATGGTTTTGCCTCTGATATGATATGCCCTATATTCCCCAGATCTGGGATTTTTTTCTTTGTCTTACTGAGTATATTTTCAGTAAGACAAAGCAGGTAGGGACATCCTAGAGTTAGGAGTCTGTCACAAAAATACTCCAAAGAACTTGTGGTTTATATATGTAATTTAACCATTGTCTGATGTAAATCTCAGAAGAAACCTTGACATTGCAGTAAGCTTTGGATTACACCCTCAACAGAGGACAAGGAGAGTCTGTTTCACCCCCACTAAGGCATTTCCAAGCAAGAGTAACATCCAGAAACTCCCTGACCAGATGACCTTGCTATGTGCAGGAGACCCAGCCACAATAAGCCTTAACGAGGTTAGCTGTACTGTTACAGAAAGGGGAATGCTGTATGTCACCTGACTCAAGCTGTTCTCTCAGATGAGATCAACAGCTCCATTTATTAGCATCTGATAACGTTAGTTAACACCAGACATGTATTTGTTTGTCTTTCACCCTAAATATGTGTACAATCACAGAATGAGACTGCTGAGAGCTGCAGACACAGGGTGGGAAGGCATACCCTGCTATATGCCATGTGGAAGGTAAGTGTGGGCAGAGCACAGCAGAGAAGCATAAACCCCTTGTCCATGAGGTCCCTGTTTGGGCCATAAAATCACTTAATGACACATTGGTATCAGGAAACATTTGTGTGACAGAAGCTATGTGTCCAGTGCAGAAATTAATGTCAAAACTTTTCACCCTGGAGAGTTCTCTAAAATTTCTTACTGAATGATCATAAGAAACCCTTCAGATTGCCTTGTCTGTGAGTCTGAAAACATTTTGCTGGTTGGCAATTGCATACGTATGTAGGCTGTGGTAGCTTGCCAATGCCTTTTTCTTTAAAAGCTAACATGTTATTTTAATCCACGCTTTTCAGTCAAGTAAGTAATTTAAATGGGCACTTGACCTTAGGACATGCCAGATCAGAACTGTCAATGCTTTCGGGAAGTCTGGAACCAGATCCTAACCTCATAAGTCATCACGATAATTGTAAAGGATAAAAAACAGACCGCTGACTTAATCGCTGAAGTTTGTAACGATGTTTGGATCTGAACTCTCACTGAGATTTTTCAACAGTGTCAGATGGTTTGTTTTTCAGAGCTGCATTTCTCAGCATTTTTGAAAATCAGGCTTGAAATCAGACACTGATTTAACACACAGACACAACTCACCCCAAACCACTCGTAATTTTTGAAAATTTAAATTTCTACTTCATTCTCAAAGCATCAAGGAAGAAACACTTGCCAACCTCCTTAGAAACAGAACGCTTCATAATAGCAAAAATTGTTTTCTTAAATGTTAACTTTATTTTTTAGGGTAATACTTTAATTTTTATAGTATTTCAGGCTTTTGGAGAAAATGCATATGTGGCTAGTAAATCATGAAGGCCTTCAAAATCTGTGGAAAGTGCTGGATTAATGTGAAAATCTTTTCTTCCATCAACATATAATGCACTAATATTGAAACATATCAGCTTGCACTTCACTTTGTATCATGTCAAGTAGATGTGTACATTATAACCTAGACAACATCTGTGTTTTCACACCTGAGGGAGAGTCTTCCGATCTCAGTGCATCACCAAGCCCACCCAGTGACTGTTTTCTGATTGAGATTTGGGCACTAGCTGCCCTCTTCTATTAGGTTTTGTTTGCCACTGTGTCCCCTGCAGAGCTGGAGGTGGCCAAGACACCAGGACACATTGTGCTGCATGTTGAACAGTAGATCTGAATGGGACAATACAGAGTAGTTCAATGTTCATTGTAAATGATTTGTATTTCTAATCAGTCTGATAGAATTATATTTCATGAATTTCTTCAAAAAGTTGTTTGGGGGATTTTTTTTGACATACTGCATTTTTGATTGGTCTCTGGTGACAGCTTCAGTGACTATGAAGATTAAAACATCAATTTGAAGTTCTTGTTGCTTTACCACACCAGTCCATGCCATATGCCAATATCAGCTTGGTTACTGGAATATTTACTTCTGGGAATAACAGCGTGAGCCATTTTCTACCTCTCTGAACTCAGCATCACTTCACCTTGTAAACCACAATCTTTTAAAAAAAATGCAGCATGAAATGTCCAAAGTGATCGTTACATATCAGTTGCCACTCATGCACAAGGAAAATGTAACTCGTTTATCTGCTGAAAGCTGGGTTGCTTTACTTTATGTTTAAAACTGTAGTTTCCACCCTAGCTAAGGGACTGGTCTTGATAACTCTGCTCTAACTGTAAAGGATTGCATTATTCTTAGAATAATCTTGTTACTATTAAAAGAATGTCAGTGTCTGAAAAATCAAAACCCAGGGGAACTTCTGCAATGAAGGACATGGAACTGAGGTGAAGAATGCTTGGAAAGGGAAGGTGAGGAAGTAGACAGTTGCAGGTACCTGGGAAGCTGACCACCAACACTTTTTTCATCCAGTTTGGACTAAGTGACAACTATGGTTGTTCTGCATTCCAGAGGAGTATATTAATTGTCTGCATGTGGCAGCACACAGATGAACCTGATGTTTAACATCTTGAAGTTTCAGCTGTTAAAATTTTCTGCACAGCCTATATGCCAATACATGATTAAATGACAGAGATTTCAGCATGGCCTTAGCAGCCATGGCAGCCACCTTCAGCCCCAGGAAGAATACTTAAGGGAAAGAATCTGAAAAAAATGTACCTGAAAATGTACCTTCATGAAATTGTTTTCTGATAAAACATAATTTGGGCTGACTGGCCAATGCAAATGCCAACAAGTAAATGTTCCTCATGGTGAATATTGAGCCAAGAGAATTTTTGTACTTTCAACTAGTTTTCTTTTTTTTTTTCTGTCCACCTCTATAAAAAATAATGGTATCAGTCTAGAATAAATCCATGAATTCTACTGAGCTACACTGATTAAAATTTAAGCAGGAGAACTGGCAAAGTGCTGACCGCTGTAGCACTGAGACATGGCCCCCTCAGCTGCCAGAAACAAACTCTTCCTTCACACCAGCAGTGACCTTTCCTTTCTATGAAATGAAAAGTCGCTGTTGGTGTAAACAAGCCATTTCTATGCCTTCCATGTGTATGGGGGGCAGTCAGCCACGGCTCCCTCCTTCACTACATATCTCATGGCAAGACCTATGAAAAACAGTTGTGTTAAAGTAAAGCTGTTCTTCACATCCCTACTTGGCCAGTTGCAGGGTGTTTAACTCCACTCCCACAGCTTCAGTGTGCTATGTCCTGGTGTGTCCCTCCAGAGGCATCTCTGTTTAAGTGGCTGCTGAAATGATCCCTGCCTACAGTTTTTAGCCTATAGGCAATTTTGAGGGTGGCAACTTTACATTAACAACAGAGGAGGACATGCTCGATTGGTACCTCTTTATTTTCCTCAGTTGTGACTGTGGAGGGAGAGAAGGAGAGAGAGAAGGGTTGTCTTACCTTGCCATTTGTCATGTTAAGTTTTACTTGTCTTTGAGGATTATGAACTGAGGCTTGCCTCCTCTCCTTTTGGTTCACATGTTGCTGCTTTTACACAGGTCAGGTTGTGAGTTCATTCCTTTGTAAGTACTCTGTGACGCACAAAAGCCAAAAGGGGAAAGAAAAAATCCCCACCCACCCTGAGACAGTCTATTGAACTTTGTTTTCCAATTACCTAACAAATTGCTGACTAAGGACAGGATAGGGCGGTGGAAATATAAGACCTAAAGACACTGTACATTCCTCATCTGTAATGACCAGAAAAAGTGGGTGTTTGTTGGTGGTTTTAGCCAATTTGCAATTTATCTTGGTTTTAGCCCAAGCAGGCTTGAAACCAAGACAAACATTCTTTGATGTAATCTAATTGTGACTAAGACCGTTTGCATAAAGGTTTCACAGCTAGGATAGGAAGAGGAAAAAGACCTTGAAAGCATTCCAGTGGAAAAATCATGTGCACCAAGCTTTCAGCTGCACCAATGGTGCCCAACAGCCCATTGTTTTAGTTGCGGCTTAAATTAATACCTGACAGCAAACGAATTAAAGCCCTGCTGAAGTCATGTATTCATTTATTCTTGTTTTTTTTCCAATCATGTTTGCACAGTGATAGCTTCAGGTGAAGAATTAATAGGAAAAATGCCCTTCCCCTGTTTCTATTCCCACTCCCTTCCAAAAATATATTTAATAATTTAACTTAAACTGTCCCAGAATACATTAGCCAGACCAGGCTAGCCTCACAAATTAATGAAACTTCACACTGTTGGTGAGGCTGAAAAGAGTCTGGGGAGGAATGCAAGGTTGCACAATACCTGTACAATCAATGCCTAATTTTTCTCAATTACACAGAGCGGGTCTCACTCTTCTGAGGCTATCCCAAAAGCAAGATCAATGATCCCAACTACATTTATCAGCAAGATGTGCATTTTAAAGATAGTGGAGGTTCCTCTTCATCTTGTCCTTGTCAAAGCCTTCAGCTACCCAGTGGGTGGAGAGACCAAGGCCTAAGGTCGGTGAGGAAAAGCAAACCTAAGAGACATTCTGCTCTGGACAACACTAAAGACACAGAAAATACACAGGAGGTGGAAGCAGAGTCAGACCACTTGGAATTAATATAGAGAGGTTGTCAGAGTACATAGAAATGTTCTTTCTCACAGCACGTTAATACCAACAGTCCTTGGCTATTTACCAATGATTCTTGTCTGTTACTACCAACAGTCCCTGGTTGGCTCCACAGCCATCGGGCCTGTTCAGCCTCAAGAAGAGGCAACTGAAAGGGGACCCCATTAATGCAGATAAGTATCTGAAGGTAGGGTGTCAAGAGGATGGAGCCAGGCTCTCCTGGGTAGTCCTAACCAATAGGACAAGAGGCAATGGACAGAAACTGATGCACAGAAACTTCCACCTGAATATGAATGAGGAAGAACTTTCTTCACTGTGTGGGTGGCTGCTTACTGGAACAGGTTGCCCAGAGAGGTTGTGGAGTCTCGCCCACTGGAGATATCCAAGAACCACCTGGATGTAATCTTGTGCAATGTGCTCTTAGATGAGCAGGGAGGTTGGACCACTGTGGTGCTTTCCAACCTTACCTGTTCTGTGATTTTGAGATTCAGTGAAAGGCATGTATGCACCAATGTGATTTGTAACATACTTCCATAGATGTCTAATGTATGAGGCAGGAATGTCATATTTAATTTTGATTCTCCTTTCCCATTAAATCTGTCATCTCTAAATCATACCAGCATAACTCCAAAAAAAAGTCAGAGCAAAGTGTCAGCGTGACACTTTTTTTGTGTCACAGGACTGAGAACATGGTAGTGACATTCTGCTTGTCACTGTAACACATTTGCTGCTAGCAAACCATTATAGTTTATTTCCCAGTCTTTAAACACAGACATCTTTAAATTTCCCCTAGGGACTGTGGCTAGGATGGTTCAACAAGCGATTTCTGCTCTAGGTACTGTAATTTAGCTTTCAAATTAGCCTGAAAATTTACTTGCCCAGGCATAAAATATTCTCTTCTGAGCTTAATATGTAATAATAATAAAAAAATCCAGTAATATTTTACACTCTTGCCAAAATACCCTTTCCTCCAGGCCTGTGTTTGAGTCATAGTTTGCAAGACGTCAGCTGTAATTTCCCTAAGAAAGAATCTATATGTAACCTATGACTGTGATACGCTTGAAAAATTAAAGACCTGAAAAATCAAAGACCTGAAAAATCAAAGTATTAAGAGTCTAAAACTCATTCACACTATTTAGAGGTGGGCCATTCTGAAATGAACAGGTGGTATTCTGTCTACAAGATAGAAATGTGTCTTAACTAGGCTGCTAAATTTTACATTTCAATCTAGACCAAGAGATTTGAGCCTTGGATAGTGCCTTCTTTCTTTCTATCTTTCATATCCTAAGTAATAACCTGGTTTTGATTTCATTCGGGAATTCATTCCCCTTGCCTTCTTCATGGAGACCTACAGATAGATAAATTATTTTCCAGGTAGTGGCTTGTTAACCAGCTGGCAGCTCAAGGAAGGTGTGTAACAGGATATCGAGATCTCTTCCTTCTCAGTTCTTAAGTCATTGTGAAATAAACCCATAATAGGCTGAGTGATTAGTTCAGGAGGATTTCTCTGGGAACCAGTAGATGGGTAATATATACACAATGTCCTTTAGGTCAACTGAAGTGATGACTGAGAGACACTATCTTAACAGCACTGAACATTACAATCCCCCAAAAATACAATACTAATTAAATCCAAGAGATTTTCTATGTGTTAGTGTTCTTGTAACATTCTCAGCAAATTCTGAAAAGCTGCTAGTTTTTGAAATAATGCCTTTATAGATTAATGCTGCTCATTAATAAGAGCTGTTAAAATCACACAACCACTGGGTCTAAATGCTTCTTTGGGGCTGAAAGCTTTCTGTACAGAAAGTTGTTGTTGGGAAACAAGGGACTGGTGTGTTACTGTAAAGGATAGGTTGTAAAAGGGATGCTTAAAAGGGGCCCAATACGGTTTGGATTGCAGCCAAGGTCTTGCATAACAGGATGCCTCATAAAAGAAAGGCTTAGAGGGGTATGGTTAAAAGACAGACGTTCCTTTTGAGCAGAGATGTGCCAACGGGAGGATCACTGACAAATCTTTGTTCACCATTATGTGTGCATATAATTAAAAAATGTTGGTGTTTGCAGCCGTTCCCAGATCATGTTGACTGGTTTAGAGAAGCACAGTTTAAAAAAAAAAATAAAAAAAATAGACCAAGATGCAATAATGCGGTTCAGCTAGGGGTACTTTTTTGTGGGTAAACTAGTCAGATTTTAAAGCCCCTCAAGGAGAAGAAGTAGGAATGACCTCAAGGTTTGTGATCAGGTGTGCAGCATTCACAGCTAGACATGGTTGCAAATCTGAGTCAACTGTCTCACAAAGGCACATGGCAGCATGATACCCAACCTTGGGTAGTCACACAGGAGTTCAAGGTCAGCCATGTGCCGCTCACAGACAAGCCAAGAAGCTGCTAGGTTGGTAACAGAGGCTTCATTGAAAACTAGAGAACATTATCTTTGTAATGACAACAGAGGGGAACTTTAAACTCCAACCTAATTGCCAGGCAAGTATTTTCTTTTTCCTACAAATTTAGAATGCACTAGGAGTATTTTAAAGCAAGCTCTATCAAAACATCATGTATGACTCCTTTCTGTTTCTAGAGGCAATGCTTGGTGTTGTTCTCCAGAAACCATTCAATGCAAGCGTGACATCAGTTCTAGTACCAGGACTCAGGGATGTGTTTATCTCTTTCTGATTTCTTCCCACTTACCACTGTAATACTTTGTCTTGAATCTACTGTTGTTTTTAGAGGAATATGTTCAGGCTTAGGGGAAGGTGTTCCTGCCCGTGGCAGGGGGTGTGAACGAGATGATCTTTGAGGTCCTTTCCAACCCAAGCCAGTCTATAATTCTATAATTCTGTGCATAGGGTGATGGTTGGGTCTGCAGCACCAACCACCAGTGTCTGTTGGTGCACTTGATGAAGTGCCTCTGGGATTCCTGACCAGGCTGAAACTGCATTCAGCCTCAATCTGGGATTTTTATTGACTTGCATCTTCCAAGCCAGAGGAGCTTGGTAAGCAAAGTAAGTAATGGCATTGACATTTTCCATAACATTTCTGGCTTAATACAGATGATAGGACAAATGACTGGGTAATGTGGCTGCAGGTGGACTATTTCCTTTTTCACTGGCCACATCAGAGCTAAGGGAAGCCCCAGTGAAGGAGCTAGGGAAGGACAGGTGTTCTTGAGAAGAACAACACCTGCAGCAGATATACCTATTGTCAGCTCCAGGGTAGTGCCTCTCACTGCCAGGAATCATAGAATGAGAGAATCATAGAGTGTTTTTGTTCAAAGATCACCTAGTTCCAAGCCCCCTGCTGTGGGCAGGGACACCTTTCACTACACCAGGTTTCTCAGAGCCCCATCCAACCTGGCCTTCAACACTTCCAGGGATGGGTCATCCATAGATTCTCTGCGAAACCCTCTGTTCCCTAAAAATTACTGTGGATGATTTGACATCTCTCTTACAGAGGAAGTTATAAACTCATAAAAATTGTGTTTACTTTTACTGCCTGAGAAGAAATCAATTGTGAACCTAAGAAGAAGAAATTGTCATACACATTCAAGGTTCATACTTAGCATGGTTTTCTCTGTGTGAATATAACATGGAGATAGCACAAGACATTCTCTGGGACAATCCTTTTCTCAGTTTTAGTAAACCCATTTTGTAAATGTAAACCCACAGTAGATGTCCTCTTTCAGCATCCTGCTCCACATTTAAACTGTGGCCAGATATGTCAGCAGTTTCCAATGTGTTGTCATGAAATAAAAATATAATTGCAATTTTTCAGCAGCTATCTTTTTCCTATATGTGTGCTACTGGGTGCACCAAAGGAGATGAAAAGACAGAGCCCCAGATTTAGACTGAGAAGAGGCTTGCTGAGGTGTTGCAAAGTGGGTGAGTTATTGCCCTCTGATGTTCTCATTTTGGTTCTGAAAGAAGAAAAGGTTCCTCCGTGCTGCAGGAAGCAGTGGTAACCCTTTTGCAGAATAAATCAGTACTTAACAAGTAACAAAAAATCCTCTGCTTGTGCTGAGAATAGCATGAACCCAGTCTTTTAAGTGCTTTCCTACTTAATACCAGCTTTTTTGTTTTACTATGAATATGCTTATATCTAAGCAATTATAACACAGAATGCAAAACATACTTTTTCTACACAATATTCTTCCAAAATGTTGTACTCCCGTGATGTAGTTTGTGTGGACATGTTTTTTTTCATTGAACAGACAACCCTGTGATAAACTGCTTCATGAAATAACAATGTGTGATGGACAGAAAGGGTTCACTGGGCACTGCAGTAGGAAGCAGAATTCACAATAGCTGAGTAGTCACCCCTGATAGAAAGATTGGAAGCCAGACAGCCTCCAATAAACATTTTCAGACCTAGCAAGGAGTCCTTTTCAGTTAGACACCTGAACACTGATCTAAATGAGGCCTTGATTCATACGCTGTTAATTGTCCACCTTGTGTAAAGTAATTGCACACTGCAGTTGCCCCACCTTTAATATATTGAGGCCTGAAGCTAATCTTACTGATGTGTCATTTCATTGGATGCAATAGGTTCAAATACCAGATTAAAATAAAACAAAACAAAAAACCCAACAAAACAAAAAGCAAAAGTGGAAGTTTTAATGAGTAACAAGAGGAGAGAGAGATCCACTGTGGAGTTTATGTCAATGGAATCAGAGTCTAAAATGTTGTCACCCAATATATCTGGCATTGGTTTGGTGCAGGCATGCTATTGTATACCACTGGTTTCATTCCACCAGAGAGCTTAAAAGTAAAATAAACTGAAAACTTGCCTGAACACAAAATGTAACTAAAATTCTGGCATCGCCATATTCTTCTTTTTTTTTTGCTTTTTTATGTATATATTTCTGTATAGTTTGGAAAGTAACCATAGCATATTCTAGCAGGAGTCAGACAGGTCAATCTCTGTGAATTCAAGATAAAGCTGCATGCCTTGAAAAAAAACCCCAGGTCTGGAGACCAGGCTTGAGATAAACAGCCATCTGAAAGATAATAGATTTGCCTGACATTGTTGTATCCAGTAAATCATAACAAAGCCTCAGAATACTGGAGAAAGGCCAGGAATTGGTGACTTACATTATTGTTTTATAATCACATTTTGGAAAGGTAAAACTAATAGCACTGTTTACTTTAACTAATATTAACTAATTCTTAACTCATGGCTGCCCAAAATTATCCTGCTTCAGACCACAATATCCTAACTTTCCAGCTAGGCTAAGAAAACTACCTGCCAGCTCTGTCAAAGAAAAAGATAACTGGGGAAGAAGGGAAAGAGCATCATCCATAAAGGGCAACATGCATCTGCTTGGGCTGCATTTCAATCTCACTCTTCTTTGTCCTGTTCCTGTAACAGTGTGATTTGTGTAGAAGCTTTTTGCCTTGTGAAAAATGAATATAAATGATGCTGCAAGGAAAACAAAAAAGACAACTTTTTCATAGCTGTATTTCAGACCCTTTTCTATGATGTGTTTCCCAAAGGCTTTTCCCTGACACACCTGGTGAACACGTGCAAAATCGGCAATGGTTAATGTGAGTGCACATGCAGGAGCGAAGTACAAGCTGTGATACCCAGTACTGCTTTCTGGGGCACAGGCAGACAGAACCTACCCATGGCTTCTGTTCCTCTTGCTTGGTTTCTTTGAAGACATTAAGCAGCCTGGAGAACGGGCAGCTGAGAGCATTTGGTGCATACACAGGTGGCATTGAAAACAGAGCCTTGGACAGTAGGTGCCTATGTGGAAGGTCTCTGACTGGTTTCTTCTGCTGTCAAACCACTCTCAATCCAGCCACCTTTGAAAGGTAATCTCATAAAAAGGGGACCAAGGCAACTTACTAGGGTGTGTGGATTTCAGCCACAGCCAGACACTTTGAAGGATTCAGATTGTTCACATAACACTGCCTAGGATGCTAATGAGGTGGGACCTCCTTGGTGGGAACTCTGCATCTCTGACCAAGTTACTCCCATGGTTAAATATACCTTACCCACAGCAAACATCAGAGAAGAAAACTCTTCTCTTGAACTCATTGCATAATTAGAGTAGGAAGAGTGATTTATTCTTGAGTGCTGATATTAATGTGTATCTAAACTCCTAAGGAGCAGATTGTATATAGCTCTAGTAGGTTTGTGTCTAAACTCCTAATGAGCAGACTGTAAATATTTACTTAGAGTTTCTTGTTTTGCAGTGGTAGACAAAACTCCCTGCAAACCACTTAGTTTTTAGCCATACTTTTGTTCTGATATCTTGTTTTAAAACATTTTGATCAAAGAGATACTAGAAGGGTTTGAAGAAAGCTGCTGTGTTAGTTCACAGGGTCAAATTCAGAGGTTAGCTGTGAGTTAACTCTCTGAAGCTCAGATCTCACAGAGCTGTTAACAGCTGGTCTCTCCATGCAGAATGAGATTGCCTCTACAGGATCTCTGTAAAGAGGCAGGACTGAATTCTGCACACCATCCTCACTGATGGGATATGGAGCAGCATGGAAAGAGACACAGTTAGGGCAGGGTTCTGTGAAAAACAAGCTAGTTCTGCCCATTGCATCAGAAAACTCATACCATACTATTAGAAAGTTCCCATTTGACTCCCACTTTGCTGGAATTCTCCATCTCATTTTGAGCCCTCCACTGCTTCTGTTTTTGACTTGAAGGAAGACCTCCAAAATGCTGGGGAAAAAAAGGGTATTCTCACAGATTTTCAAACTTCAGAGCAATGTTTTGGAAATCTCACTGGGTAATAGCCTTGAGAGATTCTTGGCTTGCACAACTAGAGAAGTTCGCAATTTATGTTAATTCAATGAAATAAATGTGTTTGTGTCAGCTTCATCCTTAGAAGTGAAAAAGAAGGCAGTGTGTGTTGGACTTAAGGGTCTTTTCAATCCTAAATGATTCTATTATTCTAAGTTTTTTTCCTGATAAAACTTTGGAGTAATGTTACTTGGCTTTGCAATGTGTGATGACTTAGTTCTTGGTTCCTTACTTCGGAAACTTGGCCCTTTTTGAGGCAATTCCTTTCCCTGGAGCACTTTGTTAAGGACAGATTTAATCTCAGAAGAGCAACAGAAATCTCTGACCACAACTATAGCAAACTTACTTGACTATCTGCAACCCATTGACAGCCCCAAACTTCACACTAAAAGTACTTGCCTCGCCCACAGCAATTACATCAAATAAGTGTGGACACGAATGCTGTCCAGCTTAGCGGATCACAGGACCTAGAGCCTGAACACAGCACATCAGAGTCCCTTCTGTACTCCTGTTGAACATCCCAATAAGAAAGACGGGGACAAAATTTTTAGCAGAGCCTGTTGCAATGGAACATGGTGTAATGGTTTCAAACTAAAGGAGATTAGATTTAGATTAGATATAAGGAAGAAATTTTTTACAATGTGGATGATGAAACATTGGAGCAGGTTGCCCAGAGAGGTGGTGGATACCCCATCACTGGAGTTAATCAGTACAACCAATGACTCAAAGGGAGGTAAAATTTACACAGCTGACTAATTGGCCCATTATGCCAAATCAGAGTTATACTCTTGATGTAAGCAGGCAAAAGACCATGCTGGAGGAAGGCAGTCTCCTCTGAACTGTTTGCAGTCTGTGTAGGCTGTAATGCCTCAGACAGGGTCACTGTGATGAGCTCAACAGCCTTCAGTAGGTCTGAATGCCCCGAGGCAATACACCAACATCACATGGAGGTAAGGCATTCAGGACAGGCTTGACTACAGTTTTCCTGAAACACTGTTGGGTTAGTGGTGACTCAGACCCACACTGTTATTTGCATTACTAATGTCAAATAAAACTGATGATTTAATCATCTGTAAAAATAGAGCCCTATGTAAGCAACAGTATTCCTTGAACAACTTCTAATTGAAATTAACTATTTTCTGGCTCTTAAATGAGAAATCAAACCTTTATTCAGGAAGGTAATGGGGTTGATGGTCTATTGAAATCCTACTTTATGACCTTGGATAAATAAGTAAGCTGGGCTACACAGAGTCCAAGAAGTCAATCTTTTGGGGATTTCACCTAGCAGACTGGCAGATTTTCATTCTTCACTGCAAAATGTTCCCCTTGTGCTTTTGTCAGGAGTCAAACCTGCATAATTTTTAAAAGACTCAGTCATTTCATTTTCCAAATGAGGTGTTACTTGCAATAGGTAGTTATTTACAAGATGATTGCGTGTGCTCTCTATAGCTCTATTTCCATGAGCTGAAAGGAAATCTTGCTGAGATCTCCTTCCTTGACTTGGCAGTGAAGGACAGAGGGCAGGTGGCTCTTGGAACAGTGTGTCTCAGGCTGGTCGTGTTTCTAGAGGTCTGCTGATGTCAGGGCTGGCCTGCGATGGGAGGTCAGGCATTGTCCTGGCCCTTTCTTTGTACCCCAAACTCCTCAGACTTCTCCGGTTATTATCTCCATGCTGAGAAAAGAAACATTAGGGGTGCCTGGGGTAAACCTACTCTTGGGTATCCACATTTAGGGATTTTTAGGGCAAAATGAAGAAGATTTTTCTAGAATTCTAGACATATCCCCTGTTCCTTACAGTGTGTATGTGTGCACACCTGTGCACTTGCATATGCTTGTGTGTACCTGCACCTGCAGAAATGTCCTGCTTCTACATAGGCTATGATTGATGACATTCACATATTGAAACTATTGATATCATCTGACTTGATGAAGCAAGTGGCCTCCTGTAGATTTCTTCTGCAACACAAGTTACATGTTGACATGTTACTTGTAGATCAGAGTAAAACTGGAAAAGGAGGATATTCCATGCAAAGATTCAGTGTCTGGCATCCAGGCATTTCAGATGTCATTTTATGGATGGAGACTGATTTCAGTAACCTGATGCAATTCAAAGTTTTATGAATAAAATTTCCAGACTTATCACAAGGAGTCCTTTGCAACACACTGACTAGGCATCAGTGTTTATTATTGAAAGATCCACGCCAGTAATGGTATGGCAAAAGGAGATTACACTGGGAGACAGTGACGCAGCTTTGGCCCAAAGGAATCTTCCAAATATTTCACTGAAAATGTAACAGTTTGACAAACACCACACACAGAAAAATGGACACTACTGAGGCTCTGTACTGTCTTTTTCAACTGTGAATTTTCTTCTGTGTGCTTGGCTAACCGCAAGATAAACTCTTTCACCTTCATTTTCCAAATCTGTACTTCATGCAGATGATTTAAAATAAAAGTTTTCCTGTGAAGTGCAGAGACTGATTCAGACTAATCTCCATTACTGTGAAGGAAAATTAGGAAATAAAGACAGACAATTATTCCATTTAGAAAATCAGCAGATGATGCAGTGACCTGTTGTTGACAAAAACTAAAAGGCACTGAAGTATAGTAAGAAGAGCAACTCTGTAGCTTCAGTTTTTCCATGTTTGATATGCTTTGTGGTGTGGGAAAACTGGTTGGGATTTACTACAACAATGGGAGACAGGTTAAAGCATGGTTAAGTGGTCTTAGTCATGGTCATTCAGAAATGAGGCACAGGTATAATCTAATGTCTCCCATAGGTCAAGCACTCCTCACTGGGCCACATTTTGCATCACACTCTATGTCAAGATCTATGATTGCCCCAGGAGAAGACACCTGCATGTTGGAAAAGTAACTCATCAGAGCCAAAATCCCCCCCGCAGAATGAAGAGGAGAGTTTTAGTTCAAGGGATTTGCCTTCAAACAAGAGACTTGCTGAAAGAAACGGGTCAGTGTCTAGTGAGGTTAAAAGATTCACCTGTTTACCAATGGGGCAGAACTTGATGACCTTCATCAAAACTGAAGACAATTGAAGACAGCTTGACCCCATTGACTACTTCCATGCAAATACTATAATTAAATGCACTAGAAGGCTAACATAAAGCAACAGCAGGAGAAAAATTGGCCCTTTTCAGGTGAAGCTTAGAAAAAGATGAGAAGTTAGCATGATCATGCAAAGGATATAAAGGATCATGCCTCAATGCTAGGTTTCACTAGCAGCTGGATGGCTGTATGAGGACACACGATGGGACAGGCTGAGCAGGAAGGCAAGGGTGTCTCCAAAGCCTCCAAAATCAGCTCATAAGAATGACCATGCAGGATAAGGAGAGAGGTCTATTTTCTCTGCCTTTACTAATCTATGCAGAGACACTATTTTTGTGTTCAAGCTCCAGGTATGAATATATTGCTACAGACATTTTTCAATAATGTTTGACAGAGTTAAGAGGAATTTGGCCAGTCCTGTGCTCCAAAACTGACTGATCAGGTTGTAACTCTAGCTACCTCCTCAGCTCCAAATGGAAGCTGGAAGGTCTGCATGAGCTCTGTACGTTTTCTTTTCCAGAGGTTGTGAGGATCCATTGAGTGGGGTAAGTTAACAATTGACTCATCTGCACACATTGGTTGTTTTTGTTGATATAAGTCATTGTGACACAGTTTTTGGCGTGAAAGTGATTATTGGGGGGGGAGAGCACTCCCATGCTGGGCATTCCTATTGGTACCTGGGCAATGCTGGACTTGCGAATCAATTAGTCACGAAATCTGTCCTGAATTACAATTATACCCAGTGACTAATTGTGTGTGCTTTGGTCATCCTTCCTCTCCATTAATGTGTTCCTGCTAATTAAAGACCCTGAGAAGATCTGTTTCAGCCTATTATATTGATGCAGGTGGGAAGGAAGGCTCTTGTGCAGAAGTGAACAGAAAGAGAGTTAAGGGAGTTTGTAGCACAGCTAATTTTTACCATTTGTTTAATCTGTTACTAAGGGTCATTTGTCAAACTATGGCTGCTGTTCCTGACCCTCCTCCTCTTGTTCACAGTAATGAACAGCCTGGGAAAAATTATCCCCTTTCCAAAGGATCAGCAAAGAGGAAGAGTTGATGATAATGGCCCTGAGAAGTGAGGGAATTGTGCATGGATCACTTCCCAGGACATAAAGGCTGTCTGCACACTCTGCACCCCGGAAATGAGATTAATCAACACCTGCCCACAGACAGCAAAAAGATCTTCCTCGTGATGATGTTGAGACTGGGATCTTTGCTGCTTGTTTCCTGAGGCAAGTGGCTGGGCACTAATACCTGAGCAATGTGTTGCGTGACTGTTCCACAAGATTTTGTCTGAGGGTGGTAGGAGAGTTGCTCCTCTGAGGAATGAAGACTCAGGCCATGTATTGTTTGACACAAAACTGACTTGTCTCTCAGATGAGGGGTAGGAAAATGGCAAAAAAATGACAATATAAAATGTAAGTTGCAGGTAACATTCTCATGGCAGAATCCTCAAGTGATGGGGAATGTGGTCTGTGGGTCCTCTTGCTGAGAAAATGAATGAACTGTCCAGCTAGAAGTTTGATGGTAAAGCAAATGGTGATGTATGAGATACTTGGGACTTAGCAGTCTATATAGCAGTTTTGGAAAAAAGCTGGAGAATAGCTTTGTATATTCAGTTTGATCTTCACATTTCAGATCTGATTATTTTTTCAGTACAAGCAGGTAGGTCCATAATTTTGGAAAGAGTGGAATAACAGATGTGTCACATTAAATATCAAAACTCCAATCTCTACTTTTTAGAAGGTCTTTCATTTTTACCTGGTGCAATTTCACTTGACACAGTAGAAATTGTTGCTAACTTTTTTATATGTAACAAAAGAGTACATGTGATTAAAGAGCTTTTACTGTGACAAAATAAAAGTCAAACCAGGAAACAGAACAAACACTTCAGCAATATTATGGAATCTTTTAAAGGGAAGTACTCTTCAGAGATGGAAAGCTATATCAGTGTGCCAGTCAAAAGATCAGAGGTCCTACAGACCCAGACCCTTGTAAGGTTTGCAGACAGGTGTTCAGTTTAATAATCAACACTAGTTTAACTGAAGATTAGTTATTTAGGTGTTGGAATGACCACGTCTTTCTCAGGGTGTTTGGGTTTGTGAGGACAGCGTTCTTAGATGATATTGCCTTTTTTTTGTGTATGAAATGCAAGGCATTTTTCTTTAAATGTTATCTAAATACAGAAAATAGGAGAGTATTAACTGATAAAAATGAATGGCTACCTTCTGATTTGATGCTGGACATTACTCCAGGACTCCAGCATCACAAGGAGAACCTGGATGAGGGTTCACACTGTAGCATTGACTAAATTCTCAGCTTCCTGTATTTCAAGGAAAGAGACCTGACTGACTCATGCTATGCCACCTCCTCACTTTGCTCTCTACTACTGGACTTGCAGTCTTTGTTGATGTAAAATAGGTTGCAAGAAGACAGGAGCAAGAGGTTATTCATCCAAATACCAACCTGACACGGAAGTCATCCCAGGCCTTTCTGCTTAGCCTCAGCAACAAGCTGAATCTCCTTATTCCCTATCAGAGCTAGTTAAACTCCTTCTTAAAAATACTTAAGTACCATACTTGCATTTCTTCTCTTGGAAAGGTCCCTCCTCATTGTTTGGATCATTGGCAACCTGCTTCTACTTTTGCAAACTTTATTCATGGCCAGTTAGCATTTGTTTGTTCATGTGCCAAAGTTACTTTTTAGCTTAAATAGCTTTTTTCACCTCCCTCAGGTTTACTGCTCCTTGATGTATTTGCAATCAGCAGTCACATGCCTCTCAGCCATTGTTTTGCCAAGCAAAAATAGCTGATTTCTTCAGCTCTCTTATAAAATTGATTTTTCTGTAAGAACACCAAGTTATAGACTAACAGTCATAGATAATAGTAGTCAGAGCTAACCATAGAATCTCCCTGTGCTAAAAAAGTAGGTATAACAAAATTTGGCTCACAGCCAAGGCCATAATTTTGAAGCAGACACCATCTCTGCCGAGGCATGTAAGTAAACGGTCTCTTATACAATGTGATGAGAACTTCGATTGTCCATTGACTTCAATGTCTAACTAAATTTCTGTTTAACTAATATCTTGAAATGCTAAGCATCAGCACCAACACTGGAAAATGTTTCTCTAATTGCCCATGTTCTTTCTATTATATTTCATTATGTCCACACTGTATGTTCAGAAGCACCCACATTTCACTAGAGTTGCAGGTAGGTCCTGAGACCTATCTGGGGTAAGTAAATGTTATTTTTCTCCCCATTTATACTAACCAGAATCAAAGAGGACATATCAATTCTCCAACATCAGAGAAAGTTGGAGGCAGGCATAGGAAATGATCAGTCAAGAAATCAGATCCCCAGACTACTTCAGTGATCTTCCTCTATCCCATTTGACATTAGAAAAGGAAGAAGACCAGAAAAGGAGTCAAAATATTTTGGTAGGTCTTTACTAATTAGGAGGTGTGGTGATGGGTTATGTTTAAGATCGTTTTTTCCCTTTTTTTCTGGGCCTGTTCCATCCAGATAAAACCATTAAATACTATGAATATGCTTGGGAGGGTACAGTTTAGTTTTACTTTGATTTTGTAATGCTCTACACCAAAGAAACAGGAAATGTCCATATTTCTTGTCCCATTAATCATTTTTGTTTTCATCATTTTCAGTAGCTGGCATTTGACTGGCAATTCTTTGGGAAAGAATTGATCTTTGTTTAATTTTGTCTGCAATAGCCTACTGCAGTCCTTCTTTCAGATTTCCAAGTCTTCCCCTCTATAAATAATATAGGGGTGCTACATCCTAGTTCTACTCTTGCCTTCTTAACTTCCTTCCTGGCAACGTCTTTTCCTAATTCCTTCTTCTTTTTTATCTATTTTTAATGGATAAGATCAGAATGTATGTGCCCTTTCCTTGTTGAAATACTCTGGTTTCAGTTTCTTCAATCTGCTTTTGTATTTTGCTTTAAACTATCATGTTATTGGGAACTCTTGGAAATTAAACATATTTATTTACTGCTTTAGATTTACTTGTGAATGCCTGATGAACACTGATCTTAGTCTATCAATCTTGGCTTCTCCAGTTACACAGGCAAAAATATAAAAAATTCCTTAATTTGTTGCAAAGTTTTTAGGTTGTCTTTCAAATGTCCTCTTCTCAAATTTCAGAGAATGCAACAAAAATGACATGTATTTTGTTAGAAGATTTCAAGTGATGGCAAGTCCTCTGAAACTGAATTAACAATTAAGTAACTGACCTTATTTGATACAACTGTACAATTTTGCAAAGGTCTAACTTTTTATTTACTTTGTCTTCTGTGTTTTGAGATCTAAAACACCTCTTCATGACATAGACTTCCATCTATCCAAAGTTTCTTCTTCAAAAAATCTTCTTCTCTTCTCTGGCCCCCATTTCCCCCCCCATAATCCTACCTCCCAAGGTCATCTTCATACCTGAGTGTTGTTTCCAGCCTTTTGTTGCCTTGACTTAAGTATTGACTTGTAAGAGAAGTTAATCACAGAAACAGAAAACATAGAAACACTTTTGCTGAACTCATTGGTTGTGGTTTATTAAGAACAGAAGGTCAAGTTTTCAGCTGAGGTTACTTGCTCCATTTCTGCTGACTTCCAAGAGACTCCAAAATCTATGCTGAACTGCTTGTGCAGGAAAATATCTCACCCGCTAGAAACCTTGTGGCAGATGCTGGGACTCAGAAGGTGAAGAAGTGCTTCTTGGAGTTAGATGGCTATGAATTGACCCTTAGTTCCCAAGAGAGTGGACAGAGGTAAGTACCCTGACTCCATATAGCCTTCTTAACACCCCTGGCATGGCAGAATGATGATAATGCCTAAGAACTTTATTGCCTTCTGAATGTATTGCTCTGCCCTAGACCTATCTACACTTCCATCTTTCTCTATTCTCATGCCCATATCCTCACCAGAAGGCCAGCAGGCCCCAGAGCCACTAGCACACTGATGACCAGCTTTGCCCATGCTTGAGCAGACGAAGCCAGGATGTGGACTCTGCTGCTTCAGCTTCTTCCACTCTTATTAAAGCAAACCCTTTCAATATCAAACACTTTCACAGTAATGTGAGAGCTGAGCAAAGAAAGGTTTGGAGGAACTCAGAATTGAAGCTAGAAGCTGAAATAAATTTGAGAAAGCAGTGGAACAAGCTTGAGAACTCATTTGCTTTGAAGAAACTTCATAGCAAGGTGATGTTAGTCCACAGTGGGAAAGTACTGTTCTTTCACAGGACTAGCAGTAAAATTAGTTCTCAGTGGGTTATCAATCAGCTATCTTTTGGGTGATATTTCATAATTTGTGTTTATTGGCTGGTCCTCTTGAAGCTAATAGGTATTTCTGTAAACTGTACTAGTTTGTAGATAGCATACACCTACTCAAATTCTAGCCAAAGCCTGAGAAAAACCTGTTGTTCAGGGAGATACAAGCTTTCTCTCCAGCTTTGACAAAAGTAGCAGTCATCAGACAAATGGGGCAAAATCCTCCAAGTCTTGTGAGGAAAAAAGAAGCTGAACCTGTATCTTCCTCTCCTTTGACTATGTCCATGGAGCACAGCAGTAGGAAGCATTACTATAATGAAACAAAATGAGACATGTCCTAATACAAAACCACAAGGTGGAGCTTCCTGGGACCCGTGCTTCCACTGCTGCAGGGATGCTTCAAAACACTTGGTTTCTGACTAGTCTACCTGTTCCTTAGTCTGTTTGGGTTTCCTCTTGAACAAATATTTTTGTCTTCCGCAGACTTATATGGCATAAATAACCTCTGATGAGAACAGTCACAAAAGAGAAAAAGACCTCTTTATCCAAGTCTGGGTTCTGTTTCTAGGTTAATACAAAAATGCCAGTGAAGCATATCAGCATTCTTTTAAGGAGGAATAAAACCCAAGATGTTATTTCTCAGCCTTTTTTGTACTGAGGAGATTGGTACATGCACACTCTGGAGTCACAATGTGAGGTCAATGGGCTTCCCTGGAGCTTTAGAGCATCCTGCAGTACAAGAGGGGCATTAGAGAGAGTAAATAAAAATAGCAAATTAGTAATAAAATTTTACAGAGGCAGGTGCAAATCTGCTCATTATGGTTATGCTCTCAGGCAATATGCCAGTGGCCAAGGTAGAAACCTTATAGGTAATCCGCCTAAAAATATGGCCATTAGTACATGACACAGTCACTGCTTCTCCCACAGGCCAACTTAAATAATACATATTTAATGTGATGACATGTCCAGGGGGTTGGAGACTCAAAGAGAAAAGAGAGGCCCAGAGCATCACACTAGCTGGAGAGACACTCAGATTTTATTTCAGATGTTAACAACACTTGGAGTGACTGGCATGTGATGAAAGAGGAAATTTAACCCTGCCTTGCATGGTGGATTATTGCAGCACTGATGGGAGAAATGTCCTATTTTCCTAGCTTTAGACATTAGGGACAAAAGTCTTTTCTGCTTGCTGCTTGACAGGTCTAAATGATATCTTATCCTTGAAGCCCGCATGGAGCTGAATAACTTTTATAGTTCTGCTTTAACTTTTACCTAAACGGCATGTGCATGTGTGCACGTGCCTAAACAGCTCTGCCCTCCCCTTCTCTCACAGCTACAAACATAACTCAATCACCCAGTACCACATTCTCATTTACATCTTGACTCCAGTCACTTGTGCTCAACTACAGAGGCCAAAGAGCTGGGGCAGATCAGCCACTTTTTAACCCTCTCTTAATGTGACAGGTAGTTGATAAAGACTCATCTGTGTCTGGTCGGGTCAGGAAACGAAGAGAACTTGTGAGAGCCTACAGCTGTTCTATCTCCAGTACCAGGAGAATGTTTTCATAGTGGAAAAGATGAAAAAGTTCTCTACAGGCTTCTCTAGATGAAACACAAGGCGTTACTAGATTCAAACTAAGTGGAAACAGGAAAAAATCTAATTCTTTCATACCTATTTATACCTATAACTATACCTGAATTTTTAAAATGCCACCATAGTAGACAGATAGGGGATGCTGAAGTGTTCACAGAGATCCTCCTGGGTGGATTTCATATACTGGCATGCTTAGTTGATCCAAGATCCAACAGCTAACTAAACCATGTGTAACTTTAAACCTATTTGTGATCTTTGTGGTGCTCCTTGTTTGCTCTTTAAGCACCAAAGAAGTGCTTAAAGTTCACTTCAAATTCAGAGGTGAATGGCCCAGTATGTTTTGAATCACAAGCATGGGGCTCAGTTTCTATGTAATGCCATCAACTTTTTTGTCTATTGATGACTTGTAAGCTTAAAAGTTGAACCTTGGGCTACCTTTCACACTGAAGACAGGTTTAATTTTGCTAGTATCAGACAACAATATAAACAGTAAACTTGGATCAGGTTCATTACATATTTCAGAAGTTTATGAACCTGGTTTAATCTGAGGTGAATATCTGCACCAAATAAAACTCCATTCTTTTGCCCTCTTTGCTGTGAGAGATTAAAATTTAATTTTAGGAGAAGCAATAGTCTTCAAGGAAGAGTTTTTAGAAGTTCTTATGAAAGGTTTTTAAATATTCATGCATTTAAAAACTTGATCTCTTATAATTTTATAGATGTGCTTTCACTTTAGAGGTAATTATATGTGGAGCAATTTAGACCTCACTTACTTGACAGAATGTGAGTGAAAAGACTGTATTTACAACATGAAAGTTAAAGCCACGACAATGGACCTTGGCATGAGACAGAAGGATGTCCACAACCAGTCCAAAAGAAACTCAGTAGGTCTGAGAGTGCTCTGTCAGCGAGTTGTGTGTTTTCAGGCCAGAAATTTTACCAACTTAAGTTTTACTGGTGTTTTATATGAATTCTAGACTAGGGAACCTAAATACGAATGCTCATCCAAACATTTTGATCTAGTTCTTTCTGACAATATCTTTGCCTTTTATGGGGCAGTGGAAAGAATGAAAGGAGAGTTAGCATTTTAAAAATTCATTATAAGAAAGAAAACAGGTATCTTCAAATGTCCATGGCACTCCAGCCTGGCAGGGATTTGGGAGAAATTTGTTTAGCAATATGTCTTCTGGTAGTTTATCAGTCTGAACTCTTTTCCCATGCCCTACTTTTTGGAGACTCTGAAGCATTCGATTGTGCAGAAGAGGAGACATTCACAGCTGTACATGGTTTGCAATCAGATTTTAATGTTTCATGCACCACTCTGAAGTCTACTTTTTAAAGTATTTTGTCCACATTTCTTTGCCCTTTGACCCACAGAAAGGCCTAATTTGTGAACCCTTGCTCCCTACAGCGCATTTCCCAGCAAAAGAAACAGTCACAGGTCTTACAGGGCCAGCATTACTCTGTTCAAATAAAACAAAAATCCACCCGTGATATACATAGGAAGCAGGTCAAGCTTTTAATCTTACCAGAGAGCAGGGAGCCAAGCAGAGCATCTATAAGTCATTAAATCTTCAATTTTCTGCCTCTCCTTGAGGCTTCCCTTCATTCCCCTTGGGACAGCCAGGGAAATCAGACTTACTTCAAATACTTCATACACTCAGAGTAGAAAAACTGCTTCAGAAAAGGCAACAAAACCCTGGAATAAATCCCCCTCTGAGATAGCCAGGCAAAAGTCACTGAGAGCTGTAAGTCCTACTGTAAGCTGGCTTCTTGGTGCCACAGAGAAGAGCACAGCAAAGTCACCAGCTGTGCCAGTGTCACAGCTGTGGTCCCCAAGGGTGCCAACAGCTCCTGCAATAGGCACCACTTTTCCCTGGGGTGTCTGCCTATCACCTACGTGGTGGTGGTAGCTCACAAAGACACCTCCCAGCAAACTTTAAGCCCGTTGAATACTGAAGGTCAGCCACACCAGGAGGTAGCTCCTCACCACTTACCTCCCCATACATTCATCCTTGTTCATGCTAGTTGGGCATAACTAACAAGAAGGCAGTCATGGATGAAGAGTAACCGACCTGCAATATGACCTTTGAGACTGCTGCTCTGCCCTGACCTGTCAGATCAAGCATCTTTTCACCATTGGGCAGCCTTGCTGCTGCTCATCAGCTGTCCTGTGGGGTCAAGTTCAGGTAGGAAGAGAAGGAGCTGAGACACCAGAGAAGGGAGAAGTGGGAAGAGTGAAAGAAACGCAAATGAAAAAGTAGGCTGGACACCCTCCTGCTGGCACTGCAGAGCTGGTGAGGATGAGCCTTTTGAAACAAAGCATTGCCTCCTTCTCCCGCATCTGCCCTAATTGGGAATGTGCTGTAGCTGGTGGCTCTTAATCAGAGAGGGTCCAGGCTAAGTCTCCTGTCAAGATACTGTATGATGTTTGGTCAGACACATGCAAGTGGCTCACCATGGGTAGACAGGTTTAAAAGCTATATTTTATCACAGACATATCACAGAGTATTCTGCTTTGGAAGGGACCCACAAGGATCATCAAGCAAGCTGTATAAAGTTCTGCTGTTTCTCAACTTGGCTTGTGATCTTTTTTTATTTCTCTGCCTTCTCTAAGATGACTTCAGTTACACCTTGAGCTGTGGAAGCAACCCTATATTGACCAACTTACTTCCCTATCAAGGTTTCTCCATTTGTATTGTATTCAACATTTCTGTCTGTTCCTTCACCCTTCTGTCTAGCTGTGCAGAGCCAGAACGACAGGCGCTGAATGCTGTCCTCTGCAATGCTCCATTTGCCTCTATCACTGCCACCTCCTTTTGCATCTCCACTGTCTTCTCCCTTTTCATCACCCTGGCTTGCTATTGGAAACTATCAGTTATTTTCTTCCTTTCCAACACTGTATTTTCTTTCCTTCCTGTGCTCACTGCGATATCCCTTGCCCAGACATCTATCAACTTTTGCTTTGCCATTTGCTCCTGTCTGTGCTGGAAGTACTTCACACAGATTGCCTCTACCAGCACCATCTTTTCCTTCTCCTCAGACATATCACTACCCATGTGAATCTTCCAGACTCTCACTGGCACCATGAGGTAAGGTCAAGTCTCTCTTGTCTTTCTCCTTGAAGCTCCACATATTTTCCCTTCAGGCAACTTCCTTTCTTTTGCTTCATCTCATTCCTTGTCCCATTTGAATACCTCAGGGCTGATTTCTCATGGCTGTCCTCATGCACAGTACACTCTTTTACACCTCATATACTTAAAGAACTTTCAAGATACATGTATTCAAATTTTTTTTTGGTCTTAAGGCTTGGAAGCTTACCTTCAAAAGGAAGTCAGGTATACCTACTTGTTAATATCGCTTCAGGAGAGAGACTTTGAGGCAAGATGAACCTTTAAAAAAAGTACGGAATATGGTATGACTTACAGTGTAAATGCCAAACATTCAAACACTCATTGCCATATTGAAGGTCCACACCATTTTGGTTTTGCCTCAGACACTGGGTAAACACGTGTTTCAACTTCCACTGCATCCCTTTTTTGTGCTGCTAATAATTCATAAGAGAAAAATTTCTGTGCCTCCCATCCCTTCACTCCAGATGCTAGCACAGCCATGTCCATTGCCCTTCCAGGGGAAGGGACCCCATTCTCTTACAGCTAACAATTGGTGTTTCCTACTGGAAAATACCATTCAGCTAAACCAGAAGCCTGAGGAAGAGCAATTTTAGGTTCACTTCCTAAACAGAGAAAGAAAACTCCTTCCTGTTACTGATTCTATAAAGGAGAATGAGGTAACTGCAGAATCTGATAAAGTCAGCCCTCTGTTTCAGCTCTGGCTGTGGGCTATGTTAGCACAGAAGACAGGCAGCTTATGGAAGTTTAATGCAAGAGACACAGAAGAAAGAAAATTATTTGGTTCTTCCACTCCCCTGAGGGGAACTGTCTTTGTTTTCCAGAACGGAAACTGCAGTGATACCCTTGATGATCCCCCTGCAGCGATTGTAATTTATAACTTGCTGGTTAAGTCACTTGGGAGCAAAAATGTCTAAGATTTTGGATTCTCCTGGCCAGTCCTAAGTCTTTTTTGTCACTCGCCCGTGTTTCCACAGCCACAGATGTTTGCTCAGGGAAGGAGGTGGAGACGCTGGCTCATCCCTCCACTGACACCACACAGTGCTCCTCCATGGACAGGCATGCAGGCCAGAGTGGCTCCTGGCCCTTTGTCTGCCCAGCTGTGCTGATATGCACAGGTTGAAGATTTGGGTGTATGTGCCATCTTACAATTTAAATAAATACAATATTCACTCATATACTTGCAAGGACCTGGACATAAATATTACTCTCTGAGCATCCTCCTGAGTCCCTGTGGGTCTCACATCATAAATGTTTTTGGAAAGCATGGATTCTGCTTTCTTGCTGTCCCTGATGCTTCAGTCAGTGTCTGTTTGTTTTGAGCTTAATAATTGACAAATCCTGGAGTGACAGCTGGACCAACTCACTGTGCACCTAGGCAGTGTGGGGAATGCTGCTGAACAGCAGTACGTTTCTGTCAGGGTGATGGCTTGCTTGAAAGGCGGTGACAAGTGGTACAAGAGTGGGAAATGTGTTTTCCAGATACCCAGATTGAACCACTTTCCCTCCTTTCTCTTTCAGGTTTTCTTTCCATCTGTCTCATCAGTAGAGCTGTGTACATCAATACACACATAAACACAGCAAGTGTGTTTGTTTACCAGCCTTAGCACAGGAAAACCTTCTGGTCATTTTTTTTTTCATTTTTTTTTTATTTCTGTCACATAGATGAAGGGAAAATGTTCCCACGTATAGATTTTGCAGGAAATGGGAAGTGGGTGACAGTGACCGGGGCTGTGACCTGGTAGACCTTGCTGTCTAATGTAACGCGATCTCATGGTGCTGGGAGAAAAAAGGGAAAAGAAATCTAGCCCTGGGACTGCAAATCACAGATTGTGATGACAAGAGGGGGCCTAATAAAACTCAGCACCCTTCACTTTTAAAAGAAATGAGTGGGGAGGGGGAGTGGAGAAAGGATAATTTATTGCCGAGAGATATCCTGGGGTATTGCTTTCCTAGAAATGCCTTTCACTGGCCTGAAGCATTTCAGTGATGGAAAATGTGAATACAGCTTTGAACAGTTAAGGTCTTTCTTTGAATTAATTATAACAGTTATAACAACAAGATTTAGGCAGTGGAGGATGGGGACAAGAAGACCTTACATTGCCAATGATCCTGTCTTATCACATTATGCTCCGACTGCCACCTTCCCGAAGAACATCAGTACTACCAGAAAGGAAAGACTGGAACGTCCGGGTGACTGTGACGGCATGGATGACACAGGTTCACGACGCTGAGAAAACATGCCATTTTTCTGCCTCTCTTCTGACCACTGATTTCTGATTTTGTGTTCAGGAGGCCACAGGATCAAGGGAATTTTTTTCGACAGTGCTGCTATTTGTTGGCAGGCAGATATGGTTTTGCAGTGATAGTGATCAAAATAAATTTGCATTAACGTACGCTCCTGAAAGGATGAAGACTTGCTAAATGAACTCATTTGATGGGAATAGGGGTCACAGTCCAACAGCATCTTGGCATGCCGGGACATGCCAGGGCTCCTGCATCTCTCTTGGAGGAAGGGCTTAGTCACTTCTGTTTTCATTGTTTCATTTTGTTGGGCTTTGGGGGCTTGTACTATAATTTTTAAACAAAAACAAACCCACAGCAATAGACAAACTTTAGGAGCCTCAGAAATTTTGCTGATATAGGCACTTGCAGTATCAAGATACTGACATATCTTTGTAACTGCAAAAACATGCTGCAAGCCACAAAAACATGAGTCTCCACACAAGGCTCCACAAATTTCTTTCTAGTTGATCTGGAAATGTATGTCTTTTCCAAAGGATTTGGAAAAATCCTCTACTTCTGGACCCAGAATATTTTTAATGTAATTAAATAGAAGACAGAAAGGAAAATTAATTAAGATCTTACTAGATGGCTAAGGTCAAGTTTTATTGAATCTCTAGGCTAAGATTCTTGTTTTTTTAATCTATCTGTCTGATTATTGTTATATTTCTAGTAGGGTGAACACCAAAGAATAAATGAAATATAATTAAATAAATAGAGCCAAGTGTGGCTGTGCCCTAGAGCTGTCCCATCTCAATATATGAGAATGTGTTTCATCATTCCAAAGCAGAGATTTCAGGACTCAGCTGGCATCAATAAAGAGGTATCACACTGGGAGAGAGAGCTGTCGCTCCACTGGGCTGCTGTCTGTCCCCAGCCCCCTGGGCAGGGATGAGGGAGAAGAGCTGCATCTCCGAAGAGTGCTTATCTCTTGGGCATATTCAGTGTCAACTCACTCACTGCATCCCATTTTCTTGAAGCTGCCAAGCTATTTGCATGTCTCAGGCATAAAAGGTGACCACTTTCAGGGCTGTGCTTGGTACAGCAGGAGGAGCAGTTGTTTAAAGCACAACTGGTTTCTGAAGCACCTGTTAAAATCTATGCTCTCAGCAGGCTTCCACCATATTGTTGCAGCTCTCCTCCTCTTTGCTCCCTTTGGCAATGCCCCACAAGCCCTCATGGTAGGAAATACTTATGTATATTGCATCTATCACTCATATGAAAGTGGGAAAGTTGCTCATCCTCTCACTCATCCTGTTGTGACAAATTGCACTTGGTCAGGTTGCTTCTGCTTTCTATGTTGGGAAATCCCAGGGAGTAGGAAAGCCAAGGTATCCACCCTGCCACTCTGGTCCCTGCCAGGGCTTCCCTCTGTGCTCTGCATGGTTCACAAGCTGTCATTGTTTGCAAACACATCTTTGCACTCTGTTTTGCCATAGGCAGATCCTATGCTCATTGTAGTTTTCTTCAAATCCAGACTGAGGGCAAATGGTTGAAGACTATCACACCCTAAAATAGTTCATCTCAAGTTGAGCCAAAGTTTTCAAAATCACATCTTTGTGGATTTTCTTTTATACACCAAATTTGGATTTTGTGACTCTTTGTGCTTCTGCAGTCTGAAAATAATAACTATCTTCTTTCAACTCTGAACACGCTTATTCTTAATAAATCTTTTTCTCCCCATAAAATTCCTGAGAAGCAGCAGCAGAGTGAGTTACATGCATCTTACAAATGGAAGACCAGATGTAGCTGGTCCCAGATAGCCTTGATCCAGTACTATAATTATCATATTAACTTTCCCAGCCTCCATTTAACTTAGTGATACATAAAGAAAACCCTACTCTGCTTTTCGCCAGATGAAAAGAACATTAATTTTATCCAAAACCCACGCTCACATCTGGTATCCTCCTGATACCAGCTAAAAGAATAGACAGAGAACTCTACTGTCCTGTTCATGGGCAGGGGATATTCAGGGTTAGTGAAATCATACAGCTATTTAAATGCACAGAGAGAATGAAGTAACAAGGCTAAGGAATAAATTTTCAGAACACCAAAAAGTAAAAGACAACGAGGAACTGACCCAGAAAATACTTACTCATGGAGTGAATGTGATTAAGGTTGGATCCAGACTGGAAGAGTTCCCTTGAAAGACCAGAGTTTTCTCCAGTGGATACAGCCCTTGTCGCAACAGATAGTTTAAGAGAAAGTATATCAGTGTAGCAAGTAGTGAGTGAATAAAGAGAGATTGGTATTCTCAGAGGATGAGCACCCAGGTGTTGCGGACCCAACATTACTGAATTATTCAAACATCCCTAAATCTGTGACGTTGCACCAGAAATCACACGAGTCAAAGACCTCTTATACAAGATCACCTTGTGATCTTCTACATCCTGTTTCAAGTCAGGACTTTAAAAATACCCCAAGAACAGCCTCTCACATAAGCTTTTTGCTTTCCGCTGCTGGCTGTAATCCAAAAGGGTAGCAGCCACTGTATGCTTGATGCTGGACCAAAGCAGAAGTTCCCGTCACGTTGGATCGATGCTGATCATGGGTTGGTGCTGACCAGCTGTGTTGGTGTTGTTTGTGAGCAGTTGTTGTGAGCATTCCTGAAACAGAAGCTTCTCTTGCATACTATATTAGTATGAAACTTCTTTGAAAATTAGCAGGATTTTTCTTGTCAGGAACATTATTTCATTTTTAGTGTTGAAATTATTATTTAGTTTCAAAAGTGCTATTTGGAAATTGTGTTATTATTATATTTTTTAAGCACTTAATCCTGTACCTTGCATAGGTGAATGTATCCCCTTCTCCTCCTGGATATTCGTGCACTACAGTGGAAATACCAGAGCTGTTCAGAAATTCAATACACCTGCAGATTTGTTAAAGAGGTGATTTCCAAGTGCTGCCAGGGTGGAGTTAAGATCTAGTTAAATGTTAACAGGGGGCTTGGTTCCATCATTTTACAATGTGTAACCTGTTGCGAGTAAATGATAAACTGTTCTGGGCGCAGCCCTGGTTGCCAAGTACTCACATTTCATTTTGTTACCTCTCAGAGGAAAAGCAAATAACTGTCATTTGAAAGTAGGTAAGCAGAAAAGATACTGCATATTGATTTCTTACTCTTTTAAAAGAGTCAAGAAGACAACAATTGCACTGGAAACTATATTGCTCAGTTTATTATTTTCTATATATATTTTAAGACAACAGCACAAGATGCCAAACCAGAAACAGGAGAAAGCTACCTGCCACTGTAAGACAGAGTCTATAAGGGACTTCTTATTCCTTAAATAATACTGATCTTTCACTTCTTCTGCTCGCCTCTGTTTGCCCCTCAACCAATCAAAGTGTGAAAAACTTGAGCACAGAGGCTAGAACTGCCTGGACCTCAGGCTGGATGACCCAAAGTTCCAGGCTTCCAACACAGCGACCCCCCTTTCCTGCCCACATCACAGATAGGCACACCAGGTGCAGCTGGCACTGCTGGAACCTATGTGCCTTTGGGTTGATGCACTGGCCTATCAAATGTGCTCTGTTAAGCACTGTGGTAACTCTGACATCCTACATCCTTGCTGAGACCTGACTTGGTCAGGGGGTAAAGACAGCCTGTGTTCTGTTTTCCTTGTGAGACAATGAGTGTGATAAAATTCAGGAAAAGTTAAATATTCATATAGTGAAAAGGCATTTTCCAGTTATGCTGACCAGGACAAACACTACAACATCCATTAATCTCCATGTTCCAGGCTGGAAGCTCATCATGGGCTGAAGTCACTGTCCAGCCCCACAGAGCCCTGCGGAGGACTATGCAATGATCAACTGTGTTCATCATTTGAGGTGAGAGGGAAGGGCGTCACCTTCCTCTGAAGCATCTGGCACTTGCTCCAGTCAGTGGCAGGATGCTGGCTGCAGTGGACATGGCTGTGCTCCAGTATGGCAAGAGTTACGTATCCTCCACTGAGTTAAAACAGCTGATGCAGCCAAACCTCACCTCTAGCCGGGCTGACCCCTTTCCTGTGCACATATGCCACGCTTACCAGCACCTGTCACCTTCCCCAGCTCCTGAGGGGTTGAGTCTTCAGGTAATTTTTTCCCAATGTGGGGGGCCCACTCTTCTTCCTACAGACATTGGTGTGACTCTGTTGCCATCATGTCCTGTAAGTTTGTCATCCTCAGTATTCAGAGACTTCAAGATGCAAGTACGTATAGAAAGGCAAGAGGATACAGTGGCTGCAAAGCTGCATAAAATAATACACAACTCAACACTGCTGACAGGTGCTTGCTGTCTGACCTAAATTTGAAATGACTTCATCCTTCTTTAATATGAAGAGGTCTCATGTACTTCATTATTAGAGCTCTTCCTTTTTTTCCTATTTGTGTGTGTGTATGTGCACATTTCCGCTGTCCTCTCCCCACCCCTGTTTCTCCCTCCACCTCACATCAGTGTACACTGCAGACTTCCTCTCTCACTTTTATAAGCTGCCAAAAGTAAAGTGACCTGGTTACACATCCAGCTCTGCAAGCTGCCTCAGCAATGCTTTTCCTCCCTCTATGCAGCAGTCCTAGGGAAGTACACTGCCCTCAGCCTGGCAGTGCCTCTGAAGCAGGAAGGTTATGATCTGCATCACAGCTCATCACCACAGCTCACAGAGGTGACATCTGCACTCACTGTCTTGTGACAACTCTATTACAAAGACTGTAGTCACTGACTTCAGGCAGAAACCAGGGAATAAGGTGATGATATTATTACTGTTGTTGTTATTATTATTACTATTGTAATCAGTGTGAGCTGCTGACAGAATATGCCTCTCCGGAAATAACTCATTAATTCTGAGAGTTGCCAATGGGAGGAGCTGCTCAGAACCCTGATCCGGCAGCACTTACGCAGCAGGATGCCCGTGTTATCAGTGAGGAAATCCACACGCTTGACTCTACGTATGTAAGTGTCCTCACTAGTTCCTGAAGGCAGTAAAAAGAGAAAGTCCTACCCATGCTCATTCAGTGCTTTTAGGAATGTTTGCTACAGTGAGATGTTCCTGTTTATTTCTGCCATTCTAAATAGTGAGGGAGTCAATTTGCCCTCACTGAGACTCAAATTGACCCTCCAGCAGTCCCTCACGAAACTTCTTTTGTCTGTTTTTTGAAATGTCTTTGTTATAATAAATACCTGTAATAAACTATATTCCTGCATCCTTATGGTTACAAGTAAAACCAAAGACTTTAATGTAACAGTTAAGATTTAGGAGATTTCTTGCCACCACACTATTATCATGGAGGTTAGAAAAACAAAAACTTATCATCCAATCTGTTCCTTTGGCTGAGGTACCATTATATTTCCATACCAGTCTTGGTCTAACCAACTGGAGGTTAGTAAGAGTATCGCTTGGGAGGACTGTCCAATAAAGTAAAAATACAGTGATTTTGCTTTCTGGATTTCTACTAAATATTTCCACTGTTCAATTTTATTTCCATGCCTTCCAATATTTTCCTAAGTTTTTTCCAGATTTGTAGCATGAAGCTAGGCAAGGAGATCTCTGATAAGTCCAGCTTAAGAACTCGGAGGTAAAACAGAGAAAGCTTCATGATTATCCCATTTTCATGAAACTCCTTGTTCCATGTTAGAAGAAAGGCAGTTCCAAACATGCTTGCTCGTTTATGAGATGCTTGCAGAAGCTGACTCACTTTCAGCCACTACAAACAGTAAAATACCTCCAAAGTTCAAGCAAATCCAGCAGGCTTTTGGGACTGCATCCTGACTGGGAGTCATCAGCACTGTGTCATCACTGAAAGCAGAGACACTTCATATGGCCTCAGAATTCTGCTCTTCATTGGAGAAGCATATGAAGATCAAGAGAGATGGCAAAGTGTGAAGCAACCTCATTTCCTTAGGCAAAGGGAGGTGTCAATGAAAATTGTCTATGAAAAGGAACAAGACCAGAAAGAGGACTCTTTTCCAGAAATGCATTAAGTATTTCACTCCCAAGTGCAAGGATATGAGCAGACATATGTATATGAAATCAAGTATAGAAGTTTTATATTCAAGCCCTAGAAAACTTAAAGGATTCAAGATGGAACCCAAACCTGAATGTAGTCAGATGAGGCCTTTCTGGGTAAATGGGCTCTGCAGATAGTTGCTGGGGAGGGGATGCTGGAGCACCACTGTTTCCCTGATCACTGTTGTGACTTCATGGGCTTGCTGCTGTCTGTCCACGCACACACACATACAGGGCAGAATGTTCCATTCTGGTCCCTGGCCCTGCCGAGATAAAACCTCACCTTCCCTCTCTCAAGTGTGAGGTCTGAACCAAAAATTGCAATAAAAAACACAGATTCATAGATTTGTTAAGGTTGGAAAAGACGTCTAAGATCATTGAGTCCAACCATTAATTAAACCTGACTGATGAAAGCACCTGGTGAACTATTACATTTGCAGCTTATTTTCACCCCAGAGCCCTCTATATTCCATACTTCAGTGTGGCTAAGCATTTGAATTATTTTTTAAAATTTATTTACCTTATGTTTGTCTCCCATCTATAGTGTAATTTTGTTCCTGTCTGCTCATAGTTTCAGCTTTCTGAATCCTTGTAATCTTCCTGGTCTCATCAGGATTTTTTATATCTTCCAGTTAGGCATAATCTGTACATTTGTTAACATGCAATTTATTAATTCCATGGGTCATTAACAGATGCTTCGAATAAAGATCAGAAGTTCACTCAAGCCAAAGTAAAATCTCTCATTGACTTCTGTGTATTCCAGATCAAACCTCAAAATGTGCCCTCAAACATATCTCTTCAATTACAGTCTCTTGACAAATACTTCCCTACAGCTGTTTATACTGGGACTGTACCATCCATGCATGCTTTCCTTAATCCCAACTGGCAATATGCAGTCCCTCATTTCTACAGTGCCAAGCCTACCTGGACTAATTTTATGTTCAGTATTGCATCATGAGACTTAGTAAATCCAAATTTACTGCATATATCCTCTATCACTGCCTTTGAAAAACCAAAGGCCCTGTATAAAACACTGCTAATACTTGTCTGTCTCTTGTTGCTTCAATCTCGTAAATCAGAGCTTCTCTGGGGCCAGACCTCACTCAGGAGGGGTATCAGCATTGACAGCCCTAACACCTGACTGCACCAAGCTCATTCCTGCATGCCCCCTTCTAGCTGGCACACAGCCCAAGGCAGAGGTTCTCTGCCATGCAGATAAACCCTTGGAACTGACTTCCCTCCCTCCCTCCCTGTTCTCTGCTTGCTTGGCTAACCTGGGTTTTAGAAAGAGATGCTCTCCCTCAACATCCTCTTTGGGAGCAAAGTCTTCAGCTGCTTCACAGTCTGGTGTGTGCAGAGCATCTTACTGCTGTCTGCCATTTGATGCCTATCTCTGTGTGACTGTGGGAAGGGGGGAGAGAGGGAGATGGTACGGTGTTGGCAAGTAGGAAAGGTCTTCCCCAGATGTGACAGGGTAATGTGAAGCAGATAAACATTATAGCTGGAGGAATGCTGGGGGTTTTATGAATTAATTTTTAAAGGCAAAGGCTGACTGCACACGTTTGCCTGCTGTGATTTGTTCTTTTGACCATGTGTTTACAGAGTGACTTTGAAAAATGTAAGAGCTTTCTCTTTCCCTGGCAGGAGGGAAGCATGGTACAGCCTACCTGCCGCTCTGCCTCTACCAGCTTTTAAACTGAAAGCAAAATAAGCAAGGAGACCATCAGGCCTGGTAACTCGGGTGGAAGTGCCCATCATGGACCTCAGGGCCAGTCACAAATGAACAGCAGCCTGCCCTCCGTCACCTATCCCCTGTCCCTCGTGCCTGCCCAGATCCCTTCCCCTGCCCCACAAAATCACTCTGCCTCCAGCTTATTTACAGTCCTTGAAGACAGAGGCTTTGTCCTGCTATCTGTAATAAAGCTGGGTTTATTGTTCATTCTCAGTTCTGCATTACAATTTTCTCTGAGCCCTTGGCAGCCATATTCAATTCCCTGAGGACTTTCCAGGTTATATTGGAAGCATACAAGCCAGTACAATATTTTTTGCTTTTTACCAAGGTAGATGCAACCTACTGACTACAGTGTGTGCTATAGTCCTCTGTAAATATCACCAAGTCATGATTTCCAACAGTATTGCACACCAAGTTAATCCACATTGGTACTGATTTTTCAGTGTGAAAGTTATTTTGCACAGTAAATGTTGCAGATGTTGTTGTTACCTTTGATGATTAAATCCACATACCATTCAACTCAGCTTTTAAGACCTTCCAGAGGTCTGATTTAACATGGCTAGTTTTTCATTTTCTTGGCATTTACATCCTACCACTGATCAAGCTCATTGGCAAATTATACAAAATATATTTTTTGTTCATATTAGACCTTTTAACTTATACAGGATATTTCAGGATAAGTAATAAGGTGACTGACAATCAACTAGAATTTTTGGGATTATAAAAAGCATTATTTGGGGACTTGAATTTCTCCCAGTAGGATTCTTCCAGGCTGGATGGAGGAACAGCGCCATGACATTATGGAGAAATTACCTTTACTGTGACACACACTGGTTTCCTTTGGAAGAGAAGGAGAAGGGCAGACACCGCAGAATGGGACATTTTTAATTTCCTGCAGGTTGGGGCCAAAGTCAGGAACAGAAGAGGATATGGGGTCCTGGGTCTGTCTGGCAGCAGAATTTTTGGGGGTCAAAGAGCATTAGCTTGGTGTTGAAGTGGTATTGACTCTAGACCTGTGGGTGCTGGCCATCTGTGTGGCAGTATGTAAGTTACTTTCTATGCTTGTTCTGCGTGGGATGATGAGGCTTCTTACTGGACACTGTCCCTTTTTTGAATTTTCTTGTCAATAGTTGAGAAAAAAAAGTAGTTAAGTTCTAGAAGACTTTTTCTTGACAAGTCCTTGTGTACTTTTATGCATCTTGTTGTCTCCTAAGTTTTTAGAAGTTTATTTATTTCTTCCAATACTCTTTAAGAAGTTGAAGATGACTAGTCTACATCCTCTCTTTTTTCTCCTGCTGTTATTATCAGAAAAACCTTTCTCCAGTTATATGATAGCTCATCTGTCTTGCTCAGGTGCTTACAAACCTGAAGTGGCCCTCAGTTTAACGCAGCCAATATTTCAAAGATTTTAGGATAAAGTGCAGCAGCCTCAGCCAAATAGAAAACATTAATTTGCCAAAATATTAACTCCTCTATTCCTTCACCAGTTCAAGCTTATAGTTGTGTTCACTGTCTGGAAGTTGATTTTTCATTGTTATTGCATATAAAATAGAGTTTAATGCACCAGCTTTCTTCCCACTATTTGCCAGTAAATTCTCCTTTTACAGAATCATTTACATGATTTCCCTTTTACAGTTAATGTGCTTTTTATGAATCTTCATTCACTAAATTTAGAATAGGCTCCCTATTCTGTTTATCACCACTTTCTGAATAAGAAATGACCACTGATGACTTACAAAAGCTCTTAGACTGCTCCACATCCTTTCCCAAGAAACTTCTAATAAATTAAAGTCCTCCACAACAACTACTTCTGGTGTTGGATGATTTTGTCAGTTACTAGTAAGTTCAACTATGTGATTTTCCTTGCTTGGCAGTGATATTAGACTTCTACTGTGGCCATGCCTGAAACTTTTCACCATCAAACACTAATTAGATGCCATCCTCATTGAGGTGAGTAGGCAGCTACATGGACACAGTTACAAATGAAGCCTGGTTTCATAGGATCACAAAGTGCTTTAGGTGGGAACAGACTTTTGGAGGTCTCTACTGCAGCTCCCAAGGCTGAGCAGGACTTCAAGACTAGACCAAGCCCTCAGGGCCTCTTCTAGCTGAGTTTTGAAATCCTCTGTGGATGGAGAGTGCACAGGATCCCTGCTTGCCTGCTTCCTCCATGAAAAGGTTTTCCTGCAGATATATTTCTCACTGTTGTTTAAAACTGGTGACTGGGAATATATCAGCTGCAAACGAGGCTTTCCTGGTGCCCAGGATTAGAATAAGGCCTGCTTCCCACTTCCTCTCATGGCTTCTCTGAAGTCTGCTGGGAGCTGAGCTCACGCTATGGCTTTTCTCTCCATCAAATCCCTTATGGGCTTTACATACTGGGTGTCTCTTGGGCTGTTCACTGTTGTTCTGAAATGCAGATGAAATTTATTTTCATGGTCATCTCTGTTCACTTTATCTCTCTGTTAAGTTTTGTTCCAGTAAAGCAGTGGCTTCACAGACTTCCAAGGGGCATGCACACATCTGTAGGCATACACAAACACATTCGCAAACACATTTGTGCATGGAAATATCTACAGAAAACAACTGTGTGTGTATATGTATGTTTATTATTTTCATAGGATTTCTTGTTAAAAATCATAAACAATATACAATTTCAAGCACACTCTTATGGGCTTATTTATTAGCTATTCATGTTCATTATATTTGCTTTGGTATGCCGCAATATTTTTCACTCAGAGACTGCTGGCAAGACATCTCGGCAGATCGGTTTGTAGCGGCACAGTGCTGTCACCAGGAGAGCTCATTTCAGTCAGGGCAGTGTAGTGTAGAGATGGTTTGATGCCTGAAGGCACAGGCAGGAGCCAGAGATAAGCATAACCACAGGAGAAGTTGGGTAGAGGACACTCCTTGGAGGAGTCTGGTCCCCACCGAGGCCAGCAGCACTGTCGTTTTTCTGCAGCTTCCAGCTTGACCCTAGAAATGAGGAGAGCATGACAACATCTTTGCCCTCACTTTGCTCAGCCTATACAGGGAAAATACTTGGGTGGAGGGGTCTAGTCTCCTCACCAAACCCCCAAAAAATCTGTGGTCTCCTTTCTGAGGAAAGGGGAATTATTTTTCTGCTCAGCAGAGCAAAACCAGGGCACAAACTAGCTCTCTGCAAGCAGAGACAGGCACTGAATTCATTGAATAATCTGCTGCAAATTATTTGCCCAGTTCTATTAATTAATGCTTGTGAAGCACTTGGAGGGTTAAATGCCCTTGAGCCGTCGTTCACCTAAGCTTTGCCCCTGAAATGACATCAGTGAAAAATCCTTAATAGTGGTGGTGGTGGTGGTAGCAGCAGCAGCAGCAGCACTGAATTTTCAAACCCTCCTGAGGCAAGAAAACATGATTTTCCCCTTCATTTTATGGTCTGTTGAATTTTCTGTTTTTCTTGTTATATAGCAGGAATAATGTTCATGGCCTTGGAGTATTCTTGTGGTTTTCCAAATGCCTCAGATTTAATTTGGCGTCTTCCACACACACAGAAATTTATTGCCTCATATACTATTTCGCTGTGAATGCTGTCCCTTCCTCAGTTCTGCGGAGGTGTCCTGGAGCCTAACAGTGATCCCACAGAGTTTTTTCTCAGCTGGTGAGAAGCCCTGCCTGGTGCCTCAGCAGACAGGGATCGCACAAGAAGACAGCCCCTGATGGGGAGGAGAGGTCAACCCAGACCTTTAGCATTGGCCCAAGCTCTAAACACTCATCTCAGAAAACAAATAAGAAAACATAATAAGAAGCACACACAGCCTCTTTGTTACCAAGTCCAAACCCCAACGTGTAAGAATAAGCTTTGTGAGCAGGGCGGTCTCCACAGTGAAAGGCGCCCAAGGGCAGGAGGCAGGGGCAGGAATTTTCTGGCTGGTGGTGCCCACTCTCTGTCTGGGGCTCAGCAGGATGGCCTGGGGTAAGGTCTTCATGTCTGAACCTCTCTAAGGGCTGGTGTTTGGGTTACCAGTTCTCCAGAAGGAACGTGCTTGTATTGCAAAGAAAAGAAATGTATTCAGGCCGTTCCAGATGTGGGGGCTCCCGCCTGTGATCCTAATGGATCAAGGTTCATAGCCCTGAGTTCAATTTCCCTCAGCAGAAATTACATCCTGTAGTTTCAGGGCTAACACAGCCCTTGCCTAAATGTAGAAGGCTTATTATGACTGTGTTTCATCCACCTAAACATATACCAGTTTGCACGGAGAAATAGGATGATAAAGGTGTCCCTCGTTAAATCTGCCCTTGACACTCAGATTTCTGTCCTGCCACCCCCTGCCAGTGCCATGTGGGTTGTTACAATACCTATAGCCAGAGAAGCACATGAACTGCAGCTTCAGGGTGCTCTGAAACCAAAGGGAAAGTCCTTTTCTGCTTGCATAGGTGCTGCAAAAGGGCTGTAGATCATCCTACTAACATTGGTATTTCTTGCACAGAAGTATGTGAAGGTTGTGGCTGCTTGCCTACCCTACATCAAATTCCAGTGTTTCCAGCTTGGAGTCAAAATGCTTGAAACATACAATAGCTGAAAAGAACATCTGTGGGAACAAAGGAGGAGTAATCTGTCTAAATCACTGGTTTGGTAGAAAAGCTGCTGCCTTGAAAACCCAGGCTGTGTTCACAGGAACACCTTGAAGGTCCATACTCCTAATGGAGTACATGACATTCTTCAGTGCAGGAAGCCCATGTTTCAAAGCCCTTTTGGATGCTACAAAATCCATAGGGTTCTCCATAGCATCATACAGCTCTTGTAAGGCCCCAGGATGCAATGAAACACTTCAGAGTAATAAAGATCTGGTCTGCAACATCTTCATAGTAGAGTGAAATTACAGCACTGAGCTCAATGGTAGATTGAGTTAGTCCAAGTCTGTAGGAAGACACTGAACAGCTGCCAGTAGCCTTCTGCCATAGGGCACAACAGTATGTGTGATACAGGTCACTGATCTAGCTATATCAATTCAAATACATACCTGAAAATCTCCATTTTTTTATAATTTTAGCTCATTTTCTTATTAAGCATTTGAAATTAAAGGAGACTTACAGCCCTGCAAGTGCTTTGCATTAGGCCAATCCCATTTGGGCAGATTGCAAAGAGGAATAAATCAGATGATTCTATTTCCAGATTGGGATCAGGTCAGATAACCATCACCTCCCTTCCTTTCCCTGACCTCCATTAATGCCCAACTTCACTGTCAGCTCCTGCAGTGACAAGCACTGTCCTTCACATGCTGCTGAGACATGAAATGGCAGGGGAAAGGCTTCCTGCGATGGCCTCGATTCCCATTTCCAGGTGCAGTAGCCAGTGAGGATGTAGGAAGGCACACTGCGCCTCGCCTTTCCTAAGCTCCCCGCCCAAGGCTGCTGTTGCCAAACCCTGTGCTATCATCGGATACGTGAAGGGAAATCTGGCCTCTTCATGACCTTCAGCCACGTGGACACTAACTGCAATCTGCGGCTGTACCTCAAGATGCAATGGGCAGGGAGTAAAGCCCTGCATCAATCCTGTCCACTGCTGGCTCCAGGCTGGAAGCGCAGGGGTCTATCAGGTTTACCAGGATGGAACAGAGCAGTACCAAACTCTGTGTGCAATGGCTGTGGATGCAATCACCCTTGGATCCAGCAGGAAACTGAGGGCAGATAGAGTGTGGGGGAGGGATGAGGGATGTCTGGAAAGAACATCTGTCTCAGTGGATTCGGTCATCTACTGCTAGTCATGTTCATATCTCTGCTGGATGAAGAGCAGAGGGCACACCTGGAAGGCAGCCATGTTTATCAAGACATATTCTGTCTTGGAGGCAAATGACCTGTGTGGAGGTGAGAAAGGACAATCGTGGCTGTGGATAGCACTAATGGGCAGTAATCTCTCTAGGAGTCCCTAAATGGTGCATCAGTGGTTAACCTCACTGAAATGAGGGAGAGAAGGGAAAGGGAGGACAGAGGGAGGGAGGGAGGGA
>NW_016690241.1:1242504-1260043 GCF_001604755.1 Lepidothrix coronata
GGGAAGGGAAGGGAAGGGAAGGGAAGGGAAGGGAAGGGAAGGGAAGGGAAGGGAAGGAGAAAGGAAGAAAGAGAAAGGGAGAAAGGAAGGAAGGAAGGGAAGGAAAGAAGGAAGGAAGAAAGAAAGGAAGAAAGGAAAGAAGGAAGGAAGAAAGAAAGGAAGAGAGAAAGGAAGGAAGGAAGAAAGAAAGGAAGAAAGAAAGAAAGGAAGAAAGAAAGAAAGGAAGAAAGTCAATTGGTCTGTTCAGCCTGGAGAAGACCGAGACTGAGGGGATATCTCATTGCAGTCTATGACTTCCTCACAAGGGAAAGAGGAGGGGCAGACCCTGATCTCTTCTCTGTGGTTACTAGTGACAGGACCCACGGGAATGGCCTGAAGTTGTGTCAAGGGAGGTTTAGGCTGGATATCAGAAAAAGATTCTTCACCCATGGGGTGGTTGGGCATCAGAACAGGTTCCCCAGGGAAGCAGTCACAGCACCAAGCCTGCCAGAATTCAAGAAGCATTTAGATAATACTCTCAGGCACATGGTGTGACATGGATGGTCCTGTGAAGGGCCAGGAGCTGAACTCAAAGATCCTTGTGGGTCCCTTCCAACTTGGCATATTCTATTATTCTGTGATTCTTTGAAAATATATGCAGGTTTTTTGTCACGAAAAAGCAGCTTTCACTGATGCATGGCACTTAGAGATGTAGAACATGCAGCATCTCCTGGGCAAATAAATCATCAGTATGATATACTGACAAAAAGGATAGGAAAAGAGGAATATTTTTCTCTCTGGAGAAATCTGGACTAAGTCCTTGTGGTGGTAGAAAATTGCAGTGGGATTTATTTTCTTTCTTTGTGCAGAGCCTATGCTCTACAGAAGGTTCAGCTGAGCCCTTTCCTGCCTCAAAGGCACCAAGTTCATCCTGGCACTAGGGGCTGATCTGAGCCTGGGCCCAGATCTGACCCAGGAGGTACAGGGATATGTGGGATGGGTGTGTCCACACACCACATTTGCTCAGTCTTATGACTCAGGACACTTATCAGAAGCTATGTTACCACCATGTATCACTGCAGAGGATTATTTCTTTCTGGCCTATTCTCCATACAAATGTTTACAGCTAACACCCATGCCATGGACCTCTCCAGCATGCACAAACTGCCAGTGTGTCCTCACAGACCTCTGATAGGGGCATCAATGAGGATGCATCAAAAAGAGCATATCAAAAGCTGATGTAACTATAGTGCTTTATGGATCTTCATTTCTATTGTATGAAAAGTGCCCCTTTCACTAATCACGTCCTTTGAAGGTTCACCTTCCAGTACACTCTCTAAGCTGCAGCCTTATGTGCTTTCTCAACACTCCTGCCTTTTTGCTTTGCTCTACCAAGCCAGAATGGCCAGCATTGGCTGTGATGCAGAGGTGAAAGTTGGCTGGCCTGCAGGGGCACAGCCTGAGATCTGCTGGGCTCAGCCACAGCAGTGCCAGCACTGCAGCCCCACTCCAATCTGGCAATATTCTCACCTGGGTGCTGTGAGTCCTCACAGCCTGGCCAGCAATTCCAGTCTGACTAGGAGAGGAGAGCCATCTGAATCTCCTCATGCTCCTCTCATTTGCACAGGAGGCTGGTGAGTGTGTGTGTGTTTATTCAAGAAGGGGATCGATTAATTAGGTGATGATGGGAGCAAGAATGCTCTCCGGGCTATGGGTCTGCCCCCTACCAGATTTTACTGGCATTTTCTGAATGTCTTCTATTAGCTAAGTGGGCACAGCTTGTATGAAAACAAATACAATAATGCTCAGTTATTGTTTGGTGTGATGGGAGACTGGGATTGTTGGGGTTTTTTGTTTTGGTATTTTTTTTTACAAGTATTGTTTCTATTTGTCATTAAGGCTCACTTTCTAATCTATCTTTGCAAGAGTTTTGTCTTTTTTGACATTTGTCAGTTGCATGTAGCCAGAGTTCTCTTCTCTGTCCTGAAGAAGCATTTAAGGCCAACCGGTTTTTGTTTACTTTTTTGTTTTTCTTTTTCTTTCCAGAGAAGACAACTAGAAAAGGCAGGGAAAAAAGTGCTTGTAAAGAAAGACAAACATATAATTAGCAAAAATAAATACATCATTATTTGATGGTTTTCATGCATGTTACTGTTTCAACTGCTCATTAATTGTTTCATCCAGATTGTAAAATATTCATATTTATATCTTACTCTGAAAGAGATGTGATGCCCTGGAGAGGCTAATTTTTGGTTTGCAGATTGTTTACAAGCTGTCAATTGCAATTTGAATATATTTGCAATTCATAAGGTTGATAAATAACGTAAGTCACATGGCATAGTTTCTGCTTCTTTTCTGCTTCTGAGCTGTAGCACATCCCTGTGTAAGTAACACCAAGGTAGGCAAGCATTTGTCTCCCCATCTGCCTCTCAAATCACACATTTAATGGAGCAAGCAAACAAAATACTCAAGAGTACCTCCGGGATCTCATAATAGTAGTCTGTCCCACCTGACTCCCTGGAAAGCTCTGATCTCGTGGCATTGTGTGTGGTCACCTTTAGCTGAGTTGTGTCTCGGTTACAACTCACACATGAGTAGGATGAGTATTCTGTACATTTTCTCTATAAGGCACCTAGAGCACTGGGAGACAGCCACCCAGAAAGGGATGAAAGAAAAACTATGCCACGGTAACTGCAAGCTTTGTGTGGAAGGGAGTGACTGAGAACCTGGTGAGTTCTGCTTCATTATTCCAGACGTGGGGGTGACTCTGTTCTTTGAGGGATGAATAATACAATTATCAACACAACACAGTTTTCAAATTGCATTTTACAATAAAAATGCCAAATACAGCATTTACTTCTGGCTCCTATTTTTCCTCTGTATTTGAAGTAAACTTTTTTAAGGGCTTCATAAATAAAGAGAAAATCTTTGAATACTCCTAGGTGGTGAGGTTATATTTCAAGTATTATGGCTTTTCATTTTGTTTCTCCTTGGTACCAATTTTGTTTGTTGTAATTGGCCCCATTATACACAAAGAATTATACTAGAAAGTCCTTTCACTTCATCTTCTTATGTGAAAAAAACCCTGTCTCTTTTCTCCTAAAACCATGGATACTAAACTGCATTTTGTGTGGCTTGCATGTACATAAATATGAGTAACCACTCTGAGTGTCATAAATCAATAATTTCAAATAGATATATTTCTCTGTCTTTGTGGTGACTGTCTGTATGGTTTGAAATTTTTTCCTAATTTTGAATACAAATCTCTTTTCTGTAGTGTACCCTCATTACTTTTTATCCTTTGCACTGTAAAACACAAAGTATATCCTCTGTGGCAGCCTTCTATGTATTTGTGTCTTCTCAACTTCTTCTGAGTCTCCTCATTTTGATTGATCTTTCCTGAGAGATTAAATTTTTATCCAAGATTCTCCTTGGGTTTTTGTGCGTGGTTTTTAGAGAGTTGACATCTTTTTGGAGGTCGGGTTCTACAAGACTTGACTCTATATCAGTTAGGATTGTGTGCTGTCTTTTGTTGTAGGGATGTTTTTGTCTCAGCTTCTGTTTGTGCAGATAATTCCTTTCAAATAACAATTACTCGCCTTTGTGATTACTAAACTGCAACTATTTTTTCTTAGATTATTTAGCCAATTTCTTATTGCCGGTTTTTGGAGGAACAGATTATTTGCTACTTTTGAGGTACCTGCATGAACCACACAGTTTTTGTTGCTCTCATAAATCTTCCCTGGATGAACCCTATGTGGTTTTGGGCTTCAATCAAGTAGAGACAATCTGGTGTGGATTGAGATCTGAGGGTACTCTGAGGACACCCACCCTGCATCTAAAGGGTGGGATGGCATATAGCAAAGATAGATGAAGCCAAGAGACTCTGGGCACTGAGTGGGAGGGAGGCAGACTAACAGAAAAGGGATTACCCAAATTCTGACAGATTTAGGTAGCTAGAGATTTGGACTGGACGAACTCTCTAAAACTGGAGATATTCCTGCCATAGAAAGAATTATTTATTGCAATTTGTGACACCAAATCACTTATTTTAATAAGTGTTCTGCATGGACACAGAACATTTTTAAGAAAAATAACTAGTTTGATACAGCATGTCCATGCAGACCGTCCCCAAGTCTTTCCCACTTATAATGTGAAGCTCTTTGAACTGTGTCAACCCGCTATTAGCATTTGCCATGTGTACAGAGTCAATTGTTACCCTGAGGAATGGGATAGATGATGACATGCTTAGATAGCAATGCTTTAAATTAAGATTCCTGAATATGCCTCTGATGTATGGAGGTTAATTAAGAAGCTATTGTGAGCTGAATTAATACCATTTGCTTATTGAAAACATAAGTCATGAGAATTAACAACAAAGTCATAAATATGTTTCCCTAAGGGCCAGATCCCTCAGCTCTTACTCATTTGAGCAATCCTTACTCATATGAGTAGTCCCACGGAATTAATTGAGACTACATGTATGAGTTCATTTATCTATATGACTAAGAAGTTGCATAGTTGGGTCCCACACAAGCATTAATCTAAAATGAATATGTTTTTAATGATAAATGGGTATTTAGATGGACTATAATGATTGTTTACATCCAAGCCTTGTTTTAATAAGACTGGTTTAGCCTGCCAAGTAAATAAATCCAGCTTTTTATTAATAATCATGTGACAGAGATCCAACAATTACCAATCAAAAGCAGAATTCTGACATAGACAAACCAAGTGTGAGGTTTCATTAGGTCCATTAGAAATACATACATTTTTACAGATAGCTGAACGGAAAGCTGGTACATCTTGACCACCAAATTGAGTGTCATGATTCCTGAGACAGTTCTGAGTGAGTTTGCTCCAGAACCAAAAGCAGGAAAGCCATGTGGGTGAGAGGTAGGGATGTTTAGCTGGGAGCGCAACAACCTAGTCCATCCTGCTGTTGCAACCCAAAAGGGTCATTCCATGTGATATTGCACTCTGCCATGTAAAATGACTATCTCACACCCTGCTGGATCAGGGCTCTCCTCCTGCATTGCTGCCACACCTTTATATTGTAAGCAAGGTAAGAGTCAGTGAACTCACACCTCCTCAGCCTATGCTGGCAGCACTAAGCAGAGCTGTACTCTTCCTCTGGTATTGGGAAGAGGAAGAGATGGCTTCCCTGCGGCTGGTTTATCCCAAGTCTACTGACCAGCACTGAACCAGCCAGGGGTGGGTGTTCAGGAGGGAACAGAGATTTCCCTCTTCTGAAAGATCACCTTGGACCAACCTACTTCCATCTGCTCCCCTGATAAAAATCTTCTGTGGGGACACTTCAGTGTTCACAGAGAGCAAATGGTGCAAAGAAAGTAGCTGTTCCCTTCCCTGTGGTCTCAGTCATATGTGAGATGCAACCACCATTCAAAGTGAGTGGCCAGGGCTTGGTGACTCCCGAGCAGAATAGTTGTGACATCAGCTGATCATTAAAAGTCCTATGAAACCACCTTCTGGGGCCAGACATAACATAGCTTCCTTTGTACCTCTAGCTGCACTTGAGTGTTATGTCAGTGGAGACCCTTTCGGTAAAAAAAACAGTGAGACTTTTCCAGACTTCAGCTTTCAGGGTTGTTTAGGTTCTTTAGATTTTCAGAAGAGGAAGGAAATTAAAACAGAAAAACTTACTGGCTGTTGACAGAAACAGTTCAAATGGCTGTCACCAGCCAGAAGGTTTTCTTTCTTTTTCTGCTCCCTGACTATGTGCATCTTCCCAAACTTCATCTTGCAATCCTTTTATGCTGTAGTCCTTCCTCCCCTTTACAGTGCTAACAACTGCCCGAGGATGTGGAAGGAAAGGTTTGCTTCAAACTAGAAGGAAGCACCACAAAGAGTGTTTCTAAAAGCTGTCCTTCTAGCCCAGGGTCAGGTTCCGTGGAAGACCAAGAAGTTGTACGAAGTCAAAATAAGGCCTCATTTAGAGAGCAAAACAATCTAAAGCTAATTTACTCAAACCTTTAGTGATTTAACCACTGGCAATTGATATTAATGCACACTTTGACATTTGATTTTCTGCATTGGGAAATGAAATAGAATTTTTTGCTGCACATTTTGATTTTCGGATGTCCTTTAAATCCCTCAAATCCATGCCATCCACCTAATGGATACAAGTTCAATACAAAGAAAAAGCTAAACAATTCCTCCTGACTTATACGTACCTGTGATAGGAGGGACAATCATGATTTGAGAAAGACTGCTTGCTGTTGGGCCTTTGTGATATGTATTTACTCACCCCCAAAAGTTATTTGCATTGCAAACACTTTCTTCCCCCATCCCACATTAGAGGTATGTAATAAAAATAACAAATTAATACAGCAGATTAAATAAAAGTAATAAAAGTTTCCTAAGTGGCCTGGAAAGCTCTATTATGTTCTAGAATATTGAATTTATCTTAAAGATCATAATTTTTATTCTCTCTTTTTACTTTTACTTTCATCTGTCACCAGTGAATATCTGGACCCATGGAGAGTGTGTCCTGCCTGGTCCATCCTTTCCCTGGGTCTCCACAGCTGCTTTAGGAGAAAACAGTCACTCAACAAGGCAAGATGGGCCATAAATGTTGTGATTGCATTCATGTGTGAGTTAAGTGCTAAGCAAAGGCTCTATCGAGGAATCTGATCTGTAGGGAATTACTGCAGGAGCCAAAGTGTTCCTTTGTACAGCTCCAGAGCCCTTTTAGTGCCCCCCCACCCCCCAGGTTTGCACCTCCTTCTGGGACCTGACAAGGTAGAAGTTAATGACAGCAGTCAAGGCCCTGGATCATCAGGTCATGCTGCCTTTGCTCCCCCTTCAAGCCCCTTCACAGCAAGTAAACAGACTGGGCTGTAGACTGGAAATGTGTCCTCTGGTACTTCCGCGACACAAACAGTGTGGTAATGGAAAAACAGTCTGTTTATCTTCAGAGTGTTAGCAGATGGCAGCTCCTTCCCGCTCCTGCTCTCTGCTGCAAGCCAAAGTCCCTGGTGCATCCCTTGAGGCCTTTGCTGGAGACAGACATTCTCCAAAGCCACTCAGCAGGATGTACACCAGGTACAAACAACTCCACATACTCTTCTCAGGGGCTTGCAGATCGACTGCAAGTGGGAGGGCACACAGACGTTACCTGTAGATGCACCTACTCTGGGTAGAATATTGCACAGATGCATCATGCTGCTATAAAACAGGGCACTCCAGACTTCCTTTGCAGTAAGCCAGCAGCAGGCATGTCCTTGTCCTGTCCCAGCTGGCATCAGGTGCCCTTCTGCCCTCCCAGGGACCTCAGTTAGCACAGCCTGTTGCCCCTACCAGTCAACAGGCAGCTCTGTTTCAGCTGTTCCTTATAAGAGAAAGACATAAGAAAAGATGGTCATGACCTTCCTGCCATCCCTTTTTGCTGCATCTCCAGAGCCCACAGGTAGGTGCATGACCTCTTCCCAACCCAGCTGAGCCAGATGCAAGCCGCTCTGGGGACATTTGCTGCCCCTCTCTTGTCAGGGGCTGGTGCCAGCCTTAGATATCTCAGCTAGGCGGTTTGTGGGAACACTTCTCCACTCAGTGCCTTCGAGCCATTTGTTATACTTCAACTTTTCCATCTTGTATATGTAAGGCTTAGATCCTCAGTCGATTCATGAGCATTTCTGATTTTATCTGTGGATTCTCAGCGTACTGTGTTGTTGTTGGGAAGGCGGGAATAGATGCATATACAAGTTAGGGGCCTCTTGTAAAGTAAAGATTGAACTACCATACTGCCCTGCTAACAGCCTTGACATTCAAATATTCACAGGGATCATTGACTGTCCTCTTATTCTCTGATGGAGACCTGAGCAGGAGTTCAGAGGGAGCATGGCTGGATGAGAACTACAGTTTGGCTTGCAAAGCACCATGCTGTGCTCTGACCTCACAACTGGACTTCATGTCACCTCACTCCAGACATTGCATCTTCTTCCAAGAGCAGTCACCCCTACAGTCAAAGGGGGGAAACATGCTTTTGTACACAGTGGCTCATCTAACTTTAGGAAGAGGTGAGTTGCTACAAAGTTCTTGCAATGTCCTGGCTAGAAAGTAGATACCTGGTTGTGTTACAAAAGACACGGCTCTGCACACTTTGCTAGCCAAATCCTGGCAGTCTTGAACTGGGCACCAAAAAATAATGGATACCTCAGAGAGGTTGTTCTTATGTTTTCTCCAGCTGTGCTGTTGTGCGGTGAAGGTCACCGGTATTTGCAAAGTGCTTACCTTCTCTAGTAAATACACATTTGGTATCATCAGTCAGCACCAGACCTCTTTGGGATACATAACAGCCTTTGCACCTTTGGAGCAGTATATTCTGATATTCATGTCTCCCTAGGCAGCCTGGAGACACAAGGACACCGAGTTACTTCTGACTCACCTTTCTTCTCTCTTTGCAGAGAGAAGGCAGAGGCAGTTGTACCTCAGTCAGCACCAGTAGCAGTGTTTTAGTCAATGTTAATTTAGATTTCTGTTTTGAGTTAAGCGCAAAGATATACACACATCTGAAAAGCACCTGAAAACTAAAAATATTCAGGTAGCTTCTAGCTGCTGTGAAGAACCCGTAGCCTCTTCCCAGATTGTCTTGCTGCTGCTGCTTTTTGCACCTCTTTTCTTTTGGCCTTTCAGAGAAGAAGCAGTCAAGACAAGTAGAAAGGCTATGCCACTGTCCATGCAGACAAGAGAAAAGGGCACCAGTAGAGACATAGTGCCCTTTTCACACTTTTGTTTCAGCCATGACAATTTGTCTCTTCTCCCCTCTCGGCCTGTAGCTGGAATGAGCACTGCTCTTATTCCTGTGGCTGCCTTCCTGCTGCATAGTCTTTGTGCTACCCCTTAGAGATATTGTGAAAAGAGTGAATGGAATGAAATGAAACTAATGCCAAGCCCACCTATGTGGTTTACATAATCCTGACAAGTCACAACAGAATTTGGAGGCTGCATCTTACTCAAGAGGAAGTGATGGCTCCTGCAAACCATGCATATTTCTTCAGGAGGTTTATTTGCTTTTTGCCATCAAAGTCACAATTACTTGCTACAGCAGCAATGTGCTACCCCTCAGCAATGCACTTCCTCTGATGCTTGAAGGGGTGTCCTGCTTTTGGCTCCCACAGCACGCCTGGCTGTGCTGCAACCAGTCTGTGGCTATTCTCTGTCTCAACATCCTGTCAAAGGAAAGCAGCATAAGATCCCTCACAGGCACATTTTAGATGTGTAATACTGATATGCTTCATAAAACATATCAGTACATTTCAAAAGTTATTTCTAAAATTTAGGCCCATGAGTCAAAAAATACCAAGGAGTGGAAAGTATCCCATATGCCAAACAAGAACCAGCACACATATGAAAACCATGAAGGAAATGGGCAGCAGCCAGTGACACAGCAGGAGCTGGTTTTCCCGTGTCCTCCCTTGTATTCCAATGCTTGTAAAATCATAAGCTCCAGTGGGAAACACAGAGGGGAAAATGCATGTCAGTATACAATGGAGGTGGGGGTGTGGGGTGTGTGTGATTTTCATGGCATTCAGGTTCACTCCAAATTTTTCCTGGAGCTTTGGCACCAGCCTGACTTGAACAATTCATGGCCAAGCTGAAACTGCCTTTGGGGTCTCTCAGATCATTATATAACTCATTGAGTGTTTCTGAGAATATCAAAAAAGCAAAACCCAACTTCCCTCCACCTGGTATACACACATCCTGATGGCCATCAACTTGCTAACTGCACATGACAGAATCTGGCTGTCCTGTTCACAGTTACTGTCTTTAAGATCACTTACTAAGCAGAGAATGAAGGGAGTGTCACAAAGAATCTATTAAGTTTCCTGGACCCAGGAGGGATGTGTGAGGACAAGGCAGGTCTCAGCTTGCTATGCAGAAGCTCACAGCTGCAGACCTGTGGCATTTACCCTGCTTTACCACAGCAAGGCTCCCACTGAGAAGCTCCTGTACCTAGATGTCTGTGTCCTCCTTAACTTCAAACCTCTCAGGAATGCCAGATGTATTGCCTCCAAGCCAGGATTTTCAACGTCAGCATTCATCAGTTCTTCAGCTTGTCTGCCACAGTATGGTGCAGCTGAACCATTGACCTCATCACTGGTACTAACTGGGTCATTTATTCCACTACATCAATTTGTTCAGCTGAGTATAGGAAATAGTACATTAAAGATAGAGGATCCTGTGTTTCTTTCCTAACCTTCCAAAGTCATGTCAAAACATCAGAGGAGACAGAGAGCACCAGCAGCAGCACACTCATCAGGGAGTCTCTTGGGGCAGTAGAAACATATACTGACATAAAGAACACAATTCAAATCAATTAAAATGTTTGCATAGATTGGGTTGGGATTTTTGCAAATCGAAAAATTACAAGAGCAAAACTGAAGTAGGTCAGCAGTACAAGCTCTTTGGATTTTGCCCTAAAAAATCCAGAGAAATCTCTTCCCTTTAAGGCCATGAAGAATTAGTGACTTATTGGAGTGAAGGCTTTGTGGGTGGTTAAAGCTCTGAGGACATTCACATTTAGCACAGGGAAGATGTGATACCAAGATAAATAAATTCAGAGTAGGACACAACGAGCTGTAAAAAATACAGAGGTGGTTGCTGAGTAAAAAGATTTCACTTGACACTTTGCAATAACTCATGTGAATGAACCCTAGAGATCCATTTCACAGAATAACGTAGAATAGCTGACAGTGGGAAGAGACTCATGGAGACTGCCTAATCCAACACCCTATTCAAATCAGGGATAGATAGAGTAGGTTGCCAGGACTGTATCCAGTCACATTTTTATTATGGTCAAGAATGGAGACTGCACAACCTCTCTGGGCAGTCTGCCACAGGGTTTGACTACACTAACTGCAAAAAGTTCTTTCTTACATTTAAATGGAATTTCCTATGTCAAGTTGCATCCACCGCCTCTTGTGCCATCACTGGACACCACTGAGAAGTCTGGCTCCTTCTTTACTCCTTCCCATCAGGTATCTATACACATTGATAGGATCCTAACTAAGCCTTTTCTTCTCTAGGCTGAACAGGCCCAGTGGTCCCAGCATCACTCTCTGTATTTACACCATTCATGATTAGCTTCCAGCAGTACTTCATGTCACTGATCACAGCTTACTGAGCCCAACAATTCAGCCAGTTTTCAATCCACCTCACTGTCCATTTAACTAGTCCATATTTCATCAGTTTTTCTATGAGAATTTTACAGCAGTCAGTGTTGAAAGCTTTACTGAGGTCAAGACAAACAACATTTACCACTTTTACATCATCTACCAAGCCAGTCACCTCATCCGCCAAGCTAATCATCTCATCATGGAATGCTATTAGATTGTTCAAACATGGTTTCCTTCTTAAAAATCCATGGTAACCTTCCCTAGTCACCTTCTTGTCCTTAATACTTGAAAGTGACTTCCAGGAATATTCGTTTCACCTTCTCAGGGATTGAGGTAAGGTTGACCATCTATTAGTTTCTGGGTTCTTGCCCTTCTTCAAATAACATATGCTTTCTCTCATCCTTAGAAACTTCCCCCAGCAACCAGAAAAGTTTGAAGTCAGTCAAGATTGGCCTTATGATGGTGTCAGCCTTTTCCTTTTGCAGCCAATGTATCTACAGAAGCCTGTCATATATTGTTTCACACACCTCACCAGATTCAACTCCAGATGATCTTTGGCTTCTCTAACCCCACCCCTACACACACAGCATCTCTGTATTTCTGTTGGCTCACCTGATCCTGCTTCTACATCTTGTTCAGTTCCTTTTTGTGTCAGAGTTTTGTCAGGAGCTTATTGGCCATCCATGCAAGCCTTCTGCCACATTTGCTTGATTTTCTGCCATTGGTGTGGACCATTCCTTAGCCTGGAAGAGACCATCCTTGAAAATCGATCAGATCTCCTGGACTACTCTTCTCTCCAGTGCTGCCTCCCATGAGCTTCTTCCAAGCAGATCCCTGAAGAGGCCAAAGTCTCTTATCCTAAAGCCCATGGTGATGATCCTGCTTTTGGCCCTGCTACCTCTCCTCAGAATCCTGAATGCCATCATCCCATGATCACTGCAGCTAAGGCTGCCCCAAACCTTCATATCCTTCAAAACAGTTCTTCCTTGTTTGTAGGTTTCCCCTTGTCAGGTCCTCCATCACCTGTGTCAGAAAGTTATCATCAATGAACTCAAGAAAACTCCTGTATTCTTGTGTATTCCTGTATTTTCACCCCAGCAGCTTTCAGGTAAACAATTACCTATGCAACTCTGGAATAAAAACAACTGTAGGAACATCAAGAAAAATTATAGATCCACAGAGCAGTAAGCTAAGATAAAAAGTTTGTAAATTTTAAGGGAACTTGATGAACTTGCACTGAACCTTGAGTAAATATGTACACAAATTCAAAGAGATCTTGAACTACAAATAGAAGTTGAAATGGGAATTAGGATTGCTTTTAAGGAAGAAGTAAAGAAGTGAGGCTGGTGATGATCTTCAAAGTTTAAATTCGTTTTCACTAATCCCAATGGGTTGAGAATGCTGAAAGGACCAGGATCTGAAATCTTCAACACTACTGAAGACTGAAATTTAAGCATGAATGCATTCACTAGATTAAGGACCTTGACTTCAAAAGAAACTGGGGAAGTAAAATATCAGTGTTGCCTATTTCTTGAGCGTTAATCAGCTCTTAGCACCTTTAAGAAACAAACAGAGTAAGTCTGATTTTACAGTTTAATTCTTCTTTCTTCACATTTAGGGAAAGAGAGGTAGGGAAGTTGAGTGACTTGCAAGAACAGGTATTAGCATGTAAGAGTTACTGGCACTTCATTGAAAACTCATCTCAGATCACACTTCTCTCTGACTAGGTTTCCAGAAATCCAATTATACCTGGCAGCACTGATAGTTTTTAACATCTAATTACAATGGAAGGAATGTGGAACCGTGGATGCATTTTCTTAAGCCTTTGATATCTTGCCTCATAAAATTAGCCTGCAGAAGTGAAATTCAAATTAACTCTAGCATGGATAAAACCACCAAAATCTAGGAACTGACTGGATGACACAAACAGCGGGAAAACAGAAACAGCAATGTCCTGAGCTGGGAACGGGTCCAGCAGGATGCCACCAGGACTGGATGAGATAAACTGTACATTATATCTGCAGGTTACATGCAATTTGTGGTGACACAAACACCAGTGAAGGCAGAGGAAAAGCTTCAAAGATAATCTGGAAGAGTTTGTAATGTGTAGAGTGCATAACAGTAAGAAATCTAAATTGCATTAAATACACATTGAACATTTAGAAGAGCAGGTATTGAAAAAAAAAGACAGAAAAAGCAGAAGCATCAGCAGGAGCTACTAGGTGCTTAATAGCAATAACAGAGAGTAAAACCAGTGTGTGTTGGTAGCACAAGAGAATTCAAACAAAACTTACATTTTATGATGTTCTTTATGCAGAGGACCCATGTTAGGCACTCAGAAAGATGAAAATCCCTCCATGTGCAGTGAGCAAGAGAGACTGCTGATATCCATCTTTGAGCTGTAATTTCAAAACAGAGGAATAATCAATACTGACAGAGGAGGAACTAAAGAATGATGTTACAAAAATGAGTGAAATAAAGTATTTGTGATGGAAGTCCAGTAAAATGTCCTAGCATTGGATCCTGTGACACTGCTAAAATTTTTTCGTGGGCTTCCTGGAAACATTCAGAGAGGCAGAAAAAAGCATTCTTTTACTTGTACGGGAAGGACACTGGAGGAGGTTTCACTGTATAGATAAATATGCATCATCCATACCTCTGCCATAGGCTAGATTTGAAGAGAAACTCAATCCTCACAAGTGAGTAGAAGATGGATTCTTGATGGATCCTATACATAGGATTTTAATACTATCTAAGCAGTGGCCTAGATGTTCTTGATGGAAAGTGAAGAGTATCTTTCACAAATGATCAAGAGGGATGAGCCACCATGATAGCTGTAAATTATGGTCACCTCTGAGGAAGACATCATCTCCTAGGCATGGAGAAAAGGGAGAAGCCCTGGGGGTCAGTCCTCAGTGTTAGGTGCTCCTTTCCCAGGTGGCCCCGGTCTGACCTTGCTGGAATGACAGAGCTCATCCTCCATGTGTTGGCTTCACTCAAAGAGAGCTGGTGTGACTGGGGGGAACTGCAGGAACATCTGCAGGGAGCAACATGAGACCCTGATGGCAGCTGGGGAAGGCATGCCAAGGAGGGGAGAGGAGGCAGGTTCACATCAAAGCCTCACCTCCATCACTGGGAGCATAGCAGGTGCTAGAGATGAAATGTAGACCAACAGAAGGAACAGGTCAAATCATTCATGGACCAAACCTGAGAGATGGACAGGAAATTAATATTGAAGGTACACATGAAAAGCAGCCATAAAACAGCATTACAACAGTTGTGAACCTGCAACCTATCTCCTTTTCCCCACCCACCTTCCCAAACAGCTTTCTTCTTCCCAGTCCCTTCTGAAATGAACAGTGCTCAAAACATCGGTTGTGTTGCCAGCATTTATCTGGGAAAATGAAATCATGACCTGATTTCCTTTTCCAAAACCTTCCTCCTCAACAAAGGTCAGCAAAAGCAGTAATTGATACATCTGACATAGACAGAATTTGCAGCCCAGTGCCTTTCACAGACAAATGACCAAACACAGAAGCTCAGTAACCCAAGGTGACTAGCAGAAATATTTTTATGCTAAAAGTTTCTATTTAACAGAAAGACCAGAGAGTAAATTCCACACACTTCACACTAACAGAAATGTGTCTTTATCACTTCATTTCCTTGCTGCAGTGACACATATTGTAATTGTCAAAAGAATGAAAAAAGGAATGGCTTACAGCAACAGTGCAAACCCCAGAACACAGGTGAAGTAATTTTAAGAACAGACTGGTGAACTCATGGAATTGCAGAGGTGGGTGGTTCATTAATAATAATATGTCTGTGAGGGAAGGACAAGTTTTATTCTAAGACAATGCCGGAGGGTCTGCAGGATCTACCCTGCTACAAACTTCTTTTAGTTACATATAAACATCTTGTGGTCTTCAGTGACCCACTCCAGACATCCAGTCTTAAAGGATTAGTGTCAGACCAGCTCCTGAGCATGACTGCAACAGGAAGGAATATGCCAAGAGAGACCAGAAAAGTGGCAGAAGGAGGATTCAGGATTTCGATGGCATACAAGATTTCACACTGGCATTCACATCCCTACCAGACGACGATCTTGCTTGATCCATACAAGACTCTCTGCTCCAGAGGACTCATACTGGAGTCATTAACCAGCTCTCAAACTTGCTCCAACTCCAATTTGCTCATTCTTCAACTAAATACAATGTTGGGCTTCCCCCTCCAAGCCTATGTTCAAAATACTCAGCTCCTCCTTCCTTTTCTATGCAACCTGGCGAGGATTCTTTTAAACTCTCTCCACCCTCCCTCTCAGCCTTGCTTGAACTTTATCCTAAAATAAAAACACATTTGTCCAAGGGCTTAATCTGGCAACAAAGGATTTTTGCTGTTAAATTTACATTGGGAACTTGTCCCAGGCAGCACTGTGAAAAATGCGCTTGGACATTCATTTTGGGCACTTTTTATTCTTTTGGGCATTTTGTTTTGCTTTAAATTGTTGGAATAATGCTGTTTCAGTCATCGGTTATGCCAATTTCAGTGGAGTAAGTAATGATAGAGAAGGTAAGATGTTTCCTTTCCTTGGTTGCTCCTTGCTAGGTCTGGATAAGAGAAGCTGAGCTCCATGCTTATGGAAGGCAGAGGAGGGCTGGCACAGAGCATCTCACTTGCTTGCAATTAGAAAGAACCAGCCTTTATTTCTTGAATTTGTTATACCAGTGACAAGAAGGGTGAATCAATTAATCTAGCTTTAGCAGGGTGACACTAAACAATATAATCACTAATAAAACCTCATTTTTCAGTGTAGATTTTAGCCTAAAGTCATAGTTTTGTAACAAAACACCACAAAGCAGGGACCAAAAAGGAGCTTTCTTTTGTGATGTCCTAAGACTGCACTAAATTACATATCTGAAATGAAAACTGTAAATATAGATTTGTATGTGAGACTTTGCCTGTTAAAACATGCTTTTAATCTGGTCCTCTGCTTTTTGCTTCTGCATCATGTAAGAAAAGACAACGTAAGGCAGGAAACTTCCGGAAAGAAACATTGACTAATATATAACAACAATTATAGGTTGTTAGCAGCATGTTTTCTTGCAAAAGCTCAGTGAGTAGTGACTTTAGCCACTACACAGTCCCTGTATAGTGTTGCTCTTTTCCCAAACAAGAGCTTTAGCCAAGATTCCTTTAAGTGGTTTTGGGGGAGCTCAGAGGAGGTGTTCAGTTCAGAGGCAACTTTGCCAAACTGCATGCCTGTATTGAGGTGCTGGGAAGTCTGAAGAATTCCAAGAGGACAATTTTATAGCTATGAGACAGAGTTTGGAAGAGACATGGGCCCCTTGATGGTAGGGGCAGGCCTGCTTTAATGTGTCCTTATCCAACAAAGATAATGAGTATGGGGAGAGGTCTCTCAAAAAAGGTAGAAATCCCGCTGGGTTTGCAGTGAAACATCTGCTAGTGCACTAAACAGCCTGGGATAAGGAAGGTAACAAACTAGGGAATAAAGTGTAGTTTTGTGAGTGCTTACACACCCTGAGTCTGAGCAAGTTTTCTGAATAATTTTTTCCCTAACCCTCCATTTTTTTGAGATGAAGTCTTAAGCATCATATCCCAGTCACATTAAGTTGCTTCTTTAAAACTGAAGAATCCAAAAATTCGCAAAATTTTATGCAGAAATTATTTCAGCTGTAATATGCACTAAAGACCTGAGGCTAGGATTATTCTTAAATTTAACATATTGGTGTCTAAAGGTCTTTTAATTTCTTAAGTTCACCAGAAGTTAAATGCTAGCACACCAGAAGTTAAATGCTAGCAATATTTGAAAAGATGTCCATAGATGCCCAACTAGAGGTGGGGACAGGACCCACAATGATCATGATCAAAGTCTGAGTTTACATACTATGCCTGTATTTTCAGTTGTATGTCTCTGTAAGGATTACAGTTTTAACACTGATGCAGAAAAACAAGATCCAGTCTCTAAGAAAAAGGGATCCACCCTAGGATGACCAACAAATTTATTTCATATGGATCAGAAAAATCAGTAATATTCGCCATAAAATTTGCTGAAGCTGATGCAAAATTTGCCATTTACATGAGGTGGACTATTGATCAGGAGGTCTGAATAACAATTTCAATATGATTCATAATAAGAAAGGTCATAAGAAAGATGGAAATAAATAAAAAGCAATGCAGAAGGTGCAAAAGCAGATGTATCACTTCCAATTTACCCATCAGGTAATTAAATGTTGCTTTTCAAGATTCACCCACAGTTAAAGGACAAATCTTGGAAGAAACAGATCTTTGTGTCTCACCAACAATGTATTAATTCTTTTATTGAGAAAACAACTATGGACTTGATTAAAAGAGTGCATTTTATTCCTCTGATGTTACTGTTGTCTTATATAAGGGTTATTTGATGTTTG
>NW_016690241.1:1260053-1284699 GCF_001604755.1 Lepidothrix coronata
GTTTGTTACACACAACTGAAAAGTAAATATTTTATTAACTCCTTATTTTCTAGCAGAATATGAAAATTTCTGAAAGTACAAAACAAGCAGACTGTACTTTTGGCGTAATTTTTACATCAGCATCCTTAGCCAAGAAGCTGATGCTGACTTTGAGGTACACACCAAAATAATAGAAACAAATTGGTGGAAATTTGTTTCCAAACTGAAGCATGAATACTTCCTTTAAGCTAATCACTCACTTGTAGCTGAAAATACGAAAAATTTAGTTATCATTTGATCTTTTGGCCTTTAGCCAGTATTTTGGTTTTCTTCCTCCACTGGAAAAAAATCCGATGTATCAGACATTTCATTTCATCAGTCTTGAACTTATGTAAATTCTGACTACCTGGAGTCTAAAGTGCTTATGCATGTAGTGAAAGAATCTTGAAATATTGTTGAGCTATTAAAAACTATTTTTCTTCAGTAGACTCTCCAGTAGGAAATTTTAAGTTCTACAAGGATAATGGATAAAAATATCAAAAAGAGTGACTGAATTATCTGTAGGGATCTTCTACATTACAGTAAGTTATTTTAAAAATAATTCTTTAATTAGAACAAAGACCTGCTTATAATATAATGCATTCATTCAGAGATAAGTTACAAGCTGACAACGCCTGTGGTCATTAAAGTAACTCCCTCCTAAAACAAATAAAGCCAAAACAGAAGAATGGGAAAGGGAATTTGCCCCATAGCAACCAGTCTTATCTGACCTTTCAAATTCAAGAGACAAAATTGTCTTACCTTAATTCAACCTCCTTTTGTTAAAAGAAAGCCAACTTTTCAGGTTACTTTAAATTTTATTAGAGAGCTCAGAATTGCAGAATGTAGTGGGGCTTATTTGGATCTGAAGAAATATCAGATACTGAGATACTTAGCAGAGTGTTTGTGCACACTTCAGAGGACAAATATTAGAAAATGATCCAATATTTTATCTTCAGATTATCGTTATGTCAGTTTATTTAAACCTGTGGTATTTACTGTGTTTATTCTTACCTCAAATGCACTAATGAAAGAATATTTCCCTTGAGTAAACAAGGTTTAAATGCATTAAAATAAATTGCAAAATACTGAGATTGCAGAGCTTTGGTTTTATACTGAAATTAACTACAACTGGGGAGAGTAGGTGTTTTATGAACTGATTTAAACACAAAAAATATCCCTTAGTATATTAAAATTTATGATAATCACCACTTTAAATAGTAAATATATCCTTACAAGAACAATATTTTTAATTAAACAGCTGTAGAAATATACTTTTGAAAGACAATTGCATGCTGTGCTGAAAGGAACAGCATTTCTTAAAATGTCCCTGATAATATTGTCTCTGTTTTTTTATGAGGTTGTCTTTTACTGTTATGTATGAAAGATGGTACTCACAATTGTTTCATCTTCATAGGAAAGGCAGTCCTTTCTTTTTCCACTGGTCCATGTAGGATGGGGATAGGTACTGTGTCCTGTTAACAGTAGCACAGTCAACAAATTCTGACTTAGTGTCATGTAACACTACTTTCTGACCCAGCATCAGAGGGTAGGAGAAATTTGCAATGAAGCTTTTAATATTCAGTTTTTCTTGAACACCTCCAGATGTTCTATAATTTATCAGCAGGAATCCTCAGTTTAATTTTACAGTGTCTCGCATATCCATGTGTGATTATTTGGTTGGCTTTTTCTGCAAGGAAATGAGGGATGCACATTATGCTTCCCTCTCTTGCCATTTCACAGGCAGTAACCACTTGAAAAGGAAGGGAATTCCTAAAACCATGGACTTTCAAGCCAGAAGGACATAACCATAGTGCTGACAACCTGAAGAGTTGTGCCACATGTCTTGGGCCAGTACTGAGTTGTGTGTACAACAAAAGCTCTTCAGGTAAGGGGATGGCACTGAAATCTTCTGTTTGTCCTGGAATAATCTGCTGTGGTCTAGCTGGGATGTGAGGGAATCTGCCCTGACTTGTGCCACTCCCATGCCTCACAAACTTTTTCCTCTGGAAGTAAGGATACCACTTCTTCGCTTTTAGCAGTTTGTTACAGTTGCAAGCTCTGGCTTCACAAAAGGATGTAACAGTGATGAGCAAAAGATGATTAATATTTTACTCTTCTTGCAGTCTCAGCCAGAGGACAGGCCCCATTCATTGCAGTTGTTTTGGACTCCTTTGTGCTCCAAAGGGGTTTACCCCAGACCAACCAACACATGGTCCATAATTACTTCTAGCACCTTGTTTCCTCCAGACAATATGTTGCTCAAGATCTCTATGTTGAAAGCCTGTTCCTTTTAACTGTTCTCCAGTTCCTTCTAACTGGACTTCCTAACAGCTGATCCTCCACAGCCAGCAGATGTTGCTACTGAGCAGCAGAACGGCCAACAGATCCCCTTCCTCCAAGGCTGAGAGTAACTTGGAGCTTGGTCTGTGTCTACAAACTCAACCCCAAATATCAGGCTTGACTCATGTGCAGTTACAGTTGCAAGAAGGAAGCAGGGAATCCTGAACCCACTGAGGCATGAAGCTGAATGAACAGCAAAATAGATCTTGGAGCAGAAAATTCTCTTCAGTTTAGGAATTTTCTGATGGCTTTTAGCTTTAAAATTTGTAACACCACATTAGTGCTAGACCACTGACTTCAGCTAACATACATCAGCTTTACACTAGTGTCCAATCAGCACATTTAAGTCTGTCAGACATTCAAAAGCAAATGCTCTTTTAGGCATTTTGGAAACCGTTCTAGGCACCTTTTCAAGTAATGCCCCGGAGCACTGCATGGAGGGTCCGCCTGTGAATTGTGCCCCTCAGACGGGGAACTTAATGCACAAATTACAAGTTGCTCTAGAGATCACTTTTTCTCATAGAGTTTATTGTAGGGAACACTTGAGGAAGTAAATTCAGAGGGACTTTCTTGCCTTTTACTCTTCCAGACTCTCTATATTGTTCTTGCTAGCAATGAATGATGATTTTCATAGCAAAGTCATCTTGACTCCAGTCAGGATCATTGTAGTGCAGGGACTGTGCAGGTAGATTCAGTGAGGGAATTTCCAGCTGCTGTGGAAGGGTTCAATACCATAAGGTGACATCTTCGAAAAAGGAAGTGATTGTGCAAACTCAACGGCTTCAACATGAACATTGACCTATTTTACAAATACAGTGTCAGTGGTGGGGAGGGGAGGAGAGGTGAAGTTTCCTAGGGAATTTTTTTTGTTTATTTTCTATTGCTCATTTCTGCTAAAAAGCCATTGATATGGCATCTTTTGAGGAGGAACAGGAAACTGACACTGCAATGTAAAAAAATATTCCTGGAAAACTGAAACTTCAAAATGCAGCTCTGTCTCTTTTTTTCACATTAATTCATTCAAAATTTCCCCTGAGTCTCCCTCGGAGGAGTGAAAACACAGGAGGGAAAAATGTCTCATTATGCAACTCCATTGCTGCTTAACCACTTGTCAGCTCTCAGGATGACGTTAATGATTCTGTATTAGTCCTGTCACCGATGTACAGATTCAGAGGAGAAAATACATCATTTAACAACAAACTTTGAGTAACTTTAGACTAGAAATCTCATCTAACTTTACAGAAATGCATGGAAAGGAATCCCTTCTGTAATACTTGCTCTATCTCCCAGCTAAAGTTTTGCCTCAAGAAAACCATGCTTCAGACAGGCAATATAAATCTACTTGAAAACCTGACTCCTCCACATGAATAACACAATCATAGACTCATTACATTAGAAAAGACCTTTCAGGATATCAAGTCCAACCACTAACTGAGCACTGCCAAGTCCACCACTAAACCATGTCCCCAGGTGCTACATCTACATATCTTCTAAATACATCCAGGAATGGTGGCTCAGCCACTGCCCTGGGCAGCCTGTCTCATTTTCTGACCACCTTTTCAATGAAGAAATTTTTCCTAATACCCAATCTAAACCTCCCGTGGCAAACTTGAGGTGATTTCCTCTTGTCTTGTTACTTGGGAGAAGAGACTGACCTCTACCCGGCTACAACCTCCTTTCAGGTAGTTGTAGAGAGCAATATGTTCCCCCTGAGCCTCCTTTTCTCCAGGCTAAACATCCCCAGTTCCCTCAGTTGCTCCTCAGAACACTTGTGCTCCAAGCCCTTCCTCAGCTCTGTTGCCCTTCTCTGAACACTCTCCAGCACCACAAGGTCCTTCTTGAGTGAGTGGCCCAGAACTGAACACAGTCCTTAAGGTACAGCCTCACCGATGCCAAGTACGGAGGGATGATCACTGCCCTGGTCCTGCTGGTCACACTATTGCTGATACAGGCCAGGATGCCATTGGCCTTCTTAGTCACCTGGGCAACTGCTGGATTGTGTTCAGCTGCTGGTGACCAGCACCCCCAGGTCCTTTTCTGCCAGGAAGCTTTCCAGTCACTCTCCCCCAAGCCTGTAGTGCTCATACAATTGGCCTCATCCCATCCAGCCAGCCTGTCTGGATCTGTCTGCAGAGCCTTCCTATCCTCCAGTAGATCAATGATCCCACCCACTTGGTGTCATCTGTGAACTGACTGAGGGTGTGCTCGATCCCTTGTCCAGATCATCAATGAATATATTAAACAGAATTGGCCCCAATAGTGAGCCCAGAGGAATACCATCAGTGACTGGCTGCCAGATGGATTTGACTCCATTCATCTACATTCTCTGGACCCAACTATCCAGCCAGTTTTTACCCAGTGAACAGTGCACCCATCCAAGCCACGGGCACCTATTTTCTCCAGAAGAATGCTGTGGGAAATGGTGTCAAAGGCTTTATGAAAACCTAGGTAAACAACATCCTCAACCTTTCCCTCATCCACCAGACAGATCACCTTTTCATAGAAGGAGATCAGGTTGGATATTTGAAAAATATTAGATATTAGATAAAAAAATTAGATATTAGATATTAGGTTGGATATTAGGAAAAGGTTCTTCACCCAGAGGATGGTTGGGCACTGGAACAGGCTCCCCAGGGAACTGGTCATAACACTAAGCCTGACCGAGTTCAAGAAGCGTCTGGATGACACTCTTAGGCACATGGTGCGACTCTTGGGGATAGTCCAGTGCAGAGCTAGAAGATGGACTTGATGATCCTTATGGGTCCCTTCCGACTTGGCATATTCTGTGATTATGTGGTCAAGCAACACCTGCCTTTCATAAACACACACTGGCTGGCCCTAATCCCCTGGTTGTCTTACATGTGCCATGTCATGGCACTCAGGATGATCTACTCCACGATCTTCCCTGGCACTGAGGTCAAGCTGTCCGAGTTGTAGTTTCCTGGATCCTCCTTCCAGTCCTTCTTGCAGATGAGCATTACATTTGCTAACTTCCAGTCAACTGGTACCTCCCCGGTGAGTCAGGACTGCTGGCAAATGATGGAAAGTGCTTGGTGAGCAACTTGAGTTAGCTCCCTCAGTACCCTTGGGTGGATCTCATCTGGACCCATAGGCTTGTCTGTATCTCAGTGGTGTAGCAGGTTGCTGATCATTTTCCCTCAGATTACGGGTGCTTTGTTCTGCTGCCATCCATGTCTTCCAGCTCAGAGGACTGAGTACCTGGAGAACAGCTGGTATTACAGTCTGAGGCAAAGAAGGCATTGAGTACCTGAGGCTTTTCCTCATCCCTTGTCACTATGTTTCTTTCCACACCCAATAAAGGATGGAGATTCTCCTTAGTCCTTCTTTTGTTTCTGATGTATTTATAAAAACACTTTTTATTGTCTTACGAAACTCCCCTCTGGAGCTTGCAGAGAAATTTTTGGCAGAGTTGGTTTTGAGTTGTCTTTTTGCATCAGGAAACCTCAGAGTCTAAAGTTTTCCCACAAAAGTTTTCCTTACCCTCCTGAAGCAACATATCTCCTGCAGGACTGACTGTACACAGGATACAAGAAATATGGACAGGAAATAGGATGTATCTCATGTGTTATGTGCAGCAAGTCTCACAGGAGTGTCATTTCCAGCAATAGGTAGAACAGAGATACTGTTTTATCCGTTTTGTAAATAAATGGCCTTGATTATTACATTGCTAAATGTTGAAGCAGGTCAAACAAGAAAAATAAGAGATTACATAATTTTTAAAAGATTCATCTATTTTCTTCACTATTTAGACATATATAGGTTACTATTTCTCTCACAAGCTTATTTGCTAAATAAGGGTATTGATATCCTGCTTGAACTGTAAGGATAAACTAGAACCCAACAGATACATGTATTCAGAGAAAAACTAAGACACATTGCATTGTGAGATATTACAACACTTACAGCACCATTACCAACAATGTTAAGGGTATAACATTTACATTCAATATCTCATTATTTTTTTCTAATTTAGCCAAAGCCTGAGACAAGGGCCTAGTGAAATCCTACAGAAAAAGAACAAGGATCGCTGATGCCATGTCTCCATGGCAGCACAGCTAATTTGGCAGGACAACCCGGTGCACAGAAAGAAAAAGAGGTTATTTACAAAGATATCTTTTATAAAAGGGGCTTTGGGGACAGGAAAATGGTCGGGGGGGAGGGGGAAGGGAAGGTCAAGGAAACGTTCCAAACCTTTAAAATAAATTCTTCAAATGAGTGAGGGAAAATAAATTGAAGAAAAAATTTCTTGAGTCAGTAAGCACAGTGAGTTTCATCTTTGTTTGTTGTTGTACAATGCTATAAACCATCCTGAATGGCCCAGAATACCATTAGTGGTTCTGTGTATTGTAACCACTGCAATCAAGGCCTCTTGTTTTGAATCACCTGCCCTGCCTGCATTGGAGTCCCTTTTATAGCCTGGTTGGAGCACAGAGACCTTATTTAGTTCCACATTCAAAAAGAAGTAAGGAAGAAAAATATACCCATCTCTTACGGCTTCTTGCTTGAATCCACAAGAGAATAACTGAGACAACAAATGGACTGAAATGGTTAAGAGAATATTTTAAAATTTCCTCAGCCTATGACCCACAAGCAATTTGTAAATGATATTGTTACAGCATTCCTGAAGGATGCAGTTGCTCAGCAGGACACAGAGTTGAGGGCAGTTGGCATGCCTTTCATGGTCCCATAAAGGAAAGAGGGAGATGAGGAGGGTTCACCCTGACGCACACATAGCAACAGGCACAGAGCAGTTATGAGATCCCATGGAGAGAGGAAGGGCAGAATGGCCTCAGTGTATTCAGTGTGGTTTATCTTCTCTAGGAGAGGGCTCACTTAATGTTGCAGGTAATGGACGTGAGGGTGTGAACTGGTTAAACACAACTATAATCTTCAGAATATACACTCACGAAACATAAGCGTGAGATTCCGTTCATAGAACACCTTTTGAGCATCCTCACTTTGACTGAACCTCTCTCCTGAAGGAAATTAATTTCCAGCTATAAACAAAAGGAAAAAAACACTTTCCAAGTGACTTATCAAGGTCTCCTCATTAATTTCAAGAGTGATGTTACCGCTTACTAAAGAAACAATCCCACTGGTTTTCAGTCTGCTTGCTACTTTCTACTATGAACGATTAATATATTAGAAAATTAACTTGCAGATGAAAGAAAAGAGCAGCCTGTGGAAATAGAATAATGACCTTATTTTAAGATTTTCCCTCGAGTAACCCCCACTGTTGCCTCTTACAAAGGGAGGAAAAATTATACGTGCACGTCTTTAATGTCTTTTTTGAATGCTGATGAAATGATTAGTGTTTGGGAGAAGTCTGTGCAGATGAAACAACAGCAGCAGGAGTAGCAGCCAGTGATATTAACTAGAGACTGCAATCTGGGAGCTGCTGTTCTGCAGTTCAGAAAGAGAAAAATTAGCAAGCTGGATAATAATTAATAAACTAGAGGCAAATTAAGATAATATGGGGCGGCTTTTGGAAACAGATGAGCTTAACAAGTTTAGAAAATGCAGCTTTCTTCCCAAGTTAGAAGCAATTACTTATTGCACTTATCCAACAAACACGTGAGAATCATAGAATCGTAGAATCAACCAGTTTGGAAAAGACCTCCGAGATCATCAAGTCCAACCCACCACCATGGTTACTAGACCATGGCACTAAGTGCCACATCCAGTCTCATCTTAAAAACCTCCAGGGACGGTGAATCCACCACCTCCCTGGGCAGCCCATTCCAATGTCTGATTACTCTCTCTGTAAAAAATTTCTTCCTAATATCTAACCTAAACCTCCCCTGGCACAGCTTAAGACCATGTCATCTTCTCCTACCATTGGTTGTCTGGGAGAAGAGACCAACCCCCACCTGGCTACAAACTCCTGTCAGGGAGTTGTAGAGAGTGATGAGGTCTCCCCTGAGCCTCCTCTTCTCCAGCCCCTCCTCATAGGACTTGTGCTTGAGTCCCTTCACCAGCCTTGTTGCTCTTCTCTGGACCTGCTCCAGCACCTCAATATCCTTCCTGAACTGAAGGGCCCAGAACTGGACACAGTACTCCAGGTGTGGCCTCTCCAGCGCTGAATACAGGGGAAGAATCACTTCCCTGGACCTGTTGGCCACACTGTTCCTGGTACAGGCCAGGATGTCATTGGCTTTCTTGGCCACTTGGGCACACTGCTGGCTCATGTTCAGGTTCCTGTCATTCCAAACTCCCACATCCCTCTCTGCCTGGCTGCTCTCCAGCCACTCTGTGCCCAGCCTGTAGTGCTGCAGGGGGTTGTTGTGGCCAAAATGCAGGACCCGGCACTTGGCCTTGTTGAACTTCATCCCGTTGGAATCAGACCATCTCTCCAGCTTGTCCAGGTCCCTCTGCAGAGCCCTCCTGCCTTCCAGCAGATCAACACCCCCCCACCCCAACTTCGTGTCATCTGCAAATTTGCAGACTCAATCCCCTCATCTAAATCATCAGTAAAGATATCAAACAGAACTGGGCCCAACACTGATCCCTGGGGGACACCACCAGTGACTGGTTGCCAACTGGATGCAGTACCATTCACCACCACTCTCTGGGCTCGGCTCTCCAGCCACTTCCTAATCCAGCACAGAGTGCCCCTGTCCAAGCCGTGGGCTGCCAGCTTTTCCAGGAGTATGCTGTGGGAGATGATGTCAAAGACTTTGCTGAAGTCCAGGTAGACCACATTCACAGCCTTCCTCTCATCTACCAGGTGAGTCACCTGATCATAAAAGGAGATCCGGTTGGTCAGACAGGACCTGCCTTTCCTAAACCTGTGCTGGCTGGATCTGATCCCTTGTCCATCCTGTAGGTGCTGTGTGATTGCACTTAGGATGATCTGCTCCATAACCTTGCCAGGCACCGAGGTCAGGCTGATGGGCCTGTAGTTTCCCAAATACTCCATCCAGCCCTTTTTGTGGATCTGCATGACATTCACCAACTTCCAATCATCTGGGACCTCCCCAGTGAGCCAGGACTGTTGGTAAATGATGGAGAGCAGCTTGATGAGCTCTTCCACCAGCTCCCTCTAGTTTAGTATCTAGTTGCTGAGGGACCAAAGAGATCTTATCATTGCATTTCACAAGGGGGAGCCTTTCTGCTTCAGTAAATTAATTCTCTGGGTCCTCTCTTACAGGTTGTCCTATTCTTCCACTTGGACTTTGCTGGATACTTTTTAGCATGGTCTATGAATGCCTATAAATGCCTCCTCTGCTGACACAGAAAGGCAGTAGAAGGCAACTCTTTCTCTGCGGGATGCATATGCCAAACATAGTCTGGGACAGCCAATAGTGCCTGCTTCAGCAACATATTTCATATATGTCCTTAGACAACTCTTGTAATTTGCTTTGTTCGTCACCTCTGAATCCTGTTGTCCTGATGTTTAGAGATGGTATAAATACTTCTATTTTGGTTTCTTGAGTAGAATGCAGATTTCATGAATCAGAAGGCTTAAAAGTCACATAGCTGGTAATGGATCTTCCAGGGAACAGTCAAGAGTCATCATTCAGTGATCCTTGCACACACAAGTAATAAGGAAAAGTGATAATCCTTTTCTGCTCCCTTTTACATCTTGACCAAAGACAAGGAAGAGTCACAGTCTAACTATGCAGGAAATGAAAGGATTGCTCCCTCTGTGAAATACCTCAAAACCACCACAGACACTTTCTCATATTCCCTTAAGCTTGCCTTGAAGTTTCACAGACTGCAAGATGCATAGCTCTTTTCAAGGGCAACATTTCCAGGTGTGTCCTCCATGGTAGAAAAACTGCTGATGATGTTGATGCCTTCTCGACTAGGTTGCCTTGAACTTCTGAATTACTGTGACCTGCCCTCTGGGTGGGCAAAGAACTTCATACCCAAGCCTGGTCCAGCATCAAGAAATATCCTATACCATTTGTCTTAAGGTGTTTCTGATAATTTCCCCTTTAATATCTGCAAATGAAAATTGGAGACTAAAGACTTCACTTTGTAACTGGTCTTTCCTGTCCTTCACTCTCTGACCCTCTTGATGGCAGGTTTGGGGTGTGTGCTCTTTGTGCTTGTTCAAGAGGCAATCCTAAAACCAAATAAAATCTCAGCTACACAGTTTGGAGACAGATTCTCCGTTTACAGACAAATAATTTCAAACTGGATTTTTAAACTGTAGCTCCAGATGGTCTGTATGAGATGAGCAGCTATATCCAAGCTGAGGACCAAAGAGAGGGTGTATGAATGAATGAAATCAGTTGTCGATGAACACATTCCCTTGACGTGCTCTCTTACTCCATTAAGGTATCTTCTGTTTTCCTACAATGGTAAAACTAGCTATCAAATTAAACTATTTGTTGATCTTATAACCTACTTCTAGTGGGGTACAGTTTTCCATGCTACTGGTCATGTCCAACTGATATCCTCAGCAGGACTTGTTTTTAAGCATTAATGTAGCACAAAAAGAATATGAAAAGTTAATTAATGAGAGGGAAGGAATGATATATGAAACACCAGAGGAAGACTCAGAAGATATAGGTTGGATTTCAGGCTTCGCCATGGGTTTCCCACAAAATCTTGGTCAAAAATTGATTCATGCAAATGGTAATTAAAACAAGGCCAGGGCAAGGACTCAAGTACAGGCCCACGATTGTCTACACTGTTTAATTGTTAACACACTCTCTCATATGGCTTTGGCTCATGCTGACTAGTTTCCCCCAGACAATGTCAGTGCACAGTTCAGAGGACAGCATGCAGCAGGGACAGCATGCATCCAAGCGGGCAGCTTGGATGAAGGAGTTCCCCCTTTCCCAGTCACTGTGGGGGAATGCTTAGCCGGGTGGACACAACTCACATCATGAATGGCCTGAAGGGCCAGAGAATAGGCCCTCTTGTACTTTATTTACTTGTGTAGATGTGGTCATCTTTCCTGCATCACTTTGTCTGCCCTAGTTAGACTGTAAATTCTTTGGAACGAAGCAACCTTTTAATAAGTATTTGAATGATGCCTGAGACAATGAGATGCCAGCCTTTGCTGGGGGTTGCCTTTGCTACTGAGAGGCCTATTAAAGAAAAAAAAAAAGAAAGAAAAAATAAGGAAGATTATTCAGCTCTCAAAACATCTCTCAGTTATTCTTCTTTTAAATCCACCCATGTCAACAGCATATCTCCATCCTACAGTGGGGCTTCACAGCTGTCAGAATTTGCAGTCTCAGGATTGTAGCACATATTAACTCTCACAGGAACATACATTTTGTCTGAATACACATCAACAGGGACTCAGAAGAAAAGGAAATTCTCCCTGAGGATCTCCCATGACCACGAGAATCATCCTTGTGGCTCAGTCCCTTGACTATGCTACATGTAGTTCTCACAGGGCTCTTGGTGGTGGCCTCATGCCACCAGCAGCCCAAAAGGGCCCACATGCAGAGAAAAGCCTAAAAGCCTTTGTTTGGGACCAGACTGTTCCTGTTGCTGACCCCGGGTCAGAACAACAGCATGGTTAGTGTCCTGGTAGAAAAGCAGTATTAAAAACAGGCATTTGCTATTTGCCTTGAATTGCCTCATACTGTTTTTTAGCCAACCTCACAAATAGTTCATCAAGACATTCACCTGCAGGGATGAAGAAATTAAAAATATAGAGAAGAGGGCTTTGTCACTACTAAAAAGACCAAAAGCAGTTAAGGACTGGCCTCTTCCAATTTAGTTCTTACCTAACTAATTTTCAGCATCACTGTTATTGACTGTGTCCCCTTAAACTCTCCTGACTCAGGAGCCCTTACACTCTCTGTTACTCCAGCTAACTTGCTAGAGAGGCAAAGAGTGAAAATGTTTTCTTCTTCATTGCCCATCCCTCATAGGTCTGGCTCTTCCAAACATACATCTCTAGAGGTGGGCTCAGTCTCTAGAAGTGTCTTTCATTCTCAAGAGAAGGCAAGATACTACACATGTCATCCTATATATATTTACCCTGCCTGTGAGGTGGTGCTACTCATCCTGCGCACTCCCTACCCTCTGCTGGCAGTCAATTGCAGTGGGTGGGCACAGACCTGGGGTGGAGTGGCAACAAGGGACCATAGGCCAGCTCAGGGGCAGACAAGGCCTAAAAGCCTTTTTGTGCAACAAGAACCAGTGGCTGTATGTTATGCATCGAGGAGCAGTACTTGTTGTTCAATGTAGACGTAGAGGAGATTTTGTATGGCACTTCAAAGAGGAGCAGTCAGTGGTCTTCTGCCCTCCCTGGGACCTTTGATGTACCCTCAGAAGTTAACTCATTGTGCAGTGCAGGCACGGCATTGAAAAACCTGAAAGTCTTGTTTGTCTTTTATGCCAGAGCTGACAATCCACCTGGGTATCACTCATCAGCAAGAAAGAGTCAATCAGCTTCCAGATCAGAGAGTTCCTTGGCGCTCCGTATTACATCGCTGTTTTGTTGTCATTAATCACATTACAGTGTCAAATTTGCACCCTTGTTTGCAAACTCTCTGTTGCACAAATCAGCTTATCTGCACAGGATCTCTCCACAGCCACATATTGGCAAAGCAAATGCAAAAAGTCTGTACCTTTTACCTCAGATGCTGTTCTGCCCTACTTGAAGTCAACTGAATAAAATTCTGAGTTGCCCCAGGAGAGTTTGAAAGGAGTTTTATTTAAGAGTTGTATATAACTCCTGATGTTCAGATTGCTTTGATATGTTTTCCAAACAAAGTAATTTTGTCAGAGAGAGTTAGAGCGCCCAATGTGTGCCAGCAGCTCTTAAGTAATGCAGCACTACTGTCTTCTACAGGCTATAATATATCTGATGTTCTATAGATGAACTTGTTTTGGACCTCTGGGTCCAAAAAGCTCATCCCTCTAAAAAAAAGCTCATCCCTCTAAATTCCCATGAGAAGCTACCAGCTCTGCAATGGCAGATCCCAAGAACAATCCTTGCATGTTAAATTGTGCTTTAACAAAGTCAAAATATCCAATTCCAACACAGCAGCAACAGAGCAACAGCTAGTGCTCATGAAAGGACTACATTTTCTTGCTGAGCAATGCTATGCTGGAGCACACTGGGAGACCAGTGAATTGTGGCACTGAGCTATATTAACCTCTCTCTCCAAAAATTTTGCAGAAGGGAAACTCCAGCTTGTTTCAACATGTCAAAACCCAGTATAGCTTTAAAGGAAAATCCAGGGCACATGTAATCATAAAAAGGGTTGAAATGAAAATCTCTGGCAGCTGGGGATGGTAAGCTAGGGAAAAGTGGCCACTGTTTTTCCTCCTGCCAAAGTCTTCCAACTCTTTTCTACACACTCAACTCTGTGCTATAGCCTCTCTGCTCCACAGACCATACCTGCTCCTTATTACTTCAAAAGATCTGGTGTGCTAGACTCTCACCCCGTTTTTTTAACTGTTGCTGTCAGTGTCTTAGCAATAGCATCATAGAAGCAATAGAGAATATTTCTGTCCAGATCTCTGCAGCAGCAGGTCTGTGGCATGAGGACGATGTACCATGGTCAAAGACAGTGTCCTGCCAAACGGAGTGTAAACACTGTTGCTTCTGCTATGATGTTTGTCAGATTTTCATGCCATATCACTCTTGTGCCATTGCCCGAGTTTGCAGAGCACTGAGCAGGGTTGTTAATGTATTTGGGGATGTACAATGTCTTCGGAGGCTTGGTCCTCCTGCTCACCTGATGTGTTTCCTTAGCTTAGTGTCAGCACTTCTGAAAAATAAGCAGTAAAGTTTATGGCATTACTTAACTATTTTATACGCAGAAAAAAGCACCTCTTAATAGTATAGGACACACTTGGCACTTTTTACTCTTCCCTAACTAAGCATTACTCCCATAGTCTCTGTCCAAAGCACAGTTTACTGTTAAGGTTCCTCCCCATATCCCACATCAAATCTTGTTTCTATCTGATCTTAACTTTGCCAAACTTTAATAATCTGGGCTAAACCTTTTGTGTCATCTGTGTGTCCGGCGTACCTCGAATAGAATTTTTGCTTTTATGTTTAAAACATTTTAGAACAACTGACCAGTTTCTGAGAAGGAATTTAGGAATATTGTTTTGCCCATGTTAGGAGAAAAAAAAACCCGAACAAACACAATCTTTCTTTTGAAAAGTTTAGCTACCCCTGCTTTGGATTAGAGACTTCAGATCTGGAGAAAGGGAATTGAGAGGTAAGTAGTTTGTCAGTCATCCTCATAAAAGTGCTGCCCAAAGCTGGTCATCTCTTAGCAATGCAGCAACTTAATTCCTAGCAGAAACCTCTGCAGTCTTAACATTTACCTTCCCTGAAGACCCTTGACTGCACCAACTCAAGACAGCAAAGCTCATCTGGAGGCAGAACAAGACCTTTACCAGCACTGCAGACGAGCACCAACTGCAGCTTGAGCATTTGAAATAAAAATGAAGGAAGAAAACTTCTCCCATCTGTGCTCCAAACAACATGACTGCTGGGCCGAACCTGCCTAGAAAAGAGCAGTTTGTAGCCAAACAGGATAAAAATTAGTCCTGTGGGCATAAATTGGATGAAGGAGTGTAGGAAGGGGTAAGGAGACTAGCATGGATAGAGGCTGGTAAGGAGAGGGTGCGGAAACTAGTTGCAACAAGGAGCCATGGCTGGGTGAGAGACTAGTACTGCAGGAAGGAAAACAAGTCTTCATTCAGCACAGTAAGAACTGAGACTTCATCTTCCCAGATATACTTAATACCTGCTCCCAAACTCCTCTTACACTGTTCAGGGCTTCTCCTTGACTGCCTGGTGCACCACTGCTAAACAGTGAGAAACCCTTCCCACTCCCCTTGGCCCATGCTGGGAGCTGTCTCTCCAAAGAGAAATGCTGCCGTATCAGAAGCTGATGGATGACAGCCAGCAGCCAGAGCTACCTGGAGTTTGTGATGCCTGGCATGCATCAGCCTACATATGGTCTGGAAACAGTGCCCACGCCAGCTAGGAACCGTCCAAAAATTGCTGCAATTGCAAGTCTTCCAAAGTAGTCTCAGGTACAATTTTCATGTCTCCACAATAAATTGTTAAATCCTACCCTTATTTCTCTCCTGTTTCTCATCAGCCATTTTCTTGCATGTTTGCCAAAGACTTTACCAAATAGATACTCTAGATAATTAAAAATATTAATGTGTATTTAAATCCATCAAAATTATTTCTTTATTTGGTGATTCTAGTGTTCATTCAAGAAGAACAGACTTAAGAGACCTCAACTCCCTTTTTAGTGTCCTGGATTTTCAGTGTGTGATTGCAGTAAAAGGGTACACAATACTGTGGTTTCAGAGCAGCTGGTTGTAAAGAACAAGATCTTCCATATTTCTCCTGTACAGTAGCAAAAGACAGACATACGGCAATAATTAAAGTTACACAGGAGTGACTACAGACATGACAGCTGTTAACTTAGATAAACTTTCTTCATGTTTGCTAATTTCAGATCAAAATATGTAACAATAAGTTTTTCTGGATGAGTCATATGGAGGTAAAAGGCATCAAGCTTATCTCAAAGTCTTTTATGCATTATGGTTAAAAACTGCTTCCCAGTAAAAAACTGCTTCCCACCTCTATAAAACCCACAAAAGGGTGAACTTGAGAGACTTACTTCCGTACAATGATGTTTAACTGTGACAATCATACTAAGCCTATTAAAAATGTCTTTTTTTTTCTATTGTCTGACACCTGTTCTCCTTCATATGGGAAAATATTTCTTACAAACATTGGATTTTATAGCCATGTGTTTTATAGCCTCAGTTAAAACCAACATGGATGCTCTAATACCAGGAAATGTCACTTCCCTGAAAGTGGTTGCAATGGGAAAGGATTTCTGGACATCATCTGGCCCAACATCCATGCTCAAGCAGGGTTGCCTAGGACTCTGTCCAGTCATGTTCTAAATATCTCTAAGTCTGGAGAGTCTACAACCTGTCTGGGCAACCTGTTCCAGGGCTCAGTCAGCCTTATACTACAAAAGTGTTTCCTGATGTTCAGACAGGGCTTCTTGTGAGTCCGTTTGTGTGCATTGCCTCTGGTCCTGTCACTGGGCATACTGAGTAAAGTCTAGCTCCATCTTCTTGACTACCCCCTCAGATATTTATAATTACTGATGAGATACCCCCAAGCCTTCCGTTCTCCAAGCCGAGCAGTCGCAACTCTCTCAGCCTTTCCTCATCTATCAGATGATCCACATCCATAACCACCCTAGCGAACCTTCACTGGTCTCCCTCCAGTATGTTCATGTCTCTTTTATACTGGAGAGCTCAAATCTGAACCCAGCACTCCAGGTGTGGCATCACAACTGTTTAAGAGAGGGGGACAATCAGGTTCCTTGACCTGCTGGTAATGTTCCTCCTCTTCCATTGTCATAGAAGACAATGATTGACAGTTGCCATTATTACTATAAGTGATCACATGGTAGCTAGCATGATATCCTGTCCTGTAGGCTGGCAATCTACAGTCTGGCCATTGGGACATCCGATATGCTAGAGGAGGATGTATGTAATGGGTACACTGAGTCATGGCTAGGCTTCACAAATGAAGAGTTAAACAGATTGTGCTGGAAACTAAAAGGTGGTTTGAATGTGATAATAACCAGAAGAAACACTGGAGAGGCTGAAAGAGGCACAACAGCCATGCTAGTACTTCCACATCTTGTTTTATAGAGTGACACCTAACAGAAACTGAGAGATGAGTTTGGTCAACCATCCATGCAGGGTGAGCCTGACAATGCTTTTTATGACCACACAAGGTGCCTGTCACCAGGATCTCAGCTTAGATAATCACCCCACTGCCTCCCTTCCGTTCCTAGGGGTGTCTCTTGCAAAATGGACTGAGAATTTCTGAATTGATTTGAAATCTGATATCTGTAGAGTGGTGCTGACAGCACTTTTTCCTTGGATGTGCATGTTTGAGCTAGTTGGGAAGTCTCCTGGAGGATGCTTTGATGCCATGAAGTATCACTTCCCTGAAAGCAAATTACTCTGCAGAATTTTGAGGAACCATCTTGCAGAAGGCAGGCAGCTTTTTTGAGCCTGGCCCAACAGGCCTTTCAACCTGTCTTAGTCCCTTGGCATCATACCACAGGGAATTAAGCTGAGAAGCCCTGGTCAAAGGCATCTGGAAATCCCAGGTGGCGAAGGAGCTAGGGCACTGTGCTTGTTTAAAAGTAAACCAGTGGGAGAAATGAACTCAACTCAAGAGATTACAAGTCAGACTTACAATTTACTAAAAAGATCACAATAAATGCAACAATACAGAGAAAACTGGTTTGAACCCCAAAGACAGATGTATAACCTTGCTCCCTGGGGCAAGAACAGAACAGTGTTCTTTGGCCCCTGTGCTGAGCACCACATGGCCCCCCGGGTGCAAAGTAAAAGGAAAGGAAACCTGTTGGTCTGGGTGATGGTCGCAGTTCTGTCGAACTGATGATTGCAGTCTTGTCGAGAGTGGCTGTCACAGTCCTATTGAAGTTCTGATCCTCCTTTGGATCCGACGAGTGTTACCCCAAGTCCCAAAACCCCAAGATTTTATATGCTTAGGCTAGGTGAGAATGCCCAGTACCTCCCACAAGGTGGGGAGTTTCAAAATGGGTGATTTAACTCTGTGAGTCATGGGATACTTTTGGAATCTTTGATGGTCTAGATGTTGCAGCTGCCTATTATGCTTTTCCATTATGGCCCATAGTCAGAGATGACCCCTCAGGCTGGGTGTGAAGGTGCAGGGCCTACCTGGAGGGGAGTTATCATAGCTGAGTCATTGGTGTGGAGACAAAGACACTCCTCTGCCTCGCAGGGTTTCTTTAACACCCAGCTTGGAGCCTGAGGTGTCAGGTGTGCCCTGGGCAGCTGCTGCAAATGATCCATTTGTTAATAGTCCATCAGAAATGACATAGAGGGTGTAGAATACACAGTTTTGGTTATACCCACATAGAGATAAACTGGTCCTGGCCCCTGTAACTAGGACAGGTATTCATAGAGCTTCCGGGTGGAGTTTTGTTTCTAAATTTTCTAAATGCAGTTATCAGAATTGCTTTGCATTATTCTTTCTCCAGAATTTTGCACTGACAGGAAATCTCAGTGCTTTTGCTTTTGGTTTTGTAATGGAACAAGGTACTCTTACAGTGGAAACTCTAATTTTTTACCTGTGATCTTGGTCCAGTGGGGCTTTCAACTCAAGCAACCCAGAGCACTGGGCAGTGAAAGCTCACATCTCTGTGCTGCTTATATTTGGATTGGTTTCCTCATTAGTTAGCAATGTTAATCTACAGCTCATATTGAAAGACTCCCACTATTCTTCCCTCATTTTCACATACTTTCTTATTTTTTAATCTCCTTCCATCCTGTGTGCCAGAAAACGTCTAAAGCAAATAGACATAAGGTTGGCATTTGGGGGCTAAATCTTACACATCTTACTGCTCTCCCAGTCCACTTCCACAACACACAGGCAATGACACTAGGTGGGAGAGAGTCTACCAATTTGCTGATCCTGTCAGTGTGAGGGGCATATTCAGTACTACTGTTAGGGAAACAATTTGGTAATTTCCAGCTTGCCTTCCTGTTAGCTTGACAGTAGCAGAGCTTTTACCAATTTGAAATGGAAATCTCTTCTGCTTGATGCACTCGCGTGCTGTTCTGTGTGCAATAGTGCACAGGAGAATAAGCTATACTCGGGGGTACATATACGGCTTCTCTGGCTTGGCAGCATCTCACACTTGCTTTGCACTGAGGTTAATTACTGCTATGAGGAATTGCGAGTCAGGAAAGATTGCCTCTGAAAATTGCATTATGTCCTCCCATATTTTCTGCACTACTTCTCTGTCCATCATTGGTATGTTTCTAAGAAGTAAAATTATATTTCCTTCTAGAGTTCATGGGAGTCAGGCCAGAACTTCTGCTTACATCTACAGCTCTCAGCAGAGGCCCCACAGCTGCTGTGGTGGTCCCACCAGTGCAGCACGGCTGATGACCTCGAAAACAGCAGCACTGGGGTCATGAGCTGCTGATGCCTCTGCCGTGGTGCACAGCTGCTGCTGGTTGTGCTACGGGAGGAGGCAGGCATCTCAGCTTCTGCTTCACATCATGAGGTGGGGGATTATGGGCAGAGAAAGTGTCCTTTTAGTAACACTCCTTACCATCTGTTTTACCTCAGCACCTAAAAGCTACAGTCATCAAATTCAGACTACTTGTGCAAGGAAAAGTACATTCCTTCCACTTGTAAACTAGGAGCAGGTGTCTGCTGTTTGTGTAAGATTTGCAAGCCAGTAAGTCTCAAGATATTATTTTGAGTCTTTTCTCGGAGAGGAGTAATTTTTTTGAGTATAAAGCAGTAACATTTCTGCTCTGTTAGGTCAATCAAACCAGAACTTCACTGCCTTCAGTGCAGATGGTTTATTATGATCCACCCTAATGGTATTCTGGTCAAGATATTAATTATAATATCATAGAATCATGAGATAGTTTTGGTTGACAGAGACCTTGAAGGGTCATCTAGTCCAGTCCCTGTGCAATAAGCAGGGATACCTTCAATTAAATCAGGTTGCTCAGAGCCCCTCATAGCCTGACCTTGAATGTTTTCAGGGATGCAGCACCCACCACATCCCTTGGCAACCTGTTCCATATCTGAAACATCTTCATGAGATGTTTTATTTTCCAATATGTTGGACGTTATCACATAGTAACCTACCTACTAAGAGTAAAACTTATGCTTTCCCGTGCAAAGCAAACCTGACTTTCCATGTCATCTGTGTATAAGGAATAGTATCCCTTTGCAAACTATGGAGCTGAGGGTTAGCACAGGAGAGATACAGTCTCAGAGTGTCAAATTCTGACCCACGCCCTCAGCAGCAATGAAGAGTAACCAAACATCTCCGTCTTTGGCAGGCCCTCCACCCAGGAGGCATCATGCGAGCCTGAGCCTTGCTCTCTGCACCGCTTATTGGCAACTTTATGGCTGCCCAGTTGCACCACCTGCCTCACAGGCAAAGCCCATGAATCTGCCTCTCTTCAGCCATTATCCTACATTATCGCTACATTTTCCAGCTCTCATCCCTGCTGGGGAATGGCAGCCATCAGAAAAGAAGCTGCATGCAGGAGCATCCAAGATGCCCTGCTTGCACATGTGGTGAAGATGGTAATGCAAACAATGTGGAAAAAATGGACTTGTATAATTTAAAAATGGGTTTACATCCTCCAGATGCTCGTGCATCCATCTCCTCAATCTTGCTTCGGAGGTGAAACATAACAGCTGATAAAGATTGTTTTGGAAGAGTCAGAGAAGACCACTATTTATGCTGTCGTTCTAGGTTTTTTGCCATGTGAGATGTACCATAGAAGAGTGTTTTCACACCCTGTCCTTGGGACACTAATGAATGTAAGAACTGGAGGTGAGAGGAGAAGAAAACATCTCTAAAAATCAGACCTATAGGCAACCTCTCCCATCCCATGAAGAAAAACACAGTGCAACAGGACTTTCTTTTGACATAGGGAATGAAGGCGAATGGTAGTTATTGACTGAAGATACCAGCATGGTAGTGAATATTTCAGATTAGTTTAGCCTTTAAAAGCAGTTATGCAGCCAGAGTTGGATGACTAAAAATCAAATACTGATCAAATCAATGTCCTTGCTGGGATGCTCCTGATATCCTGGAGCAGAAGTAAATTTCAGAGACTGTGGAAAGACTGGAAGTTAAAACAGACGAGACTTCATCGCTCTGAATCACACAAGCAAGAAGACTCCAGTCTCTTGTCTCTGTAAGTGTGAAGCACTCAAAGCTGAATCCTTTCTAGGAGAGGCTTCCTGCTTCAATGACCAAGGCACAGTTTAGATAAGTATCCTGGTGACTCTACCCAGCTTTGCTACAGATTTGGTTCTAGAAGGAGGAAATAATTTTAATCTGTGGAATACTTTGCATTCTATTGATATCAAAATCCAAGGACTGTAATTATGATCCATCACAGAGAAATGTTTTAAATTTGTTTCCCGCATAAGCCAACATAGTAACATCCTATTATTCTGGGCTATTACTTCAGGTGATGGAGTGATAGCAGTTGGAAAATTCATTATTAAAATTCACTGACAATTCTTTCCCAACCCCCCCTTCACATCTTCCTGTATTTCCCTTGTCCTGGGATGCTGAGTTTTCTGAGGAAGCTTCTCCACTTTGCATTTATCCATGAAGAAAGCTGACTGACAGAGTGGAATTCATGCTCCTGTCCACCACACCATAAATGACCCCTTAAGGAAAGGGATTTCCTTCTGCCTTCAGGCCAGCTCAGACCTTGCTGTCAGGGGTACCTGCAATATAACCTTCTATGGTAAGCTAGTTCTTAACCAGCAATGTAAATGCAGATGGATGCAATACGCACCCACAGATGGGATTTTACATTTCCTCCATAGGACTAGAGCTAGTCTCTTGTCCTGGTAATATCTACATTATTCATTACCTGCAGTAACCAAAAGAGCAGAGACTGTTGGATCTGTGATTCTGTGATCTAGCCACTTCATTTAACTCTGTGAGGAGGAAGATTTTTGATAAGGATGACCATGAGACCTCTGCCTTTGCTACTCTAAAAAAAGGGTTTGCTGCCTCAAATCCATACAGTGAGTACTGAAAGTCTGTGGTACATTTTGCATGCCTTCCTCACACTGACCAAGAGAGACATCAATGAAGACTGGGTGGGAGTGGGCGCCTTCTGTTTACATGGCTGTCAGAGCTGGAATTTCTGTGTGACAGAGCCCTACCTCAGATGGATATTACCTGAAATACTGAATTATGTATGGAGGCTCAAAAGTTGTCCCCTGTCACCAAACAAATGAAATTACTCACTATCTGGGTGTTATTAAGCTGGTTTCTCAGAGGGCTGCTTTTAGTGCACGAGTCACATTATAAGACACTGAGATCACAGGATCAGACTCTGAGGTGAAGTCTCCTAGACTAAACCATGAGGTTGTATAAGTCCAGGGCACTCCACTGCTAGAAATGAAATCTCACTGACTTGAATCATCTGAAGAGCTGAAGTGAGAGCTCCACAGCAATCAGCACATAGTAGTTCAGGGGGAGGATGTATGACACAATAATGCACCTGGCTATAAAGCTGCAGTCATTTTGTTGCTTGGTTGCTTCTTGACGCACACCCAGAAACAGTGCTGATGGCCCCTGAGCTGGGCTGGGCACAGCTGGGGAAGGAGGGTACAGTGGCTCTCAGCCAGCCATGCTTTTCTCTGCTCCTGGAGGCAGGCAATGCACAGCAGCATCCCAGACAGCTGGAGGCAGCTCTCACAGGTGCTTTGTGATAGCCATACGTATCTACCCATGTCCCAGGGAGGAGATGGGATTGCGCTACACACCAGACTCCACCACCCACCCTTGCATTGCTGCACACACCTGCACCCTCAAGGAGGGCACCAGTGTTTCTGTAAAACCTTCCTCAACAGTTCTGTACCAGTTAGGGATCCCCATCAACTTTAAGGGCAGCAAATGCCACTTAGACGCCAAATATTCATTTTGATAGGGCTGATTTCCAGCAATGAGAGTAACAGATCCCATCTAGAAAAAAACTCTCCTTGTCAACATGCCTGCAGCTCGTTTAGCCAATGGCACTCTCCATGAAAGAGAGAAATGTGTCATTTCCCAGTCAGTGCCTCTAGGTCTGAGCAGACCCACAGGTATAGAACACGGGCCTGCCAGCCCTTTCCCAGCCCTTTGGTCTCAAGAAGCATTTGTCTGTGTGCTGTTCCCCAGATTCACAGATCACCTCCAGTCCCTAAACTCTCCTTGCTGTCCTCACTGGGAGGACAAAAAGAAAGGACTCTGGGGACCAGCATGCTTTAAAAATAGAAGTGCCATAAAAAATGTTTACTCAGATAATCTTCCCTGTGCAGCTGCTTAAAATTACACCCAGGCATCACATACACCATGAAAGTAGAGGAAGGATGATCTTTCCTGAATTTGGCTTTTTTTGTGAATCAGGGATTCCTTTCACTCCAGGAGACTGGGGAAAGGTGATTGCTGTAGTTACATCCACTTCACAGTGTAAAACAGACCAGAGACTGTTCTCTAGTCCAGAGGTATGTCTCCACAACTGAATTGCTGAAATTTCCAGTCCCACTTCCACTCCCCACTTTGTATGGGTGGCCACATCCAAACTGCTCCCTGGAACAGGCTCTATTAGATACCCTCCTGGAAGACTGATAAGTTGCACAGATGGAAGAAAGTGTGTGGGCAAACCTGGAGTCAGAGCTTCGATGCATATCCTGCCCTTGCCTGCTGGAGCAGGTGCTGCTATGGCTCTCTGCTCTCCCAACCTTGGAACTAGCAGAAACATCGTGTGCCATATTCAGGCAGTCTACTCTGGGTTCTCCAATAGACTTGGTTACTTGGTGCAAGAATCATAAGTCCAAAAGAGCAATGTAGAGGTTGTTTATCCACATGGAGATTACCCCAATATTTCTCCACAATCTACAGGGGACAGAAGCAGTAGTTTCACTGAGGGGGTGGACCACCTGTGGTTCTGCAGCCCTCTCACAAGTGGCTTTATGCCTGATGTATTTTTATGAAAAAAGGAATAAAAAATTAATTAACAAGCAAAATTCTCATCCGTGTCGCAACATCTAAAATTCCCAAGAAACGTTTCCTAGAGTCTAAGGAAAAAATAAAGTGTAAAAGGTTAGAAACCTATAAATCTGAGTCTCGACTGTAAGGAGGCCAAAAGCTAGCCCGACTAGAGTAGTCGGGAAGCCCTGCAGCCTTCGAAGAAAACAGCACAAAGCTCACATTCCCTCTACTGTACCGGAGCTGCCTTCTGACACTGTTTTCGGGAACTTGCCAGCTCATTTTCTAACTTGTTTGTGAGACATCAACAGCCTCAAATTACAGCAGTCTGAACAGCCCAGTAAATATTTACACAAACCTGCTGGTGATGGTTTGAGCTGACATGCGTTACCTTTTGTGTTGAGGGGAGGCTATATTTACAGCCAACCAGCTAATGAACATGATCCAAGCCATGGTTTAATACAGATGGCTCTTTCAGCATTGGCGGCTTTCAAGTTACAGAGAGCACAAAATTCAATAGGCTTCGTTAGAAGGCTCTGTCTCAGCTCTCTCCGTTTTGTTTACAACCAGTCTCTCTTTGTGCAGTCAAGGGTTGACTAATGTTCAGCTGTTTGCAGCCAGCAACATGGTTGTGTAGGACAGGGCTAGTTTCTAGACTCCTTTCTTTTTTCTTTTCTTTCTTTTCTTTTCTTTTCTTTTCTTTTCTTTTCTTTTCTTTTCTTTTCTTTTCTTTTCTTTTC